>NC_137509.1:8652500-8842500 GCF_041902795.1 Electrophorus electricus
TGTGGAGGCGCATTTAAATTTAGTATTCTCAGCTGGGTGACTAACTCTAACTGCATTACTCACTCGGGGTATGTTGACACAGGTTGTCTGGTGTCCACCAAGTGCTTCATAGAATGCAAGTGTGGCATGTAAAGTGTACACACACACACACACACACACACACACACATGCACGCACAATCACAACACAACAAAGCAAAGCGGTGTATGGACTCACATCTGGAAGTATGAGAAGCGTACCTTTATGTATAGTCTTGAAGGAATGTGTGGAAGTTGTAGTTTCCCAGGGAGTCAAGTTAAAGATATACTATAAGAAGCAGAGCCAAAGGAAACCAGTGGCTGGCATGCGGTGTTGGATGGATGACCTCATAGCAGTGCCTTCCTGAAGGATTGTTCTAGTAGCTTTGTGTCAACACCAGTGAGGGAAGGAAAATCGAGCCAGTCACAACACTAAATTGCCAAGTGAACTTGTGACCTGCTTCACTGATTAACTTTTTAAATTACAAACAAGCAAATAAAAACTATTTTTCCCTTTGCATCTGCTGAGGTTCTGGTTTGCAGTTAGTCTAAGACTGGTCTGAGATTACTGGTTACAACTGGATACTAGGTTACTAGATACTGGACTGCTGGATACTAGAAATTCGTTATCATATCCTTTGTTTTTGCCACTGGATATTCCACTACTGCTTATGCTACTGACTTTTCAACAGTACTGTATATCCTTTTTACATGAACATATGGCCCATGTCATTGACTGTGGGGTTCTGACCAGTCCTATGCACTGTTGTGATAGACACTGGCAGCAGCCACAGTGACCACAGTGACCACTGCTGTACTGTCACTGTCACTGATTTACAGCACCACGTTATGGTATAGCCGAGAAGCCTATGAGTGTGATTTCACGTTTTACATGCAACTACTCCTGCAGGGAACCTTTTGTTATCCCCTCACACCCAACATCAGTGATAGAACCTGGGTTTGGGAGCTGAACCATGGTTTGGGGGCTGACAACCTGTGAGGATTCTTTGCAAACATCCTCCACTCTGTGTTTCAAAATCGATTTCCAGTATGGCTGCTGCTGAAAACAGACCCAGATTAAAGACTGCAGTCATACCCTAATATGGGTACCGGTGAATCAGGCAGTACCAAGCAGGCATAAGAAGGGAAATCACACGATTGTTCTCTTCATTTGTAGCGTGAGATCACTCCGGCTTGGAGGAATTGCGCTCCTCCCAGTTTTGCTGGAGTTGTGCTCTGCCAGATCTCCAGCAGCTTGCTGGGGTCTGCCTGGGCTGGGCCTCACTGGGCTTAGTGGCTGCACTTTAACGTGTGTGTCTGCGGGGGTATTCAGGTGGTTGTACCGCCAAATGTTCTTAAGCTGCAGTCTGTCAAATTTAGGCCTTTTTTTTTTCATTCAAATTAGTTGCTAAGTGACCATCCTTTGTCAGATGCTGCTGGGAGCTAAAATTAGTATGGAAAAGTTTACAGACTAAGGCAATCTCTGAACACTGAACAGTTAATATTACTGCCAAATTATGTGTTTATCCTCGCCAAAACTCAACAAAAACATTTCCAGTAAACCATGCCCATTTATTCACCGCAGTGAAATGAGGTCTGTGTTTTCCTTTTTGCTGAAAATGAAAGTAGCTTGGCAATACCTTTTTGTAAAGTGTTTTTCTTACACCTCTGTAATTGTACCAGGCACACGCACATCCACATAGCCTCCTCCTCTGTGTACAAGACAGGTGTGTGCGAAGTCGTCACTTCTTGTCTTTTCCCATTAGGGGAGGTGTCCCTAGAGGGGAGGACCTGTTAGAGACATGCTACTCCACCTCTCCTGTGTGTGGTCCCGGGCTTTCAGTACGATGCTGACTCATCTCTGGGGTGCGAGGGAAGCGCTCTTAAACGCTCTCTTCATACCTGCAGCCGCTTGAAGGCTCCAGGGGCTTATTTGCTTACTTTATTGTGTAGGCTGGGTTTAAGCCAGACTGGATCATCTTAGAAATGTAGTTGGTGCTCTGAGTCAACATAATGAGTAACTTCATAATAAAGGTCTGCTTCTTTTGTCTTATTGGTTATGACAATGCAAATAATATAAAACATTCCAAGACCTTAAGATAAAAACAGATATTCTTGTTCTTTTTAAAAAAAAATCATTCCATATAAGGGTTATAAATGCTTTAGCAAAACACAAGAATCAGAGTCCAAGCATGGAGGACGGAGTAGGCGGAGTGTGATGTCAGCACGGCCGGATCTGCAGGGCGAGGGGTTGCATGGCTGCAGAGTGATGGGGTCACGTGTTGGAGGATGAGGATGGCAGGGTGGCTAGTGATTAACCCCTGAATGGCCATTGCCTCAGTTTCCTCCCTGTGCCTGTCAGTCGCATCCTGTGTGCGTGTGTGAATGTGCTTATCAGACACCCTGTCACACAGACACACTTGCACTCACATTCTGTGTTTTCCTGTCACTCAGTGTCACGTCCACACAAGCCCACATGGTGGGCAGTGAGGCGGTAGGAACCCTTTAGTCAGCACTGCTGGGAGTTAAGCACACTGCAGAGCAGTGCACACACACACATACAAACACACTGCTTCACAAACACTTACTCACCCATCTGTTAGTAGCAATTACTGTAGACCTTATCATAGCAATGAAAGCTATGTATGTGTCTGAGTGATAACATGCAACAGTAATAGTTACATAGTACTGACTTGTATTTGCTTTTAAAACTGTGTGTGTGCGCGTGTGTGCTGTATGAAATGCTGTATTTGCGATGCATTTCGGTCTCTCTTCATTTCTCTGTGTCCCTCTGTCTTTTCCTCTGGGATCATATTATCTTCCCTCTTGGGGCTCAGCACTATAGGTACAGTAACCATGGAGAAGAAAACATAACAAACTGGAAAACTAACATGTCTTGTTTCCATGAATGATCTATATCCATGCAAGGATTGAATCTGGACTTTACACTGTAGCCTTACAGAAAGTCTGCCAGGCAGGAGATAAGCTGCTGCTATTTTCAAAAGTGCAAAGCAGCTAGCCTTCTTCTTCCCTCTGCGTTTTAAGAGGCTGGCTGATCTGAGTAATAAACTGATGGGCATACCAATGATCGACTGAACTGGGATAATGAGTTAGCCTGGTCTGCCTTCCTCAGGCTGTGAACTGCTCTGAATGTGCAAGATTGCTCTCATCAGTCTGCTTGTGCAAAAATTAAAGATTTAATGGTGAAAAAGTGTGAAATATGGCAGAGAGTCTTTTAAAAAAGTCTCAAGAACATCATGTACAAAGTCTGTTTATGCCAGTTCGCAAAGGTGAGGTCCTCCGGGCCACTGCAGTACCAAGCACTGCATGTAATCAGTACTGCTTTCTCTATCTGTACCATGCAAAGACACCCATCAAATGTTATTTAAGCTTCACCGCGTGGAAAGGCTCCAATCTCACACATCAGTGGAAGAGAGAAAGACAGAGAGAGACAGAGAAAAGGACGGGTTTTGGAGGTAGACAGAGAGGGTCTGAATTGGGATTCTTGTCACTACAATTACCTTCTGAGAGCAATTTCTTCTGGCAGCTCTCTCCTTGTGATCACAGCTCAGAAACAGACTTTGAAGCCTTGGCATGTGTGTGTGCTTATTTGTGTGTTTGTGTTTGTGTGAGAGAGCTTGACAGACAGCATTTTAACCTTTAAAGCATATTTTTGTTCATGCTGTGAGAGATCTTCACAAGTTATTTTCCAGAAGTTTCTAAAGAAACATTTACACTGTGTAAAGTGTGCGGAGAGATGTCACAGGGAGACTGTAACATTTAAGAGTATCCCATTTCCTAGTCCTCCCACTTCACCTTTTGGCTCTGTGCTGTGTACATCTGCTCCTGCATGTGTGTATGTGTGTTTCATAAGGAAACGTGTGCGCATGTGTGTTAAGGGAGCCAATCTCTTGCGGCCCGCCAGCTGCACATTCCATTCCCCCACGCTTATGTGATAATTTCCCAAGACTGAACATACCCTGTGCACCGTAGAGGGAGACATAGCTCAGATCAACCCTCAGGATGCATTTTGTGATGGCAACTCCAGAAAATGGGAAACAAGCCACCAATCTTAGGGCATGGATCCGTCTGAGTTGAAGGGTCATGCAACCGAAGAACAAATACACACAAGAAAATATAAATAAATGACTCTTGTCTCCTCTACCTGCTGTTGACAGCAGCCACTCGCTGAAGAGCTGCTGAGCTTTTGGAGCTCTGAAATAGTGCTGGCCATGCATCAAGCTGTGCTCACACTGTTCCCCCTTCAGGCCAAGATTTGTAGATATTCAACAGTCCGTCGCCACATTCCAAAGGTGGTAACCTGACAGCACCTTTAAACAGCTTGTATTAATAATGTTTATGTCATATATGTTGTACCATCGATTACAACTGCTTCACGTTGTTGCGAGTTCCTGTCTAAGAGGATCTTGGTTGGGCTTTTTCCTTGGGCGGAACCGTAGAGGGGAACTACTCTGCTGGGTTCAGGCTGCAGCACAAGCCTCTCCAGGGTTTGCGGATTTGGCTGCAGGCCTTCAGAATAGCCTCTCCTTCACACTGATTAGAGCCACGGTGAGGGGAGCCTTGGTACACAGGCGCTGGTCCATATTTAATGTCCTGGAGCCCCTGCTCATGCTAATTAATTAGTTGCTAATGAGGGTGAGTGTATTTAGCTAATTAAGCAGAGCATGTATGTGACTGTACATTTGGGGATTCGGATGGCATGAGAAGCCCTTGATGTGTGGGCTTGTGTCAGTGCCAGTTGCACCTAAGAGGTCGGGGTCAGGCCCTTCAGTAAGTTCTATTGATTATATTTGTGGGTAGACATGAAAATGAAAGAAAGCGAGAGCAAAACTGAAATAGAATTAAAATGCTTACAATCAGTTACAAAGAGCTGTTACTTTAGTGGGCAGAGATGACCTCACTGCTAATGTTCTGGAGTATTGAGTCAGAGGTGCTAAGGTTAAGAACACATGGCTAAGTGTAGCAGTGTTTTGGTTTTTGGTTTGTTTGACCTGACCTGGCACAGCAGGTCAAACAAGCAGGTCAGACCCTGGCACACCTGGGTGAAGGAGATGATGAAGATGGATCAGCAGGTCACCTGGGTGAGGGAGATGTTTGCAAAGTTTCATTCTAAAGAATTTTCCATAGATCCTCTGTTGCGCCTCTGTGGGGATAAGCCAGCGATTTTCATCCTTTTTTGTCCCCGCTCTCTCCTTTTCTTTCTCTCCTCTTTCTCTCTCTTCTTCTCTCTCTCTCCCTTTCTCTCTGTCCCTCCGTCCCCTTCACTTTCTCTTATTAGTTACTCTCTAATAATGAGGGAATATTGCCTCAGTGTGTAGAGATAATGTAAATTAAAGATTTTACTTCCTTGGGTTTTTTTTTTTTTAGACTACAGGAGGTGATGTTTGATGTACTGTATAACCAAACCCTAGCCTTAACCAGCAATAGCCAGGAAAACATGCTATGAGCAACAATGCTCTGACCTGTGATCACGTATGTTCATGCTGAAGTTTCCCCTGTGGGTCTGGTAAGGCCTTCTTACATCTGGGTATCAATTGGGTGAGAACCAGTGGTTAGACACTATAGTCTTATATCATTAGAACATATCATTATAACATGTACTGATATTTCAGTGCTCTGATCGGTTGAATTTAGTTGCCACTGACTGTAACCCTCCTGTAAGTAAACATGTCGTACTGAGAAGTTTATTAGAAGTTTATGAGGCCAGAACTGCCCCTCTGGCTTTTTACATGTGATGCTGCACCACACAGCAAAAGCAGACCTGCTCTCCTACAAAAACAGACTCCAAAAAAAAAAGACCTGATCTTCAATAAAAACAGACCTGCTGTCTTACAAAAACAGCCTTGCTCTCCTACAAAAACAGACTCCAAAAAAAAAGACCTGATCTGCGATAAAAACAGACCTGCTGTCTTACAAAAACAGACTTGCTCTCCTACAAAAACAGACCTGATTTTTGACAAAAACAAACCTATCTTACAAAAGCAGACCTGATCTCCAACAAAAACAGACCTGCTCTCCTACAAACAGTCCTGCTCTCCTACAAGAACAGACCTGCTATCCTACAGAAAGGGTCTAAAGCACAAATATCAAACTGCATCTACACATTGAATTGCTTTGCGTACCCTGGAAATAAACACATCCCAGTCCTGATAAAATGAATTGCTATTTTGATAACAGTAACACAGCTCTTTGACTGCGAAGCTGACTGTCAGATCTCCCTGCCTGCCTGCCTGAACACAGCATTATATAGCCTTCGTCTCTAGATATTAGCCATGCAAATGTCATAAATTTTTATTTATGTATCTCTCCTCCCTCTCTTCCGCCCTCTCATCTCTTCCTCTTTTGCTCCCTCCCTCCCTCTCTCTCTGTCTCTCTCTCTTTCCCGCTGCCAGCCACCACCAACTTGGACTCGGAGAGCAAGCGAACGGCCCACTTCCAATCGTCATGGCAACAGCATGTGAATGTGTTCGGCTCGTGGAGTAGGCCGGAGTGCGTGCAGGAGCTGCACCAGGAGGCTCAGCTCAACCTCCAGAGCCTGCTACAAGGTAGGAGACTCCAGCCGCAGGGTGTGTGCGTGCCAGTGTGTGTGGCTGGGTGCGCACGCCTGTGACTGAGGGACTGAGGGTTCGCTGTCTTCGGTGAGCTCGATCCTTCAGCTGTTTCATCTGTTCAGATTACCATGCATGTTTTCATTTTGTATATATGTGTGCTTAGAGGTGTGTGTGTGTGTGTGTGTGTGCGCGCGAGTGTGCGTGCGTGTGTGCGTGCGTGCGTGTTTGCATGCCTGCATCTTCTGTGCCTGCGTCTTCTGTGCCAGTATGAGCATGTCAGGTTTTATTCCCATTCTGACTGTTCTTGTTTGCCTGAGCGGGAATGTGTTTACGTTTTTGTTTTCCCTGTTTTCCCTCCATCCTGCATTTTCTCTCTTCTGTCCTCTCTCTCTCTGACTCGCCCTTGCCCTTTCCCATAATCAATCATATTTATTTTCCTTTCTGAGAAATATGCAATCGTTACTCCTCTGTTCATTTAATTCATCTATACAGACACCTCCTGATGCTTGTGTGTGTGTGTGTGTGTGTGTGTGTGTGTGTGTGTGCGTGCACGCTCCTCTGTTACAGTACTTGATGTCCCCTGTATCATAAAGAAAGAGCAGCTGTAGATTAAACAGTGAAGTGTGGGTGGTCAGTGTGTTTGTGTGTATTTGGCTGCGTGTGATGCTGTGCAAGATACGCATACAAACAGTTCTGATCTTCATATATCCAGAGGTGTATGATGCATCGGAGCTGACCTCTGGATCCTTAACTATAGGACTGCTATTTATGGAAGGGAGAAAACTGCTCATATTAAGAGTTTTTGCCTTGTTGTAGGTAAAAGTTAAATGCATAGTTGAAATAACTGGTGTTATCACAAAGTTTCACATCAGTTTTACTCAGGAATTTTTGTTTGTTTGTTTGTTTGTTTGTTTGTTTTTAAACCTTTTTTGCTCTTATTTGTACCTCATGTTAATTCGGATTTGGTGAAGTGCAATAAATAAATAACTTCTTTCCAAATAGAGAATGAGTGAACGATTTCAGATTTTTTTTAACTTTCCAAACATTATGCTGGAAAAATTGTAGATTTCATGCTTATCTTTTAATTGTTTTTACTGAATATTAGTTTAACAATAGTAATGAACCATTCAGGTAGTAGACTTTTTAAAAAATCTTATTGTGATTCCTCTGTATTATCCAACTGTTGACCTTTGTTCGCAAACCATTAGCAGTGAACATAATACTAGTGAAAAGAAATGGTTTGCTTTCATTTGCTTTTAAATGCACTTATTGTAGTGCCCTGATGCAGCTGAACAGATGAGAGATCAAAGTGTCTTTCAACCTAGAGCTTAACTGTTAGCTTTCCAGGTGTGAGCACTAAGACCCCATTAGCTGCTGTGTTTTGAGGTAACATTTATCATGGTAAAACATGTAAGAGTGTGTGTTTGTGTGTGTGTGTGTGTGTGTGTGTGTGTGTGTGTGTGTGTGTGTGTGTGTGTGTGTGTTTGAGTTTTAGAGTTTTAGAGTTTATCTATTACTGATCAAAATGAACATTACATGATGCTGATTCATCCAGTTCAGATTGGTATCTGAGGGCCAGTGGTCTGCAGAGGTCTGCCATCACCCTACCATAGACATCCACTACTGCAACCTCTCACTAACATGTAGACCTTTTTGTTAGAATCAACTGAAGTAGAAAGCATATCTGACCAGCAGGGGGAAAAAAACAATCACTCCTCTCCGCACCGATCAGAAGTGACCTGAGGGAAAGTAGGAAAAAGAAAAGCAAAACAGAACAGACCCAGTGGACAAGAAAGAAGGCATTGTTTCTCCCTCCAGTCCCATTGCGTCTGTGGATACACAAGAAAAGGACTGACCCATATTTAATAAATGGCTGCTTTCAGGGGTGCATCTAGTTCGAAGAGATGCTTTGAGGTTATTCATGGCTGCTGTGGGACTTTGCACGCATGACTGGCTGGCTGCGCGTCTGCAGGAGCAACCCGATTGGCTGATTAGAGTGGAGATGTTTATGTCCCAGCAGGGTTTAACTGCTGAATGTCCCAAGCCAGGTTAGAGAAGGAGGGGAGGGCAGGTCCAAAATACCTTCACACACACACACACACACACACACACACACACACACACACACACACACACACACACGCGCGCACACACACGCACGCACGCACGCACACTCTATTGTATCCTCTGTTAGGTTTGCTTTCACAACTTCTCCTTTAAAGTGGTTTGCAAGGTCTTCAAAGCCAGCTCTTCACTTTCACAAAGAAGCCTGTATAAATCGACTTCTGGTGAGTTCACGCTGTCTGCCCAAGCCACATGTTTTGCTTGCTGTAGAGTACAAGCACTGGAATGACTGGACATGTGCAGTTCTGAACTGTCAGCAACTTTAGTTTGAGTACCACCGAGTGGCTTCGCTATCAGTGCTAGTGAGGTCTAGGCTCCAGCAGCCTCGCTGAACACTCATTACTGATGTAAACCATGACAGGAGATTTCAGGTCCAATGGAAGAGAATGTTTAATGACAAGGGTGCTCATATCCATTAAAGGGGGATTAGGTGGGGTTCGAGGTGGAATTCGGGGCCTAAGGGCTGTGCTGCTGGATGGAGCACTTTGGTCTTGACAGACAGCTGGTAGGTAAAGCTGCCATAAAGTGAGGGCTACCATGTCTGCAGACACCTTATTACCACTGCTGCAGTGATGCTGGTATTCTTCTGAGGGCGATTAGCAGTACAGACTGCAGAACATCGGGAGCTGTGCGTGCACCGAGTAAACCGTCCACAAACAGGAGGGCTGATCAAGGTCATTATGTCTAGTAAAAGAAAAAAAAAAAGATCAACAGTCTGACTTGGAAAACCTCTTGAGACATTCTCAGATTGTCACAGTTGCTTCTTGTGTTTTAATCTAACCGTAGTAGCTTGCTTCCATTCTCCCAATAGAACGTTTAAATACATACTGTCCGTGTATAACTCATCTCCTCCTGAAGGAGGTTTGAACCTACAACACTGTGGCTGCAAACTGAGTCCTCAAACAATTACTCCAGTAACACAGATAGTGTTTAGCATGAAGGAATAACATTCTTAATAACTCATTGTGAGTACTAGGGTCAGGAGTTATTAGCCCTCTGTTGTGACTGGTGCTGTATGTGACATGTGCCTTAGTCTCTATCCTGCTCTTGTGTTGTAGCATTTACATTTTCAGCATTTGACACACACACACTGTACTCCAAAGCAATTTACATTTCTCAGTAATGTGTACTCCCTGGGAATTGAACCCATAAACTTGGTGGTGTTAGTACCTGGCTCTACCAGCTGAACTACAGAGCTAGTAGTGGACTAGGGCCTTCAGTGCTGTCTTAGTCCTGATGCAGTATGTGTATAGATGGTCCTGTTTTTTGCGGCTAGCCTGAGGCCCTTCGGTTAGAGGCTATTGTTGACTCAAGAGGCATTCCATTGTTTCCGAGCACCCACCATTGCTAGGCAACCGGACTCTGAGATTGCGGCATCCCTGTTCTGCTCAGAAGCATCAAGTTCGCTGCCTCTAAGACACACACACACAAAGAGACGCACCCAAACACATGCACACATATATACATAGACACACACAAAGAAGCTGGTGGGAGAAAAGTGGATTTTGTATATGTGTGTGGTGTGGCTGGGAGGAGTGTTTTTATGGATAAGAATGGCCACAGGGATGATTTGGGGGACTCAGATGGAATGTTTTGTCATGAGTTAAAATGGTAATCAAACTGTTTACAAGGATTGAGATGACAAGAGACTTTGTGAAAACTAGGGAATACCGCTGTACAATGTATACAGTCTTATATAATCACTTTAAGATTTGGCTGCATCTCTTTGAAGAGAAGCTCAGCCTGTGGTAATGCTAATGCTAATGCTAACCCTAGCTGAACATTCCTGTTTGTATGCAGATTTTGAGGAGCAGCTGTATGATAGCCGGGTAACTGGCCAGACCTTTCGGCACACCTCCTCTCAGAGCTCAGAGGACACTTCCACCACGCTTAGCCCATCACCTTCCTCACTCAACAACAAGAAGCCTGAGTTTGTCTTCCTGGTAATTATCATTTCACTGTGGTGTATGGCATGGAAAATGCAGAAGGTTTTGGAGTGAACCTGGGCACAACAAAGATTCCTTCCTCTCTGTATGAATGGTTTCTTTATCATTACATTCACCGTTAAGTGCTATCTTATGATTCCTTAAAATTTCCTTCCAAATTCTTTCTAATACTAGAATCAAGTACATTTATATGTGCTTTGTAAAAAATCTTTTTTTTTTGTGGCAATACCACTAGGGTTAACTAGCACTTCGAATGTTTATGAATGTCCTCTGTAATTAGTTCCTTTTAACAACTTTGTTGTTGTACCATCAAAGAAGGAATAACAATGTAATTAATGAAGGGTTTCACTTGCATCATGAACAATAATGAATAAACCTTCTTAAGCTAGACCACGTGTTCCCCTGTTTCTCTAGCCAGCAAATAAGCAGGTGTGTGAAGATGACGCAACTTCAGTAGGCATTCGGGCTCAGGATACAGCACTTTGTGGCTCAGAGCGCCCCCTCCTGGGCTGGAACTCCTCCCTGGGACCTCCTGTTGCTGAGAAACCTCGCTGGCACCTGGGTCGACACACCCCAGCCCATCTTGTACCAATCAATGTCACAGGTAACAGACTCTGAATATGTCCTCCTCCTGTTCTTCACTGCTCAAGAGTGTATGCAGCTTTTTCTGGTATCATTTCTCTGAGGCATGGTTTGCTTTGGCCAAGATTTTTTTTAAATAAAGTTGTAGATGTTATTTCCCACGGACAGTTGTAAAGATGTCTAGTGCCTTTTCCCAAATGTTCTTCAGCTGGATAAAACTTCAGCACTGATGGTGCACTGCTGATACCCTCATTACAAGGACCATTAAAGGATCAAGATAGTTAAGAATGGGAAATTCAAACTTTTGTTTAAATTGAACAATAGTTTGTGAAAGTGTCTGCTTGAAATTGTGTATTTGGGGGTTTCTGGTAACATTTGAAATACACAAATACTTTTGGTCCAGTAGTAGGTCCAGTAGTACATCTACCCTGCACATTTTAAAGTTCCTCCTAGTCTAAAAAACAAATTTTAACTTCATGATGGCTTGTTAATTAGCTGATATATAATGTTAGTACAAGTAGAATTTTCAGGCCAAAGCTACATCAGGGTCAGTACTGAGAAACTTTGGAATACACAATGCTTGCCTACAACTCTCATGCTGATATTGGCACTGATAATGTTTTCCTGTGTCAGTCTGAATTAGCAAACTGTTGTACCATGCTGTAGGCTCTAAATCATATTTGATTTTCAAGTTAAAATAAATTAGGGTTTAGTTGCCCTCATAACTCTTGCATGCCTGAAGTGAGAGCAAATCAGGGTCAGACGTTTCAGGATATCCTGCAACAGATCAGTTCTTCCTCACATTGTTTTCTTGTTACATTTGGTACACGCGTTCTCATGTTTAACCTTGAATTGCACAGCCTGGGTGACGTAACTCACAGAACATGCCGGATCTCCTCCTCATTCCCACTCATATGGGCACTGCAACAGTTCTTACCCCTTCAGCACCTCCTGCCTCTCTCAAGGTGTCACCATGTTCATGTATCACATCCTCTGTGGTCTCAGCACTTCCACTCTTCTTCTCTTCCCCAGTCTTGCTCTCTCTGAGCTCTCCAGTTCTTGTCCCTTCCCTTGTTCTCTTCTATCTCTACTCTTCTGTAGTTTTCTGTCTCTCTAACTCTGCCGCTCTCTCTGTCTTTCTGTCTCTGTATATCTCTGTCCTGCCTCTCCTGCCCTGCTCTAGTCTCCTTACGAATTTCCCTGGCTTCTCCTAGCCCTGTTCCTCCCTGCTTGTTCCTCTCTTGATCTCTCTTGTTCCCTGAACCTCTAGGTTCAGTGCAGTAGCGTAGGTCAGGTCTCAGTTAACGCAATTCTCAGGCAGCCTGGGGTCTAATTCCCAAAGAGGTGCCATTCTGCTCCCCGCCCGTTGAAGATAATGAACAGGTAGCTGTTGCCATGGCAACACGTAGCTCTTCCTCCTTAGCTTGGTGAAGAGGAATGGAACAAGCTGCGTAGAGAGAGAGAGAGGGGAGGAGAGAGACACGTGCAGACAGTGATGAGAGGATGTTTGAATGTGAGGGAAAAAGAGGGAAAGCCTTTGTTTTCACCTCCTCTTTTCTTGTCCTTTTCCTGAATGAAATCAGCACAGATATTGGGAAGTAATGAGGTTTCCTTAGGCGTTTTCTGGGAAAGTGTTCTCTTAGAAAGCTGAGAGAGTGCATTTGTGTAATGTATTTAGCTTGAGCAAGATTTAATTATCACATTATGTTCAATTCACTATATCATTGTGACACTAGTGAACAGGGTAAAGCACTCCTCCTGGTACTACCACCTGTTAACCTATTTAGTTTAGTCCAGTTTATTCTTCAAACCACTGCAAAATGTACTAACATTTTTTTCTAAAGAGTAATAATATTTAAGTATCAAGAGTGACTTGATTCTATTTACTGCACATTTACTGACTAATCCTGTCTCTAGCTCTTGGATGGATGGGGGGTACCTGATGGTTTAGTTTAGAATGAGAAAAGTACTTTTGAGTCAGGCAGGTGCATGTTAGTTGTGTGACCAAAGGAAAATTATGCGTAAAATGTGTACATTAGTTATCTCCATTATTTCAGCATGGATGTTAGGCCTTTTCTCAGCACCGCTTATTATGCCACTGTGCACTCTCTAGTGTTTGTTTCATTTTGTAAAAACCGAGCAAACATCACCATAGTCACCAGTAATCCTTCATTTCACGCTGGCCATTACTTCGTAGTACATATACAACACATTGGCCTGTGAGCCAATAAGATCTGTTGCACATGCACCAGATATTTTCAGATGTAATTTCCAGAAACAACATACCTAGAATATACAACGTCTAGACTAAAAATATAGGCTAAAATATAGGATCCAAGCACATCTTAACCCTAGTATTATTCTTGAACAGGAGATGGCCAACTCTAGTCCTGGAGAGCTAAAGTCCAGTAGACTGTTGATATACCTGCCCCAACAGAAATTAAGACTAATCTCATCTAATCTCATCACTTAATTACCAGGATGAGTACATTTGTTAAAGCAAGGAAATTAAAAAAACAACAAAAAAAAAACTACTGGACTCTGGTTGTGCAGGGCAGGAGTCAGACAGTCCTGTTCCAGACTCTTTAAAGGGGTTCATCTTAGAGATCTTTAGTGGTAATTCACTTTTGACTACAAGGTTCAGTCTAAGATAGTTTGTGTCTGAGGAACGATCTCTTAGATTTTTAGCATTTTATTTTCCACACTAAGATATTTTTCTACAACGGTCTGTCACTCAGACTGAGAAGTGGTATCTCATGTCTTGCCTCAGGCCAGAGCTTTGATAAGCACGCCAGCGAACTCCAGGCCCCCTTTAGAACTGACACGGCGGTCAACCCAAAGACCGTCCGCCGCCCGAGGAGTGTGATCGCAGGCCCCGATGTCACGCTGCACTGCCAAGGTGATGAACAGGAAGTTAGAAAACGTTCTGTCAGGGACTGAGCGAGAGGATGTAACCAGGAAAAGTCATTTGGGTCTTGATGTGTCTTTCCTTTTTTACTTTGAATCTTTTCTTTTGGCACCATTGGAAAAATATATGCAACGACAGCCTTTCTTAAGTACATAAAAAGTGCATGCCCTTTATTATAATAAATACGCTCCTGTTTACTCTATTTTGAGATCTGTTTTTGTCTCTCCTCTCAGGTGACAGCAAGATTCTTGCTGTTGATTTGATACAAGGTGCCTGTTCTCCTGACTCCTCCCAGCCCAGATCTTTGGAGCCTACCACACAGAACACAGGCGAGCAGCGCATACCCTTACGGAAGACCCAGAGTAACTTGGAGCACAGTGTCCCCCCCTCTCCAAAGACCCCCACAGGCATGATGGATCATGCCACTCTTATGTGCCCTAGCCCTTCCTGGAATGGCCCAAAGGGCTCTACCTTCTCTCCTTCCTGGAATGAATCCTACAACTATGCTTTGGCCCCAAGTCCTGTTGCCAAGCCACCTTTGTCCAAACCTGGGATGTTAGCACCAGCTGCTGGAGGAGGTGGTCTTACATGTCCATCCCAGACCAGCTCCGGTCTGTCCATGAGCTCTGGGTCACACTCCAGCTCGTTCACTTCCATCTCAGAACCTTCTGGACACAGGCCATTTGCAGCCACACATGGCAATGCTTTTACAGGAAAGAGGAATGAGACTGAAGGTGCAGTGGGCAGTCCAAGTGCAAGCAATAGCTTCAACAAGAGTGAGCGAGAGAAGAGGTCAGCACGTGCCAATGCTTTCAAATTCCGTGAGCGCTCTCTTTCAACGCCAACAGATTCTGGATCACTCTGCTCGACAGACAACATGTGTGGTCCTGGTGAGACAGTGCCTATGGTTCGTGAAGGTGAGAGCTATGCCCTACTCTACCCGAGCAACAGCTCTGAGGACAGCACTAGCACTGACAATGTCTCTGGCACTACAGGCTCAGACTTCTTTCCAGAAGGTCGTCTGAGGTCTCGGTCACGTAGCATCTCACTGAAGAAGCCCAAAAAGAAGCCACCACCACCAGTACGCAGTGTCTCCCTGATGAAGAACTTGTCTGAGGCTGGCAGGATGACCTGCCATCATGGTGAAGGGCACCTAAGAGACGGCAGGCCCAAGAGCCTCTTCATTCCTCGAGAACACAATCTCCAAGATTCATTTTGCTCTGATTTCCTCATGGCTTCCAAACCAGAGGAGGAGACCCACAGCAGCCTCGAGACAGCCTCTGATACCTCTCAGCCCCCTGATAGGGAACCAGACTTAGCCTTCCCTCCTCATTGGCAGCTCAATGAGTGGAAGTCCAACAATGATCCTTACCGCTCATTGTCAGGTTCCAGCACTGCCACAGGTACTACAGTGATAGAGTGCATTAAGGTGCATGGAAGCTCAGAGTCACTGAATTCACCATCAACCTCTCGAGCCACTTCTCCTTCCCAGCTCTCTGTTGAAGCTGAAACTAAGGTCTCTCCATTCAAGCCTCCATGTCTCATGTCCCCATCCAGTGGCTACTCCAGTCAATCTGAAACACCCACCCCAACTATTGCAAACTCAGTTATTACTGGACCCACTGTAGCAGGGTGCAAGATGCGCCCAAAAATTCCAGAGAGAAAGTCATCACTTCCAGCCACCTCCCCAAAGGACAAATCTCGATCTCGCCTGTCTTTTGAGCTACCTGTGAATTTACAAATAGACCTGTCATCTGTCAAACCCAAGACTAAAGCAGGCAGGAGGCACTCTGACACATCTACAACCAGCAAACCAGGAAAACTCAGTCCCAGTCAGTCATCGCAGCCTATGGTTACAACAACAGACCTGCGGAACATCAGACTCCGCTCAGTGAGCCGGTCAGAACTCGAGGATAATGCTGATGGCTCCTCGGACATCATAGAGGAGGAACAAGGGCGTGACCTCAGTCCTCCTATCACCCCCTCGAGCTCTAAACCACCCAAGCCACCAGTTGCAGTAAAGCCACCACTGCCTAAGAGACCCATGAACCTGATGCTAAAGTCTCCCTCATCTTCACCTCATGCCCAGGAGTCTCCACCACCCTCTCCCGTAGATCGACCCATGCCAATAGGGAACATCTACATGGTGGTAAGAAAGCCCAAACCTAAGAAGCCACCTCAGTCACCAGTCAGTCCATGTGCAGTCATCGCTCAAGAGCAACTGCCCAGCTATCCACCCCCTTTACCTGAATTTGACCTAGAACATGGGATCCCAATTGAGGAAGAGTTTATCTTTCCCAGCAGCCCAGAGAAAGAGGACAAAAGCAAGACTTTTGCTAGTCAAGTTACCATCTCCTGTCTTGCTGAATTGGACAAAAAGAAGCCCAAGGTTCCCCCACCAGTGCCAAAAAAACCAAACATCCTTCTCTTACCTTCACCTACTGGCCAAGCCAATGGCACTTCAGAGAAGCAGACTCTTGTACTTGACAGTGGTTCTCAGTCACCCATAGGGCCACCTCCATCTGAAGTAGAAGAATCTTCCTGTAAAGAAGAGGGCCAAGAAATGCCTAATGACCAGCAGATCCAAGAGAGTGATGAGAGTAATGTACCTCTTCTTGATCTAGGAGACCTGGACACTCTTGGAAGTCTGGAAAATCATGATGTGATAGAGGACATTAAGGATACACTTCAAGATGTTGATTTAAATGCCCTCACTACAGAAGCAGTAACAGGTATGTCATTTAAAGCTTTCTCCTAACGTTCCATTTAATTTTACCTACGTTATACTCTGTTTTTCCCGTCATTATATGAAGGAGCTGATGAAACTTCTACATTGTCACGCTTAGTGTGCTTCAAGCACAAGACTTAATGCTGCTGAGATGCTCAGTAGTGTGAAAAAAGTCTGCATACGCATTACACTTTGAGACTAGTGGAAATGTTTTGCAACAGGAAAATGACAGATGGCCTATTTCTAAACTGGAATTTGATTTGAAAAACATGACATCTTGTAGAGAACCACATATGATTCCACTAGTTTTGATTAGAAACATTTGAATGTTATTTTTCTTAGATGTATATTTATACTATATGATGTCAGGTGGGAATAATGTACATTCCATTTGATTAGAAATATGTATAGAATTGTATTGGATGCATTTTCACTGTATAAACATAAAATGCATTAATGTAAATTTGTCTGTCTGCAAAATGCACCCACAGAAACATCACTAGAAGAGCATGCCTCTGTCAGTGACAGGACAGAACTACATATCACTGAAGAGACAGATGATGATGTGTTTGTTCACACATCTACGACCCATACAACTGAAGACCTTTTCACGATCATACACAGGTCTTGTCGACAGGGCTTCATTATAGTATTTGCCTATTACTTGGCTTATTCAAAACTACAACAAACTGTGGTACTGTAGTACCATAACAAAGATATATCCCTGATACCTGTAAGCATAAAGACAATAAAAGTTTTAAAGATGTTCATCAGTAGCATTTACTTACTTCAGCCTAATTAATGTTATGGGTAGAAATCGGAAGTTTAATAAGACCGAATCAAAACCTGGCAGAATACTGAATAAACCACATATTTATATTCTAATCAATTTTCTTTTCTCACCCAGGTCAAAGCGGAAAGTCTTAGGCCGCAAGGAGCCAGTGGACTCGTTTGGCAGTCGCCAGAGCCTTGTGTCACCTGTGAAAAGCGGCAGCAGTGACATCCGCACACTGACCCTTGGAAGCATGCCGAGATCAAGCTCCCGGAATGAGAACTTCATGGCACTTCTCCAGAAAAAAAGCAGCAAATCAAGTAGTGGCACCCGGGTCTCAGCCATGGAGCTGCTAAAGAGCACGAACCCTCTGGCTCGCCGCATCACCGAGTTTTCTCAGTTGGATCCAGATGCAACTGGCACTGACCCGTCTAAAGTGGCTCAGTCAGAGCAGTGATCAGTCCTGTGGAAAGCTATATGTAAGATCCTGTTGTGGCTGGTTTTCTGTTAATGCTCTACTGCACGTCTAAATGGTTTAATTTCCCAGGATCTCTGTCTGAAGTGAGGTGTTTTTGAGTTATTACTTTGGAACACCCCGGTGTCAACCTTTTCTGCTGTTGATGTATTTTTGCTGTGGAGCATTGTCCAAATCAGAAGGATGGAACCCAGCGATAATGGGAGGTTCTAAAATATTTGAGTTGGCCTTTTATTCTGCCGCTGAGAATGTGTTACTTGAACTCTCTTGTGGAAATATACAAATGATAATATTTTGATACTCTACAAAAATTAAGGAGCGCCAGCCTGTGTATGTGGCCAAAATCTGTAATGCCCAATTTTAAGACACAGGACTGAGGTAGGTTTAAAAAGATAAAATATTTTGTGATTAGGAAGTAGTTTGTGGTAAATGTGCTCACTGAGCAAGTATCAGTGTCCTCTTCAGAAACAAACATTCCACAAAGGTTGCAACCAAGGTCTGGTACCCCTTCAAACAAAGCACTTTTTATTGCAAGAAATAGTTTACAGCTTAAAAATCTATATTTCATTAGCCTTTGATTTTCCCCAAAAACATATGAGACAATAGAAAGATTTATTTAACCTGTACAAAGCTACATATAGAATATATACTAAAGTATATATTGAAGATTAGTTGATAAAATAGGCAAGACACAAAACTGTCCATGTTTGTGATTTCACTTTAAAACTGCCTATTGTGAGAGTGTTCACAGCACAGAGGGATCAAATGTATCATGGATCATGCAATACAGTTCATCCGAATTAATGTCTATAGATCTTCCCTCACTGCCAATAGTCTAGTTTATATATATATATATATATATATATATATATATATATATATAATTTATTTTTTTTTGTGTGTGTTTGTATGTGTGTGTATGTTTGTATGTGTGTATGTGTGTGTGTGTGTGTGTGCACCAGACACAGTGAAAAACCAAAATCACCACAGAGCAGAAAATGAGGACAATACCAAATTAGAGAATACCACAGGGGCTGAAACAGAAAAAGTGACCATCCCTGTAGCAAGAGGTTTGTGAATCCCCTTCTGGGGTGTTGGTCTGAACCTGGCTGTCCAGTGTGGCAGGTCTCTCAGGGGTTTCTTGATGCTCAAAAACCCTTTTGGCTACAGATCCATGTGTATAAGCTCTTTATAAAGAGTGTGCACTGTTCAACACTCAAAGAATCAGGGAGGAGAGTTGCCAAGGCCTGGGAACGATAAAAGAGAGCTCCGTTTTCTTACTGTCATCTCTGTTTCTTTTGGCCCAAGCTGTCAGGGGAAGTGGTGCTGTGGACTGCTCTAACCATCACAGATCCAAATTTGAAGTTATGGCTGCAGTGTTTTTCAGAACATTCTATCTATGCTCACAATGCATTTGTCACTCACATTATGGCCATTCAGACTATGCATCAAGGCTGGATGTACTGCTTGCATACCAAAAAGGCAAGCGGTGAATGCCTATGAATGTCAGGAAGGGAGAGCAATGCTCGACAGCTTTGTGTTTTTTTTGTACATGGTCACTGCCCATGTCACTGCGTAAAAAGGACTTCACTCTATGGTGATTTATAAACCACAGTAAACTGCGGATGAGGATGTAGGATTGTGGAAGCTGCGTGTGATAAACTGACCTGATCTGGTTTCACTGTCACATATTTGAAGATACAAAGAGAATGTTGTTCAGCAGTCACTGCTGCACTCAAAGACTGCTTGTTCTTTCCCATTCCTTAAGAAGCTCAATTCCCACGTGTTGTACCTGCTTTTCTCTGGCTCGCAATCAGAATCAAGAAACCTGGTGCTACTGAGCCAGAGCACCCTCTGCAGTCCAGGAGTAGAAGCTCACCTGGCAAAAACCTGTTCTGACTCTCCTGAACTATGAGGACTAAGATTGAACATTGACTTTTTTTTTTTTCTTATATCAGTCCTTCAGGTATTCTGACAGCATCTAAAATATAACAAGAAAATACAAAATATTACATTAAAATAGTGAGTGATGCTTGTTTTAACTATTTAGTGAATGAAAAAAAAAACAACAACAACCAGTGTTTGTTTGCCTTGTACTCTGGCGTGAAGCCTCTGTGTTTTTAAATGCCTTGGTATTGCACTTCCGTAGGAGTATGCAGAGTTTCATTTACTCTTTTTATGATTACTACTATGTAACGGTCATAATTACTCGTGTACTCTGTGCTGTACCCCTTTTTCAGTCAATGATCACAAATTCCAGAGGAATGAGGAGGGAGCGAGGGATAGAGTATATGTAGAGAGAGAATGGTAATACTTAGCCATAAGAAAGAATATTGTGTATGAAAAAGACTGTTAGAAGCCTTGTACTGAGTCACACATATTGAAACTTTTAGTTTAAAAGTAAGGCAATGCAGACAGCACGTACAAACCAGAGTGAACCGGTGACCTACAAACTGTAGTGTATTGGAGTTCTGGACGTGTCAGTGGCCAAAGAGAAACCTGCTGCGTGTTGTTTCTCTTCTTTCTCCCTTTTTCTGCCTCCATCGCACACTTTATCCAACTCTCCTGTTTACACCCGCAGGAGCTCCTGGTTGTACACAGAGGAAACGACGAATCTCTGCTGCCCAAAACAAAACCACAACAGCAAAGTGAGAGCACAGTGAAACAGAGAAGAGATCAGGACAGCCAGTCCCTGGTCTCGTAAAGGCACTGTCGTTAACATCAGTTTAACTACAACTGAGACAGAGTGTTACTCACTCTGTCATCTTGGCTTTTTTTTCTTTTTTTTCCCGCAAACTCACCCCAGTTTAGGCCAAGACTTTTAGTTCTCTTTCTGCTCCAAGCCAGTTTTCTTGGGACTGTCTGGTGGCTGTGAAATAAGTAACTTTCAGCCAATCCCTAAATCAAGAAGCTATGACAAGACTCATTCTGTATATAACATGTAAAGTTAAGCTACAGTTCTGACAAATTTTAACAGAGATAAATATGAGATGACCATAACAGAGAATTATAATATTGCAGATTAGAGTTCTTACTCAATGAATAAAGTCTGACTGAATGCCAGAACAGTAAAAAGCTTTAAAAGTATACATGAAATTTACCCTTTCCTTTCTGGACTAGGAGACAGCTGGGTGGGAAATCAATATATTATTGGGAATTATATTTTTGTTATTTTATCATTGGAAAGATATATTCTGCATATTACGAACTTCACTCTCCAGCAGTAAAAATATGTAGCTGTGAGCTCTTGAAGCAGCTATGTCTTGCCTATGTGCTAAAAAGTTACAGCATTATAATAAATTATTTTTCTTGCTTAACCACTCTTGTAGTTTTCCTGTTTACCAACAAACAAGAACACATCAGCATCATCATTGTCGAGGAGCTCGTCCTGAAAGCAGAACTAAAGAAGCAGTTATAATTTACAAATTGCTCAAAAGTCTTGTTTTGTTCATTTTGCAGATTTGTTTTGACGAAAGGGAACAGATTCAAATGAGAAGTTATTTATTTTTCTGCGTGTTCTGAATTTCTGAGTTTAAGGTCCCCTGACTGCTTAACTACAACATTGAAATTGTATCCACAGTTTCCTTCCTCATATATAAGGGATGGAAGAAACTCACTTGTGTAATTGCTCCTGGACAGAAACATTTGAAATATACTGCCCCCTGGTGGATATTAGCGTTTTCCCATACGTGTATAAATGCTGAAATTAAGGGAATGTATTTGTAATTAACCTTACACTTTAAATAATTAATGAAGTTTCTACAATTAATTACTGTGTTTGTGCCAGTATTGTGCCTTAAAAGTTATTTAATTTTATACAACAGCCTGTGTAGCTAGCATTCTGGGAAATTTAACCTACAGTAGTAGTTAGCTAACCTTGCTTGCCAGCTTTCACACTAGCTATAAATCTAAGTTTTAATATATATCTACGCTATTTAGCTAGTAACTAATATGTTACTGTGTGGCTACTATAGCAAGCTAACATTAGCTGCTCTAAGAATATTGTAACTAGTGGCACAGCAGGCCATATGTTAGTATTAACATTAAGTGCTTTACCGTACAAATAGGCGCCAAAAGCATCACTCTGAAGAAGCAAATGTTCCATGTCTCTAGCTACTGGTCAATTAAATTTGTTTTTCCAATCACTTGTCATTACAGTTTTTCCAACCTTCTAATTTGAGCAGAATCAATATTAATGAACAAGGATAAGTGCAACAAATATAACAAACAAAATGAGGGTAAATGTGTTTAATGTTAGCTAGATTAGTTGGTTAGGTTAACTATCTTAGCTACCCAATAGCCTGATGTCTATCCAGTAGTATGCTAGTTTACTTAGATCATTCATTTTGGTAACTGTTAGCTACATGCTAACACTACTTTTCTTTGAGCTCTGAAATAATCTACATGTTACAAAAGTTATGCATAAAACCATAATCAAAGACACCTTACCTAGATAGTAGCAAAAAGAAGTACGGTAACGGGTAGATAAACAGAGAGGATGCTTCTAACACCGTGTCTTACCAATTCAAATGTTCAGTTGTAGCGGTTCCACATACTGAACAGCTTCCTAATGAATAATCCTGCATTCTAGTCTATCTCTGGTCTTCAGACTGTAACTCAAACTCCCACACAATGTGTAACTCAGGCTCGATGCTATGATTGAAAAACAGTATTTTCAGCAAGAGCTGACTACCCACATAATTTGGTAATTTTACCAAGCATATTTGCCTTTTAGATTGCACACATCCGTTGAATACACTCACCAGCCACTTTATTAGAAACACCTTCCTACACCGATTGGCTGCAGTATTTGTTTATGACTGTTACACCTGGCTCTAGACTCCTTTTAAAAGTTACAGGCTGCAGTCTATCTGCTGGCACACACAACTTGTCAACTGATCTCTTATGCGGTCGTTGCTGTTCAGTTTCTGACCCCAGGATCACTGCTGACTGGGATTGATTTAGGTGGTTGGACCATCCTGAACGCTGACATAGTGGCATTATTGAGTACAGTGAGCTGGTCTGACTTTTTTTTTTTTTTTTCATGCCTTAGTGTCAGTGCTGAGATGAGAGCTGACCGCAAGCCGAATATATCCATCCAGCACGCGTCCTCTGGTCAGAAACTGACCAATGATGAAAGCCTATAATGAGGACTATTATTAATTGTACATGGGCTACACTCAAGCCGCACACCTATGAGGTGTTTCTGATAAATCGGAGTTTTTACTAAAGTGGCTGGTCTGTGTTTACATGGCTGTGTATATTTTTTTTCACTGCTGTATACAATATGACCAGGTTTTGTTAATGAGTAATTATCCAAAGAAAGAGTTCCACCTCTACCTATGCAATACTGAAGAGATAAGGTGACAAATCCAGCAAGGCACTTGCTTTGAGCAAGTATCATGCCAAAGTGACAACACACACACAAGCAGTTGCTAACAGTAAAAATCTGTTCTCAGCTTCCATTGCAACATTTGAACCCTGTGTGATCTTGGCTTAGAAGAGGAAGAGGGAGCTGGAGGATAATCCTGGGATGGTGCATGTGGTGAGGAGTTCTGTTCCAGCGAGACACACTCGAGACACACTCAAGCGAGCTGAGCCCTGAGCTGCCAGCCGAGCATTTCCTGTTTCTGACAGGCACAGCACAGTGAAGTTTCAGCTGCGTGTTACAGGCTCATATTTTATCAAGTGGAGCACACACACACACGCACACACTGAGAGAGAGGCACATGCACTGAGCGCCCAGGACAGGAAAGCCTGCTATCACTTTTCGGATACAGAGACGCACAGAGGATGTTCTGAGCGGGCCTGTCTGTCGCGAAATAGGACCTTGTGCTAAGTGTCCCGCTGACCCCAGGAGGAGAGAGGCACGAGCAGGCCATCGTCTCTGGTGTAAACGTTTGCTGTAGGTGCTCGCCACTGGAGTGGTATGGTTCTGTCCTACACAGGGTCACATGGAGCCTCGTCTACAGTGATGCCGCACGAGAATCCGGTGCGTCAGGACATGCAGTTTTACTACGTGGTGAGTTGACATGATTAGATGATATTACAGCAGTGTGCTGCTGCCATCGTGAAGGTACTTTGTCCCTTCGTCTTCACTCAGGAAGACTACATGAAGTCTGATTTTAGTAGTAGTATACAAGTAGGCAGAATTTTGGTGCTTGAAAATAATGAAAAATGAAAAATAATGAAATGTTACTTTTTCCATTCAAAACTATACCATGCATTAATCACCATCTCTGACGTGATGATAAATGATATGCTACTTTTTGGAATTTAATCATCTATATAATGCATTAATTATAGCATTAATTAACTGCTTTACTGCATTTCAGGAGCAGCTGTGAAATAGTAAGCATTCCATTGTGTTGGACTTAAAGCAACGCAAAGTTGTTGCCTCAAAAAACAGACGATGTTATGTTAGTACTTCTTCAGTTGGTTTGGAAATTATGATGTGTAGACACATTAACCTCATAGAGTTTATAGTGGCACGTGTCTCATTGTGTAGTAACTGCTGCGGTGCTGTTCACGGGACCATTTGATCAGTAGCGCTCTGATGCTTGAGGTTGGGCAGGGGGGCAGAAGCAGCTCTTATTTACGATTAGACGCTACGCGCGGTCTTTAACCGAGTCATTTCCAAACGTGCTATAAAATGTGTTTCTTCCTAGCACTGAACTTTGGCACCTGCCATGATTTCAGATAATGACAGTGTGGATAGACTTTATAATCCTTGATAATGGTGCTGAAAACTCTTTTTTTAGTCAGTTTCATGAGAGTTAATGAGAAAGCACGGAGCTATGTATATATCTAAAAATTGCATATTAATTAGAGAGTAACAGGGCATAGTCTGCACATTTACAGAGAGGCTTTCAGTAGCCACCCTAATGTTTTTGATCAGCCTCCAAAGACATAAAAGCAACAAACAAATCATAAATATACATAAACAACAACAAATGCAGTCAATAAACAACAAACAAATATTAATGTAAAATTAAAATAATGAATAAAACAATCACCAGTACAGCGTGGAGAAGCTTTTTTTTCCCAAGCATCTGGTTCTGAGTATGTTGCTCAACTTTGGATGATGTGCATTATAATGAAAACCATATGTGGCAGGGCGAAACAAGTCTCCTCACTGTCCTCCATCATCTATATGGTGTCTGTTGAGTAGCAATAATGCCTCATTGTACATTGTCATATGTAAAGTCGATGTGATTTTAGTCCAATATAATTAATCTTGCGTTGAGTCCTTTCCTTTTTATAGGACAATCTATTGTGAACTTTCAGCACAGCATATGTGAAGGTTGAAAAGCACTTGCAATCTGTCAGGACCCCTCAGTGGAAACAAGCTACAGAAATAGAAGCTTTGGCTTGAATTGCTTATGCTTTAGGCCTATATATTAGTGTCTGTGTCTAAACAAGGAATAGACCTTTGCTTTAATTTACCACATGAATAATGCAAAGTCTAGATATGTGGATGGCGGTATGCTGCACTTCTCTTTCTCCCCACGTTGAGTGTTTTATGAGAGTGTTTCACATCGCAACCCTCCTGGAACACAAGTGGAAATCACACAAGGGCCTTAACTATGAATCTATTTGCAGACAAAATCGTAAATTATTTGCTGACAATAAAATAACACTGGAAAACTTGACAAAAATGTGGTACTGGAGAAGTCAAGTGAAGTGGAGCAGGGGGAGGCATCACTCCATCTGTTTGCTGTGGCCCAGACCATCTGGACACATTTCTTTTTTTCGCTGGCAATGAGACCACATTCACTGCTGCAGGACCAACATCTGAATGCATGCTTAGTGTGACTTGGGATATCACCTCACTGCCTTCTATGTCTTCACAGGTTAATATGTTGCTCATTGCTTTGAGTGACAACAGCATATTCAAGATCCATTTTCTAACTAAAGGGAGAGAGAGGGTTGTGCATCAGTAGTTCATGATATGGAGCTGGCACCATATATTCACTGGAGGACTATTACTCCTTCAAAAATGACATTTGGTATATTGTGTTATATACTACTGTATATGGCATATATACAAGCCTGGTTCTGAATAGTTCCTTTCTATCTTCAGAGACATTCTCAGGTATTAGTGATGGACCTCTATCACTTAAGACCTCCATGATCTAAATCGGCTGTAGCTTGAAGGTGCCGGATGAGGTTTATAAAAAAGGAGAATGTGGCTTATGGGAGGATTCACAATTATTTGGATGTCACACAGATGCCAGAATGTTCTTATCTGTAGAAGCTGTCCCAAAAACTACTCCAACACATGAAAAGATTGAGATTTACTGTTTATTCTTCCTTTTTTATTGAAGGCTTATAGGTTTGAAAAATGTCTTGAGACATTTTGTACCATAGAGGCAAGAGATATGATGATCAGCACCTAAGGACTCCAAGAAAATGACCCTATAGACGGATGAGAGCGAGACAGATAGAGCAGAAGTCATAGCACCAGGGAGAAAGGGCAAACCTATACAAGAATATAAGACACATTTTTGCCTTGGTGACCTTTGAAGGTACTCACATTTCAACATGTTTTCATGGAAAAGTTTGAACCATTAGTGGACTGGCATGTCTAGTCACTTGACTGAAGAGTAGTAATAATAATAAATGTCACAAGCTAAGATTCACATATAACCTGCAACATTAGCCTTATCCTGTACCCTTTTACTGTTCTGTCAGTTATATGGAATTATTGCCTACAGATGTTGCATTCTAAGTGAGCTAATGATCTACACAGTGGCTTTGAGCAACATGACATTGATCTACAGGGGTCGTTGAAGGCTTGCCCACTCATGGACGTATGTCTGGATAGATGTGTTTGGAGTCATAGGTGTGGGGGATGATGAGGGACCATGTGTGTCAGAGCAGACTAGGACGAGGCTGTGGTCCTAGGAATGTCCTGTTTAGAAAGCCCATCATCCTCAATGCATGTTTTCCTAAATGGCTTTTCCTCTCTATGACCTTTGGGGATTTTCGAAAGAACAGAGTGAAGATAAAATGAAAGAGAGGAAAAACAAAGACAAAAATGGGCTAGTTTAGCAGAGGGGAAAAGAGGAAGGAACTTTAACTCCTTTCAAGCGATTGTTGCTTACAGCTTGACAGCCAACTTACCTGTGTAGGTAGACCCATAACTTTTAACTAAGATTTTTATGGTTGTTTCAGTTCAGTAAGAATTTTGCTCATGTGAATGAGTTACTGTGGAGATCATTCCAAAGTCCTATTGTGTAAAACCTATCATCATGAGCGATAGTTATACATTCATCAATGTTTTTTGTTTTACAAAAGTGGTAACTAGTAAGAGACTCTTCACAAATGTGAAGCTCTTCCCTTTGAGCCTACTATATATTCAGTGTCCATGTTTTGTTTCACAGAGATAGGCCTCAGCTTAGATAAACCTTAGCTTATAGTGCGACTAGAAATTTGTGGCATCCACTTCACCCTTTAATATAATAGTATAATAGAGTAGAACAGAAGTAGGAACCTCTCTTCCTGGAATGTCAAAGGCCTTGGTTCTAAACCTACTGAAACTCACATACTTCAGCTAAGTAGATAGCTTGACTCTGGGTCTCATTCAAATGTGAGACACTAATTTCAGAGTAATCAGAGTGATGTGATAGATCATTAGATCATTTAGGATCAGAGCCGATCTCTGAATCCAGAACTGGTTTTCAACAAGCCCAGTTTCTCTCAGTCTGAAGACTGTGCCAAGGAACTCCGATGCAGTCAAGATTATACTGAGTTATTATCAGCACATCCCTACTGATTAATTCACCAATCAGCCTCTTGGTAGGCCCTTGTTTATTGTGGGATCATTTGGAAGAGTTTGTTTAATACAGAAAACCTCTTTCACCATTCCAAAGGTTCTAAAAGTCCTTACATCCCTGCCAGCTACTGAAAGACCTTTTTGATTCAGATAATTTGGTTCGAAATAGCAGTTCTTCCCCTCTCCTAATGTTTATTTGACAAAGAATAAGTTCCTCTGCTAATATTCAGCCAATATTACTACATATTACTACATTTGAGAGCTAGGTAATATGATAATGAGGACTTCTTTAGAACATATGAAAGTATGGGCTGCAATGTTCGTAGATTAGAGCAAGACAAGATTTTAAATGCACCTCCATTCAAAAGGTCATTCATGCTTTACCTTTTAAAATATACTTTAAATTTTTTGTCCCTCTTTTTTGCTTGTTGCAGGCTGTACATCAGCCTATGCCACAACCCATCTGAATCATCTTTGACGGCTTCTCTCAGTCATGTATTTTGTTTAAACTTTGCTGTTTAGTCTGCTATTGGTGTTTGCTCCTATAACTTAGTCAGTTGGACTGAGTGGTAGTGGGGTGTGTTGAGATACCTTGAACCTTCTCCGTAAATAAGCTCTGTGTGCAGCGCTGACTGTTTTGTGGGACAGCGGCAGGAGTTCCAGCGGCAGTAAACTGTAGAGCTGTGTGCTTTTGGCTCATTATCCTCCGCATCGTCCACCTCCCTGCAGTCCTTCTGCAAGACCGTGCCAGGTTTGCTGCTACTGCTCATCACCTCCTCACCTCAGCACGGCTAGCCAGCATGCTGTCTAAGCCGGTGGTGCTGTTCGCACTGTTTTGCACTGGGGGTTTGTCAGAGTGGTTTATCTTAACTGCTGCAATGGGTGGACATGTTTCACCTCTTCTCTACTGGCAGGATTAACACATTAATGTCATATCGCTTTTTATAGTCTTCTTAGTAAGATATAAAATAACACAACAATTTAAAAAATGTTTCTTAAATAACATGTAGTTTTTAAGTAAATGTACAAATTGTGTTTTCTGCTTTGTTGTTCTTAAATGTTGTCAAATTGCAAATTGTTCCTTTATTTTAATTTACTCTTTAATACAGATGATAAGTTGTGGGTCTGGGGTAGATGGTGACTTGTTTTTTGGTCAGTTGCCCACATCAGCCTGAAGAGGTCAGTATAGTACCTGGACGTTCAGGGGCGATTTGCCTTCCAGTGGATCTGAAGGCTTTGTGTTGGTGTACATGCTGCCCTTACTAACTTATGAACAAGCTTTCATTTACCATTTTTTTATAAGCACAAAATGATTATGGTTCAAATTAGGCCAAGAAGGGTAGGCCAATAGAGAACTGGTTCTGCACCAGTGTGGTGGAAGCGCCTGTCTGCAGTATGAAAGCACAGTGAGAGGCTGACATATAGGTTTACTCCTGCTAATCTATTCCAGGCCCGGTGACTTTGCTCATGCCATCAGAAGCTTCTATTGACTCAGAGATGTATGAATCCCCAGAGATAAGACTCCTCTCCCTCGCTGGTACATACCATTAATCTACACCTTATTGCTGCATAAAAGTTATGTTGTTGCACATTTGCCAGAGGCCCATATGAAGCACTTCTGTGGAATGGCCTTGCTGTGGAATGATCTGGTCTGATGCAAGACAGCAGGAGGTCCAGCATTACACAGAGAAGTGTGTCTGTTATCTATACCAGCTTTAGTGGCTTCTCAGTGAGACAGAATCAGGAAGTGCCACCGGATGTTCAGTGGAGTACATGAAGCTTTTACATGAAACTCTGAAATGCGTTTAGGCTAATAATAATAAACATTTGCTTAAACATTAAATCCTTAAGCTAAATATCTATAATAGTTTTATAGTTTTTGTTTTGTAAAACTTTTGTCAAAGTTTATACAGTGCTTTTTACAAAAGCTGTTGTCACAAAGAAGCTTTAAACATGTTCAAGCCCCCAGTGAACAAGCTAAGGTTGACATTGGCAAGGAAAAAACTCTCTAGAGTATGAGTATCAAACCTTGAGAGGAACCAAGACTGAAGTGGGGATCATCCTCCTCTGGCCAACAACAGACACTATAAACAATAAAGAGTGGAATAAGTAGAGAGAGAGAGAGAGAGCGAGAGAGAGCGAGAGCGAGAGAGAGAGAGAGAGAGAGAGAGAGAGAGAGAGAGAGAGCAAGAGAGAGAGAGAGAGAGAGAGCGAGAGAGAGAGAGAGCGAGAGAGAGAGCGAGAGAGTGAGAGAGAGAGCGAGAGAGAGAGAGAGAGAGAGAGAGAGAGAGAGAGAGAGAGAGAGAGAGAGAGAGAGAGATAATTATATTAAAAGTAAAGAAATAAACAATCAATGTCTATTCTATTTTCTAGAAATCCTAGTCTGGTCTCTTGGTGTGTGCATGTCCGAAACCCATCCCGCACGAGAAGTCCATCAAGGGCAACGAATAAGTAGTTGGCTGTGCTGGAGTTGTGGTGGGCCTCAGCAGGGAGGACATCAGGGGGTGGTGGGAGGAGCCATAGCAGCTGAGTCGGGTTGAGGCTCAGTAACGAGATGGCATCAGGGGTAGGTGTACCTCAGCAGAAAGATTATTAGGCATGTCCAGGTACGAGGTTGTGTAAATTAGGGAACTATAATGTGCAAAGATGGACTCCGGCAGATCCAGCTATGGCAGCACAGCTAAATGGATAGAGCAAAAAAGGAAACACAGGCATGAAGGCACCCTGGAACATCAGAACTCCACCGATCTCAGTCAACAAACTTGACAAAACATAACATCATAACATTCTAGTTTACCATAACTCTCAATGCCCATAGACCCCCCAGATTAACACCTTCACCTAAGGTGGGAAGTATTTAATAAAATGCCTCACTGTACAGTTTTCAGCCTAGGCTTAAATATTGAGACTGTTCGAGTCTTGAACATTTACAGGAAGGTTATTCCATAGTGTGGGAGCTTTATAGGAAAAGGCTCTGCCCCCTGCAGTAGATTTACTTATTCTTGGTACTAGTAAAGAGCCTGCACCTTTTGATCTAGGAAGACGTGGTGGGTTGTAATGCACTAGGAAGTTCGCTAAGCTACTGTGGGGCAAGACCGTTCTGTGGTTTGTAGGTCATTAGAGGTATTTTATAATCAATACGAAATTTTACTGGGAGCTAATGTAACATAGCTAAGACAGGAGTAATGAGATCAAATTTTATATTTCTAGGTAGAACTCTGGCTGCTGCCTTTTGAACAAGCTGGAGTTTATTTAAGCACCAGATAGTAAGGCATTACAGTAGTCCAATCTTGATGCGATAAATGCATGGACTAGCTTTTAAACATCATGTGAAGAGTGTATATTCCTAATCTTAGCCATGTTCCTTAGTTGGAGAAAGGCGGTCCTAGATATATTATTTACATGAGCATCGAATGAGCGACTAAGATCCATAATATGCCAAGATCTTTAACTAATAAAGAGGATGTGATTGGGAGAACATTGAGGCTCATTAAGTAATTAGAGAGCAGGGTCCTAGCCGTCTGTGGACCTAATAGTAGCACCTCTGTTTTGTCAAGATTAAGTGAGCGAAAGTTCACATCCAGTGTCTGATGTCCTTTATGCATTTGTCAATAATACTATGATGATATATGTCCTCTGGTTTGGCTGAGACATATAGCTGAGTATCATCAGAGTAGCAGTGGAAACTAGCAGTGTTTACGTATAATATCACCTATAGGTAGCATATATAAAGAAAATAGCAGAGGCCGTAGAAAAGATCCTCGTTGGACACCATAGCTAACCTTGCATTCTGGAAAGTCTCCATTTATGTTAACAAACTGGTAGCAATTGGCTAAATAAGATTTAAACCAGGAAAGGGTTCCCCTAATTCAAACAACATTTTGAAGTCTATGTAGTAAAATTTTGTTATCTATGGTGTCAAATGCTACACTCAGACCAAGTAATATAAGCAAAGAAACTTAACACCTGTCAGAAGCCAACAACAGGTCATAAATTACTTTAATCAGTGCTGTGTCTGTACTATGATGAGGCCTAAACCCTGACTGAAAGACGTCATGTATCTGGTTCTGATTCAGGTATGAGCTTAGCTGCTGAGCTACAGCTTTTTCAGTATGCAATTTATCATTCCTTTTTTAAAGTGTTCTTTCCACATGGATGTTTAACATAGTTTACACTATGAGCTTGAACATAGAATCGTACTGATGAACTGGGTCCCCAAAATGTTATAAGATTTAGCACTGCACTGACTGATGTATTCAACACAACATGCAATACTGCATGTCTGATCCAAATAGTCCATGCTAGGCACTCTATGATGGGTTGTCTACTAGTAGTATTTTATCTTGTTTCTGTGTAATAAACAAGGACGATTTTAATGCTATCCAAACATTTGTGTCTTTGGACTCTGTTTCACAAGGATCGTCTATCCATATTTAAGTATGTTGAAGGATTAGAGTTACACACTCACCAGATACTACTCCCTTATGGCCACAACAGGATATGGGGAACCTGGATGTGGGGTCAAAGGCCAAACACATGAAGCTGAGTAGTACGTCTTCCTTTTTATAGTCAGATATAAACACTCAGCCGTTCATGGAAAAGTCACCTTTTCTGTTTTGTGTTATGGTTGATCCTGTGATGTAATAGGCTGACATGGTGCTTTCATTAAAACCTTTAATATAATGAATGACAAAGACTTCAAAGGGTTTAACTGCTAAAATAGGTTTGGCTTGACTGTGAATAAATGAGCCCACTGTGAGTAAAGCAGTACACTAAAAGCAAGGTGGTGCATGGACAACAATCATCATAATAATAATAAGTTTCATTTATATAGCGCCTTTCACAGGCTCAGGGTCCCCATCCCAGCTCCGTGGGCAGTCCTGTAGATGTCAGCATTTCCTCCCCGTGATGAGGCTGTCCTTGCAGGCGGGATGCTTTCAATACACCCTCTCTGTGAGTAGGTCTCAGCTTTGCCTGAAAACCCGCCTCTCTGACACAGATAAACGAGCCTGTGGGCATCTCAGGCCTGCAGGTGCTCCACACACAGCGCATATCTGCCTCACCACACCCCCTCCTGGCAGCTTCTTGCTTCCTGGGCATTATTAGTACGTTAGTGCTAAAGACTGGAACTATTTCAACATATATCCAGCTCCTTCAAAGTACCACCAATGTTTGTTAAGTCACACACACACATAGCAGTAAGAATCCTGTTACTTGCTCCATGACCAAGTACACTTCATGGTGCATGTGATGGAAACAGTGCTGACTGTCAGTGGAAAAGTCAGAAATGGAAGGCCCTTTTAATTCTTGCGTCCAGAGTGTGTGCGCGTGTTGACAGCATATTTCCACCCATATCTTTACAGGAAGCCTGCTCTGAAACTTTCTAGCAGTGGTTCTCTCTCACTCTTGCAGTGCCGCTTGTCATTTAGTTTAGCTTACTGCTCTTTCTCCCCCATATAAAATGTGGCTTTGCTTTAAACCAGCACTGACGTGTTACTGTAAACAGAGTCAGTTATGCGAGACTGGCAAGAGACTGCAGTCTGCAGCGGTGGCCTCAGCACTAGCGATCACCGTGTTGGGAGATGGCGTGTGCAGAGAGCAGAGATGGGAAGAGCTGAGTGAAGGAGCCTTGCGAGGTTGTCATCACCAGGCATCCTGTCACGTAGTGCACAAACAAACCAGGCTTCCTAAAAAGTTCTCCTCGAGGCTGCACTAACCCTCTCTCCTCCACCCCTCCCCTTCTATCACCTCCTCCCCTGCGCTCCTAGCCTCGTCTCCTCCCCCTCTGCTCCAGCATGCTCTGATTGTTTACTTAGAATTTGCTCTTGGCTGCCCTGTGGCCCCACGCTGATTTACTTGAAGAGGCAGCAGATGAAGAGAGCAGACCTCCCCCCCCCCACTCTCCCTCTCTCTCTCTCTCTCTCTCTCTCTCTCTCTCACTCTTTTTCTTGCTCTCTCTTCCCACCTCTTCCTCACTGCCTCTGTGGATTGTCATCCCTCAGTACCCCATTTCTGCTGGTTCTACCTGGCTGGGACGTGAGCACTGGCTGAAGAACTTTCTGGATTGTTCTCCCCCTGTGTTTCTGCCTCACTTTGAGGGTTTATCAAACACATCACCTGGCTCTTAACCCGCAGGTACTGTGAACCATAACATGCATGTGCGTTTGTGAGTGTGAGAGAATTTGGGTCATAAGTGGACACATGGTAGTGTCTGAGTAATGTGAGCACATGAGCACCTGTGTGTGTCCATGTACTGTGCAATGTGTATGTAATGTGAATGTGTATGTGTGCACATATGTGTACTGAGTTTAAGTGTGTTTGTGTTTTGTTGCTGTTTATTGTGGTTTATGTATGTAGACCTTCCTCTACACTACTGTTCCTCTACATTTGTTTGCTGGGATTTCCTGTTGCTGCGACACTTTTAATGTGTGATGTCCCGCTACATATGACATGTTTCTATTCGTGCATGTGACTGAGAGAAAGACGTAAAAAGAAAGGAAAACATTTATAAGTTCACATTTGCGAAGTTATGATTCATTTATTAAACTCCCATCCATTTGTTTGGTTTATCAAATTAAAATGGCTTATTTAACAGGTGCAAGAGCGTAACATCCTTCACAATTCAACAAGTGACTTCACTGTATCAGTGGCCCTTTAGTTGCCAGTCCTGTCCTCCACCAAGCGCCCAATGCCTCTTCATGAAAGAATCCATTGTGCTTCTGCTACACCCAAATATCCTTAAATTCCGACTGCATCCCTCGCCTCTCTATCCATCAGATGCCTGTACGCCTTCACTTACTGTGTATCTAAACTATATTACTTTCAAAATTGTGATGAGTGTCTCACTCCTTAAAGTTTTTGGACTTGCTCTGGTGGTGTATTTATCGTAATGAATACCAACCAGTGGATAAGGATGATACTGTCAGAGGAATTCAGCAAGTGGCCTGAGTAGATCCCTTGTCCCAGCCTGAAAGCTTCTTCTAATGCTGAGTTCATCCAGGGATTGTATTCACCACTGCCCCCCTCCAGGCTGCTGATCCACAGCCATGTGTCGAACCTGAATCAGTAAGACCTCTAATCTGAGATCCGTCAATTATGCATTGATAAATAGGATCATACAGGCACAGTCGGTTCATCGGTACAGGGACTGTGAGAAACCTTATATGTGCTTAGCGTCTTCCTTCACTATTTCAGCATTTGCTGCATTTAAGATGTGCTCAGAGCAAGTGTGAACAATATCTGTTCCTCTGTGGTCAGCACAGAGGAACCAGTGCTTGTGCATGAGTTTGTGTCCACAGTGGAACCATTCCTCTGTGGACACAAACTCATGCACAAGCACTGGTTGCAATCGCAAAGAATTGGTTGTTAACATTTATTTTTAAATCTGCATATGTTTTTTTTAATCTATGCGCTTTAGCATTCGTTAGGTCCCTCATTTCCCAGACTGGTCTGAATGGTTTAGCTGCCAGTTTAATCCTGGTGATTTTACTGTACACCTGCTAATCAAGTCCTAGTCCTGCTGACCTGATAAGAGGGAATTTCTGAAGAACAGAGGCTGTAAAATCTGTGTGCCGGCTTAGCTCAGCTCGGCTGGGCTCAGCTCAACTGGGTTCAGCTCGGCTCACCTGGCTCCGTGGTAGTGACAGCACCACAGAGCTTAAGTCATTTAACCACCATAAGGTTATGACCCCAGGGCTGAAAAATGTGTACCATGCTCGTTGATCTCGAAGTCCACCAGAGACAAACAGGATCTCGTGAACAATGCGATATCTTAAAGAGCTTTAGCATATGTTGATATGAGCGATTAGTTTTTTGGCCGTGTGTGGGGTGTGCTTGTGGTGGAAACACACGGCTGGAGTGAACACTATGTCCCATGGCAGTTTCCAGTATCCTCTTCCCCTCAAAGTGCCCTGCTGGGCGTCAGTGTGCGGAAGGCGCTTGAGAACAGTGGGAGGCTGAGATGCGCTCAGCTAGTCTGACATCCAAAACCTTAAGCAGAACTTTCACAGTCTTGTACATACACACCAGATATGTGCTGGTGGAGTAGTTTTTAATAGTATTTTAAGTACATCATTATATTGTTTTTTTTTTTCCCTCTTTCCTGACTTTCTGGGGCAAAGTTAGAGAGAGAGAGAGAGAGAGAGAAAGAGAGAGTAAGACCTCTATAGAAACAGCCTGGATGGAAACTACTTCACTACTATAACAAGGGCCAATTTGGCTAATTGCTGCTTTGATTACTAAGCCAAGACACACAACATTACTCAGTGTGGATGACATACAATTATCAAATAGATTGCAGCTAATACTGAAAGGCTACTGAGGGCCTAAAACATATGCTTCTATATAACCTTAAGTACCCTGATTCTATAATCGTGATTAATGGTTCATATTGATGGAGCCTTTTGATAATTTTAATAGACCTTCTGTTGTGTGTGTAATCTGTTTGAGTAGAACAAGAGTTTATGAATAATGTGGATTTGTGTTGTTATAGTGAGATCCATCCCAACTGAACTTAATCATTATCATTCTCACAGATTGCAGAATGCTGCAGAGAGAAAAAAATGTTGAACTTTAAAGTGTACCCTAAGCTGCTCAGCAGGTGGTGTATGACAATGACCGTAACGGAAGCGACCCCAGAGTCGAGAGCGGGAAACGGACGTGCCGTGCTCCAAATTTAGTGGACCAAACTCAGCAGTTTCGGCCTCGGGGCACATCCTATTTGTCATAGTCAAACTGACGCCAGTGACAGAAAGGAAACCTACTGTGAATAGAGTAGTGGTTTGTGCATTTATGGTAGTGACTGCTGGGTGGCTCTCTGATGGCACCTATCTAACCACAGCTATTGCAACAGAACCTGTTAAAGGGTTTTGCCAAACATTATCAATTCAGCCTTTGTTAAAGAGAAGATGAGGATATGTGAGTCATCCTTGCCATTTCATTATCATTTCAATCTCCATCCGAGTTACAGCAGTATGCTCTGTAGGGCTGGGGTAATACTGCAGACAGTGATCCTGTTGGATTGTTTCCCATTTTCCAAAATTCCTTTATGGGAAGCCTGGATTTTATGAATCACCAGTTAAAACCAAACCTAAGCTGTCTCTTAGTCAACCTCAAAAAACAAAACAAAAGGAGAGAGATAATAGCAAACATTCAGGAGATAAAACAATACCAAAGACATGGTCAAATAAGGATATAGCAATTTAAGTTTATCATTAAAATAAATGTCCCAGCAGATAAGGGCCTTTTTCCAAAACCTTTTCGTCCAAGCTCATACAACATGACTAATGTACGGGATGCTTACCTCTGGGTCGCCCACTCAGGGTCACAGCCTCTGCGTCACCCCCATGTTAATGATTCTTTGCACTTCTGTCTGCCAAGTGTTAGCCCCTGACCTCCCCTCCACCCTCTGGAGAGCATCAAAGTGGACCACAGGAGAAGGAGCATGAAGCCAAGGGCTAGGGGCCAGGGGCCAGGGGCTAGGGGCCAGTGGCTAGGGACCAGGGGCTAGGGACCAGGGGCTAGGGACCAGTGGCTAGGGACCAGGGGCTAGGGGCCAGTGGCTAGGGACCAGGGGCTAGGGACCAGGGGCTAGGGACCAGTGGCTAGGGACCAGGGGCTAGGGACCAGGGGCTAGGGACCAGGGGCTAGGGACCAGGGGCTAGGGGCCAGGGGCCTCCGATCTGAGCTACTAGCAAGCTGCCACCCCTTTCCTTCATCTTTCTCCGTTTCTCAACAGAAATAAAAATCAGAGCAGGTTTACAGCCAGTAATGGTGCCTGACACGCGGTGTAAATCCTTAAAGAGTCTATTTTAATTTGCAACATGTGGTTTGAGTAATGAACTGCACTCTGCCCTGCATGGAGCACTTCAGTTCCTGAGTAGCGATGGCATCGCTCTGCAGTTTTTATACTCCCATCACCCAGTGTAACTTCTAGGTTTCCTTCCCTTCCTACATAAAAGGTATACAAAAGCTAAGACTCATGGGAACCTTAATGAACAGCTGGTGGTGACGGGAAGCAGATGACAGTACTCCTTTGTTTGGGTAAGCATGCCACCTACTCAGAGCTATAGAAAAGCCTTCGTTGTAGACGTCACATGACTGCACACAGGATGCCCACTGCCAGAAGGGATTGTGTGTGGCTTCTGCATGTCCACTTGACTTATGTTTATCTAAGACTGTCCTGAAGGCACTAAAAGCAGCTGCATGGTGACTGAATGAAATTGTGAATGTGGGAGGATTAACGTTTTCCTAACATTTTAGCATTCTTTTTTTTTTCGCTCGATGATCTGCGTCCTCAAAATGGACTGTGGAACTCAAACAAAGCCCAGTTTGGGTTGTGCAGACATTCCATTCTCTTCTATGGAAAAGAACATGTGGGACTGTCTAGACTGGACATTTTAGGTGCAGCTTTTCATCACTCCTGGACATGGGATTTCACCAGGATTTAAAGTTGGCTGGTCTGAAATGAAGCCTTCTTCTTTGCTCATTTGTACATTTGATGGTTGGGTTTAGAGTGAGAGCCATTATGGCAAATATCACACAACAGCATACAGTAATAATACCTTTGTGCAACTACTGCATAACTTCACATAATAATTCATGATACCATGGCCCATGGCTCTAATTAATGAAAGAAAATGAAGTGTGTGTGCATGTGAAGATTTTGTGCCTGTCTTCAGTATCTTTCAACTTCCTGATTTTACCAACACTCTCTCTCTCTCTCTCTCTCTCTCTCTCTCTCTCTTACTCTCTCTCTCTCTCTCTCTCTCTCGCTCTCTCTCTCTCTCTCTCTCTCTCTCTCTCTCTCTCTCTCTCTCTCTCTCTCTCTCTCTCTCTCTCTCTCTCTCTCTCTCTCAGGGTGAGCACACTTGGACCACCATGTTTGGGCAGAATGTGAAGCTCCAGCCAGTGCCCATCCAAAGCCTGTCGGAGCTGGAGCGAGCGCGTCTGCAGGAAGTGGTCCTCTATCACCTGGGGACGAGAGACCTGGACTTCAAGATCAGCATTCCGAGGGGTATGCCAACGACAAGCCTCTGACGTCTCCTACTTCACCACACCACAGAAGGGGCCTCTTTAAGAGAGATTTAGGCTTCCATTTTAAGGGCAATTAACTTCCAACCTCTCCTTAAATGCACTCCAGTCTTAATAAACTACGGTACAGTCATATTGTGTCGTAATTACTGGAGGTTCACCAAGATGATAACTAACTGGAACTTGTTGAAAGCACAGTAAACTCACGTAAACAGTAACAGTAAACAGATCACAGTAGTTCCTGTGTGTGTGTGTGTGTGTGTGTGTGTGTGTGTGTGTGTGTGTGTGTGTGTGTGTGTGTGTGTGTGTGTGTGTTTGTGTGTGAGTGAGAAAGCGAGAGAGTGAATATGAGAAAGATGCAGAGAAAAGGGATTTGACTATATAGGAGGAGCCATACATGGTTATGTAAATGTGGAGCAAGGCACCTCCCAGGCTGTGCCATCAAAGCAGACATTCTAGGCTCATGCTCGTATCGGAACTGAACATGTTGGGAAGTGCCAAGCTGAGCTCCACAATACAAGGAGCATTTAATTCTGTGGCGTTTTAGCCCATCGTCAGGGAGCAGGTTTAACCCTGCACTCCTGCTGACCCATAAGGAAAAGCCAGTGAGCTTTGTGGGAATATTTACGCTTTTATGCTTTCTTCCCCAAAGAGGAATTGCTCAGAATCTCCGCCGTGGCTCCAACAGCCACCTCTGAGGAAACTGACATGAGCCATAGATATTTTGAGTTGAGAGTTACCCCATGTCCTTATCCAACCTAAACTAAACTTACTGGAGTGTTCACAAGGGATCTCATTTGAAAGCCTGTCATAACTGTTGTATTTGTCTTTGTTTCTTTTGATCGGTTCCCTGGCAGTGTTGCCTAGGACATTTTGAAAAGTGTTTATTGTAGTTTTATTTGCTTTCCTTGTCTATAGCTGTGTGATTGGTCTGCATGCTGGTTCTCTCTTTTCCATGCATTGGCTTGGCTGGGAGTGGAGGTTTTCTAAACCACCCCCCCATTCCCAAGCGCTGATGGGAGATTAGCTCATGATGCCTTGGAGTGTGGGGAGGGGGAAGGGCCATTCGCTGTGGAAATAAATTCTCATTTCCTGTAGTCATGAGAATATGACCCCACCTAAATCTTCTTCACATGATGCCTAATGCCCCACTGTGGTGTCATAGCCTCTCTCTCTCCCTCTTTCTCACTCTCTCTCTCTCTCTAGCTTTCTCTCTCTCCCTTTCAGATAGACACATCCCTCCAGTAGCCCTCTGGCATCTGGATATTGCCTAAACCCCACTCTCGGGAACAAATCTCTCATCCCGCATTTGAACTTATTTCAAAAACCAACACAGTTATTTTGGCCAGTCTGCAGGGACAGGAATGCCCTGAAAACAAATGAGGCAGCACATTCTCAGGACATATGTAAGATCACATACATATGACCAATACCGGCCAAAGGGGAAGCACATAGCCAGTGTGAACGTACACAGCCTACATGGCCACAGGCGCTGAGGAGTCTGGGACCAGAGCAAAACTGGAGAGAGAGTTTAATAAACAGAGACTTGCTCCCTTGCTGTTCTCCCTTGGGTTGTATAGACAATAAAAAGCAGCCTTGCAGCTGCCTCTGTGGAACCACGTTTGTGCTCAGTGGCTTATTTTTAGTGCTCTCCAGTTGAGGAACAAATGTTCTTTCTCAAGCAATATTTATGGCTAACGGAGACAATTACATTTAGCCAGGAAGTGGTTTTATTTAGTTAATTTTGCCCTAAACACAGTTTGGGGATTTTAGTCTTCTCACTAATGCTGAAATGTCCAGTTTTATAAATGTAATAAATGTGATAATAATACCTTAGACTGCCTTCTTTCTTTTACTGAGATTAAATAGTAGGTAAACAGAATATCTCTAGAGCTGTGTCTCCTAAACTTTTGATGTGTCACTGAAATTTCAGAAAGCTGGACAGGCTTTCCAGTAATGCCAGTGTGTTTTTGACTGAGTTTGTTTTTGACCATCATATTTAATGCTTTTTGAATCTCACATGAATCTCTTCAGTGACTACCCAAAATACAATTTTCTGATGGTGAAGTGTGTTACTGGGGATGGTTTCCACAACACATCTCTTCTCTCTTTCCTATCTAGAGACTCGCAAGATGAGGAAATCACTAAGAAGAAAGTTTGATTCCTTTTCCAAGGAAAAGAAGGAGAGAGGTAAGGGAGGATTCCCTTTTGCCTTTTCATGCTGGATCTTCTGATCTCTAATTCATATAGAAATTTTCTAAACCTTTTTGTGTGTGAGTAGGACTGAAGATAAAACATTTAATTCTGCTTTCATTTGACCTACTTCTGGTTTTGAAATGATTCTGACTCAGTCTGTTAGTTTCATACTCCCTAATGTAAGACTTTGACATGCATCTGAAACAGAGCTTTACCACAGGCCACCATGCATTGTTCAAAAGTGTGCCAGTGTACCAGGCATTCCATCTTTACCTTGCCACTTCTATAAAATCTCTACTGTGTTTTTAAAACTAGAAACAAATGGTACTTATATGGAGCTTTAAATCTAAACCAGATGCTAAGTAATCTTTCTTGAAAACAGGGACCGTCCTCTTTTCACTAAAGTCACTAGTCCTTTGCTCTGCCTCTCTTTCTCTACACCTCTGAATGGTGTGATTTAGAGGTTGTTAGAAGGCTGTTCCTGCCTGGGGTCCTCTGACCCTGGAGCTGTGGGTGTGGCCAGCTTCTAGCAAATCTCCTCTAGGCCTTTAAGATGCATTAGCGCCAAGCAGCACATGTCGAGTTGTGGCATTGTGTTCTGCACCACTGTGGGTTTTTACTGGCTGCAGCCGGTGATGCCTTGTGCTGTGGACATGGCCGTGCTGCACAGCCTATATACTGTAGTTTCCTGGTACAGAGATTTTGTCCATTTTACTGATGCAAATGGGATGCAAATTATGTTTATAGGTTAAGACAGAATACAGTTTAGTGGGGAGATGGGAGGAGCCTAATCGGACGGTTGGAAGGATGCATGGATGGAGGTGGTGTGACGGAATGAGTCTAAAAACAGGAGCTAATCCCACTATTCTTACAGATTATTGGCAGGCCAGTAGGGCAGACTAGCCTGAAGGGCCAAGTAAACACAACACAAGATTAGAAAGACAGGAAGGAAAAGAGATGGGGAGGGCGAGAAGGGGGGGGGGGGTTAGCGGCGCAGGGGAGTAGAGAGAACAGGCGTGCTCCAGGGGGCATTCATGCTACAATAGACCTCACTTCCTACTCTGGTCAGGTCCTACTGATCTTTCAGGGGTGTGTCCTCAGAGCGGGTTTCAGTGAAGCCACATCCTGCCCATAAACAGTTTACTATACCTCATTAATTTGATGAAATTCTTTGACAGAATTTGTATACATATTTTTATATGATTTTATTTATTTCCTTACTGCTATACTACTTGGAGCATGCAGAAAGACCTGGATTAAAGCACTTAACTCTTAATTTTCCTTTAAGAGTCTTACCTACAGGTCCCTGTGAGGGACACACAGTTAAGTGCTGATGCAGGACTCCATCAGAATAATGGTTGTTTTCCTGACATAGGGCCAATGTAAAAGGTGACTCATGACATCATGATGACTGGGCTGCCAGATTTGGAAGCAGGGAATGGTCACCGGGGCGAAAGTTGGGCGTATGAAATGTGAATGTTTTGAACCTATTACCCTACCCTCTCCCTTTCTGAATCTCACCTGAATTCGTAAGAAGGTCACAGAAGTCAAATAGTAAAATCTTTATAGTAGAATTCTCAAATGGTCTCTCAAATATATTGTCTGCTTTTCACAAACTCTGCATATTCACTTGCGCTCCATGCAGTGCATTTCCCAAAGCAGTGCTTGGGTTTGAGTACTCTGTCGAAGGCAGACATGAGCATACCTTAAAAACACTGAGACAGGAGTTCAAAGGTCAATAAGGAACAAGGAGTAGAGACCAGCGTGGCTCGTGACTTCAGTAACAGTCTTTGTGGGCTGGGTGAGTGGACTGACATATGAACAAGTCATCTTTTACCTCACAGACTGATAAAGATGAAACACTTTCCTGTTTGTCTAGAAGAAAGAGCACAGAAACAATGGGCACTCCAAAGATGATGGAAAGGGAGAGCTCTGCATTCGGCTCGCCATGCCTGGCAACCTGCAGTAGATCTTCTTATGTAGTGCAACAACATGCAGGGTGTAAACAGTAGGAAATGTCTCATCTTACATGCGCACTGTGTGGATTTCAACAGGGACCTACAACCCACAGGCAAAACCTACTGGCTCTGTACCCAGTCTAAAGAGCTGGGAAACTTGGGGCCCTCTTGGGTTATTTTCTGATGTAAAAATCCACTACATTCATATGTTTATTCCAACTTTACATTTACTCTCGTCACCTTCAGCCTGGGCTCACACATCACCTGTCATCACAAAGCGAGCAGGTGGCAGGACAAAGTCTCTAACATAGTCATGCTGATATGGCATAGTGAAGCATAATGTCTACCTTTCCTACCCCCAGAAAGAGCCCCCAAGGCATTCGGGATCCCTCTGTCACAGGTGATCGCTAACGACCGGGCGCACAAGCAGCGGCAGGACGCTGTGAAAGAGAGCCGGAGGGACTGCCTGGAGCTGGAGGCAAGCGTGATGCGCTTCCGTGCAGAGAAGCGGCAGCAGACCAGCAGCGTGGCTGCCTCTCACAGAAGACCCTCCTCGCCACCACTGGAGAGCCACAGCAAGCCCATGTCTGCAGGCTTCATGGACAGAAGCTCCCGCAACCACAGACGGGTAAGAGGCTCGACGGGTGCTGCGCGGGCTTGTCAGCGGCTCGTTAAGGGCTTCTTAATCAGCTGACGGGTTTAATCGGGTGTATTGTAGTGGGGCAAATTGATTGATTCCCCGTTCTCCATCTTAGAGGACCACAGCAGCTGTGTGGATTAGGGAATTTGATGTTTGAACACTTCTGATTCTGATTGGTAATTCAGGATTCATTTAGTGGCTGTGTGGGGGAAGAGGCTCTGGAGGCCTGTGAGAGCAGAACACCGACCCACAACATGCAGCCTGCAACGTGCAATGCACGAGTCTGGTACAAAATAAGGGAGTAAAACGAGCACTTTCACACCAGCACAGATCATCTCACAATACTTTCATTCCCTGGGGAACTAATGACCTGAACATGACGCTTTCACAATATACAGGGGGTCATTAGGCCTCATACCATCTGGCAAGAGACTAAAAACAAAATACACAGTCTGCAAATTAAACTGCAAACGAGTGCAGGGTGGCCATGTTTGTATTTGTTTAGGACCAGATCTATGTGCCTGGGTGAAAGCGTGTGGTAATCTGTGTATGCGAGCAGTTATACATGTGTGATTGTATTTGCATTAGGTGTTATGGGTGGTAGTGTTGTTTATGGTATTGCTGTTGGTCCAAAATGGACTGGGCATAGGCTGCTAGGGGCTGGGGTTTTTCCCTTGGTTGGGTTTGCTTTATTAAGCCTGGACATGATTATTTCAAGCAGGAGTGAGCCACATTCTTCCCGTCCATTGCACTAGAAAGCTAACCTGAAATATAACTCAAACAGAAATTGAAAGATCTTTAGAAATATGCCTCTGGGGGCTGGTGAAGCTGGATTTTCTAATAAATCGAGTGTTTGAAGAGATAAAGTAAAGTCCAAGGAGATAATGTAGGATCCAGATAAGTGCAAGAAGATCATGTTCAACTAGACACTCTTAGGTTTATATTAATTATATAGCATATTTGCATTTGTAGTATAAGAGCAAAAACATGGTTAAAGATTCTTGCTCAAGAAGCTGACCTACGCAGAGCATCGTTCTTTAGTGAACAAATAATGTTATGATATGTTAGACAGATTCAATTAAACTGCGTTAACCAGCCTAATTGCCACAATGGAGTGTATAAATATTACATTAGTAGTGCTAAACGATTAAGCCTAGTTTTCTTGACAGAAATAACATTTGTCAGTGGACCACCCTCCATGAGAGTGTGATCTGGTCTGAAACTTGGTCTGATATCTCTCTGCGTGCTGCGTGTTTGTTATATTTATGGGCGATAGAATCATAAAACTTCACACTTGCCGAGTTGCAAAACGGTGCCATGATGGTAAGAGAAACAGCAGTTTGTCCCAGGTGGTGTTGTGTGGCTGTAACAGCTCAGGTTACAGTGCTCCACGCCCCGCTGGGTGGTAGTGGACATCGCCTCTCTCCAGGGGGCCGAATCACCCCGCCCGAACCTATCCTGTACACCAGCGCGGGGCAGACAAAGGAGCGTAGCTGTCATGAGGCACTGGAGGGCTTGCGGGCAGCTGAAGAGCGCTCCCAAAGATGTGTTTACATTCTGGCCTGTGAACTTTTGTGTCTACAGCCCTCATAGTAATTGCATGCTGATGTATTTTCCATTGCATTTTCACTCAGCTAGCCACTTATGTGGTGAGAGCGTTGTGTCCTAGTGGAAAACGAAGGGGGAACTCTGATGCGTGAACTCCCGAGGAAGCTCCCTCACAGGACTAAGCAGGAGTCTAACGAAACCTTTGTGATTTTGGCGATCTGTGTTTTTAGTTTATAATAATAATCAAGGAAGTGAAAAAATTAAGTTAGTGGTACTTTTCTATCTCACACATCTCTCTCTCTGTAGGGAGGGCTGTCGGTTGACTCCATCTCAGACCTGGTGGAGAGTCAGTCTCGGCTACTGGAGGCCCTGCAGCTCTCCCACCCAAACGAGCTGGACATGAAGAAGGCGTCAGCAGCTGGTCGCACGCAGGCCAAGCTGAGCCTGAACCCCATCTACTGCCAGGTGCCACGGGTTATGGAGCGCTGCTGTCAGCACATCCACACCTACGGTGAGCTGGCCGCCGCGCTCACGAGACGAGGAGACCGCTCACCGTCTGCTCACCTCGTTAACCCCTTACAGACTGTAGCGTTTCCATTCTCTCACCTATGCACTTTTACTTATTAGGTTCAGGTTTAGGTACTACAAGCTAAAGGCATACTTTATGTGAACACAAGTTCTATATTGCATTGTCATGTACGTTATAATTGTTGCATGTTAATGGTCATCATGTCTGCCAAAACACCAGCTATTAGTTTACGTGCTGTTGTAGAGAAGATGCACAGGTCCACACATTAAGACATACTGGGTTAGGTGAAATGTGATGGACTTATATTTGTTCACATCATTCCATATATGATGAAAACACACATGTGATGTGCCAAACACACCTACTTTTTACCAACTAAGGATCACATCCAGCTGGCTCAGTGCTAATCCACCTGAACGTAGGCAGAATGGAGCAATAGCTGAACATTAGATGAACATTGAGTGGGGCTCTTCTCATCAGCAGACTGAGTGGGGCTCATATCTGCCTTTCATCTACAGGGCTGCAGACAGTGGGCATTTTCCGTGTAGGCAGCTCCAAGAAGCGAGTTCGCCAGGTAAGCGTGCGCTCACACTGCACTCTAGTGTTAGTTAGTGTTAGTGCGACAAAACGCTTCCTCTTCCTTGTTCGACCCAGTGGTCCACCCTACAGCCTCTCCACAGACTTCTTGGCAGACTTGTACATTAACATATACAGTATTTGGCTGATTCTCTTGTCCAGAGTGACTAGCAGACGTGTTTTTGTAGCCTCTGTAGTCAAATCCATATCCTCGTGTGACAACAGACAGGTTAGTGTTAAGAACAGTCAGGCTAAAGCCTGGCTAGAGTGGTAAAGAAGACAGGAAAAGTTTTTAATTGCATATTTAAGTGTTTAGTGACTCAGTGAAGATGTGACTTAATTCTTCAGCCTTCAGTGTTCATTTGAAGACAGCTAATATCTCACCTGTGCCAACAGCCATTGTTAGTTCATTCCACCACCTGGGTGCCAGGACTAAGAAGTGTCTTAATGTGTATTGTATAAATGATTTTGATTTGTATTACAGTTTGCATTTGGCTGACCAGAGCTCGTCTGTGTGTTTGTGTGTCCAGCTTTCTGCTGTTACTGAACAGCTTTGATGTGCATGGGGGAAAACATTACTGCCTTTGATGATATTTGCTTTTAAGATCCTTTGTGAACATGTGAGAGAATAGTGCATGAAAGGCATTGCATGTATATATGTCTATGTCTGCCTCAACCTGAGGAAAGCGTGGTTGAGCCTGGATTGGATATGTGTGTGTGTGTGTGTGTGTGTGTGTGTGTGTGTGTGTGTGTGTGTGTGTGTGTGTGTGTGTGTGTGTGTGTGTGTGTGTGTTCACAGATGCGAGACGACTTTGACAGTGGGACAGACGTTATACTAGATGAAGAGCACAGTGTCCATGATGTGGCAGCCCTGCTGAAGGAGTTCCTGAGAGACATGCCTGACCCTCTACTGCCCAGAGAACTCTACCGTGCCTTTCTGCACGGCACCAGTACGAACACACATAAACACGGCCCTACTCACGTACACGCACGCACACATATCCCCACTCGAGCACCTACACTCAGAGCAGTGAGCTTGTATATAACCATGGCATGGTGTGTATGTGTTCGTGGACATGTGTTGCAGATTTGCAGGGGGACGATCAGTTTTCATACATGCAGCAGCTGTTGTACCTGCTACCTCCGTGTAACTGTGACTCCCTGTGGAGGCTTCTCAGCTTACTGCACACAGTCCAGGAGCACGCGCAGGACTCCTCGGGACCTGACCAGCAGGAGGTAGCTCCCCAGTGCCTGCCTCCGAGCTCCTCCCAGCCTGGGCCACCCTGCCCTCTGTCTGCTCTGGGAAGCACGGCCACAGACACATTATTCACCTCTGTCCAAACATCTCCACAGCAGTCGCCACAAACACAGTCTGGTTTTGTTTTTATTCTTTGCTTGTTGTGAATGTAAGGGAGCTCTTTTCGCTGTGTACCTCACAGTCTGCTCCCTGTCCAGGTCCAAGGCAATAAAATGACAGCGGCGAACCTGGCGGTGATCTTCGGTCCCAACCTGCTCCAGAAGGAGCGAGGAACAGATAAGGAGTCAAACCCCCAGGCTATGGGCATAGAGGACAGTGCTGCCATCATCTCAGTCATTCTGCTCCTCATCCAGCACTATAAACGCCTCTTCACGGTACGGGGGTGGGGGGAGGGGTACACTCTACTCACTATTATATACATAGAAAAACTGTTTGTTTAGTTACAATAAACAGGTTTGTTTAGGTACAATACACTGTGTGTGTGAAAGGGTACTATGTATGATTCACATTCTTTTCTTAAAACTACTTTCAATTAAACTGGATTGATAGAGAGCAACTGAATGGTGTAAGATGTGCAACTGGCCTGTAGACAGGATCATCTTCCTCTTGCTTACATGAGAAACATACGTCCTGCATCAGCTTCCTTCCTCTTGCATGGCTTCATGTGCTGACTGCAGGTGTCCGCAGAGCTCCAGCAGGAGGTGCTCATGAGTCTCATCCAGACAGACCCAGATGTCATAGATTACCTGCTACGCAGGAAACTAAGGTGAGTCTGACGAGCCCAGCAGAAGGAGCCCTCTCATGGCTCCTTCGTTCAGAGGTTTTCACTGGACAGTGACAATAATTGTTGAAGCTTGATAGAGGAACTTGTGGCAGGACTCATAGTGACATATTTAACGTAAGGTGAATGTTATGAATTAGTATTCCATAATCTTGATCTGTGCTTTTCTGGCCTGTGGCAGTGGCAGCAGTCTGATGGTGGAGTCTGATATGGGGGCCCGCAGGGATAAGCAGGTGTCTCTGGACTCAGTGGGTCAGTCCAGCGATGACCTGTCCCCCATAGACCCCACCTCTCCCATCTCCCCTCTGTTCGGCGACTCGGCTGGGGGAGGCAGCCTGAGCAGCGAGGTCTTCTTCAACGTCCTGGGCCTCAACACCGCAAGAAAGTGTGAGTGTCGCTGATGTCTTTGGGGTCAGAGAAGCCTCACTTCTGACTGGACGTGCTGAACTCATTCCCTGCTGCTGGCTAGGCTTGCTTGTCTTGTGTTGTCTGCTCTGCAAAATGCCACTTGCCTTGCAGTTTGTACATGTATGTATGTGTGTGTGTGTGTGTGTGTGTGTGTGTGTGTGTGTGTTTGTAGGCTCAGGCTCTTCCCAGACTCCACGCAAGTGCATAGCCCAAATGCGGCAGTTCCACTCCCATCACAACCTGTTGAGTTTTACCCAGCCCATCCAGCTCCAGGCTGAGGAGGGAGAGCTGCAGGGGTGCCGGGGGGGCTGTCTGGCGCAGGCGTGCCCCACTCACTTCAGTCTGGGCCAACAGGACGGCGGCTCCCAGCCGCAGCGCTCCAATGAAAGGAGCGGCTGGGGTCGTCAGGGCTCCAACACCTCTACTGCTTCAGAGGACAGCAAGCAAGCGAGCAACTTCTGGGACTTTTTCACTGGCAAGGTGTCAGGCTCAGAGACTATAGTATGACCGCTACATGGGTTAGTGTAGTGTGCATACAGGCTGTGGTCTGCAGCGTTAATCACCTGCTTAATAGACTCAAATACTCTCAGACACACCCTACACAACAGGATACCATTTTGTGGATATAATACTATTTCGTAATGTTAATAATGCTCATATATGGAAACCTAATTCATTGCATTGTTAAGTGTATAATCACTGCTTTAAAACATGTTAATCTGGGAGATTCTTTTAAAACAAATTACATATGACAATAGAGCTCAACAGAAATATTATTAAGTGTATAAATATGGTATAACCAGGCATTTTCTCACACACAGAGCAGCCTTTACACTGCTTATAAATTGCATTTGCTGAGAATATTTTGTAATGAAATATTGATAGCTGGTCGCTCCAAGCAACCTGACAAAGGCATTTTACTCAAGACCTTGTTACACAACTTTCTCACCTTTACACTAGCTCCATGCTCTAGAATTCATTCTAGAACCCTGGTTGCCACTCACCTGGCCTGCGCACCTGCCTTCAGGGATTAAAATCCACTGTTCTAGAGCAATATGCATACAGTTTATTGCTTTTTAGTTATAAGATTATGTTTACTGATACCCCTTGAAATATTAGGATGTAGAAACAATAGTGAAGACCAAGTAGTGTGAAAGAGTCTTAATAACCTGTAACAAATCGACGGAGGGTCCCATTTATACCAGCCATGTTATGACTCCATCAGTAAAATCATTTATATGTAAAATAGGCCTGATAATGTGTGTTCAGATTTTGACTGTAGATAATGTCTCTGGCTGTAGACAGAGACCTGTATATAAATGTAACATTTCAGAGACTGGTCTACTGGCCAAGGCAGCTGTTTGAAGTGTAGTCTTCATTATTTTCTTCCATTTAGAGATTTGTATACAACTATCAGCAGTTTCAAATAAAAGTTTATTACTTAATTTTTGTATAGCAATGTTTTAATTTAAACTGAACCACTGAGGTGCTACCTAAACTGTTACAACTATTTTCTTACAGGTGACCATGATAAGAAGAAGCCCGTCTCTTCAAAATTTCTTCGCTGACCAGTTTCATTGTGAAAAACATTAAGTGGGAAGGAATGGTAAGATGAAGGGGTTTTTGGAAGACACCGTTGATGCTGAAGCTGCAGTACACCACTGAACCATAAGGGGTTTATTTACCTAAAACCAACACTGCACTGCTTGACTAACACTCCACAAATAGGAAGGTTGTTCCCAGACTAGTATTCATTTACTAAAATCTAACTAACATTCGAGTTAGTGTGTAGACATCAACCTTCTAACATAGAGGATAGATCAAAGTATTGGAAATATCCCACCTGAATGTACCCTCTACATAAGTAGAGTACTGATTAAGCTTTGTAAATAATTATGTACATGAGATTCTATACCCACTGTATAAACCTCAAAAGATGCCATGTACTTTAGATGAAACCATTTCTATGTGAAATCATGACAACTTTGTTCATAATGAGAATATTTACAATTGCATTGACTAATTTTTTTTTAACGATTTAAGTGAAGCTTGTCAGTGTCACGACAAAGACATTAGTGGAAAACTCCCCATAAGTAGGTGGTGTTAATGCCATTTGATGCTTCCCACACAAACCTCCAAGCTGTTCATGTCTTTTTGATTTTGTCTTTATTGGGGACAGATTGAACATGCCCCTTCTTTCATACATTCCATATACTTCATCCCAAGGCCTCTCTACCTCTTACAATCTGTACATTGTTTGTCAAAAGTGCACTTTTTAAAAACCAACATAGACTCAATGCTGTCACTTTATACAACAGATAGTGGTTGGGGGGCATGGGGGGAGCTCACAAAACTTCACACACAATAGTAGAATGAATGTTAGCATGATTTAGCATTAGGCACCATCACACCTAACCACATTTGCCATAAAGCAATTTAGCTTGCTAATGCTAATTCTAGCTAATATTCAGTTCTAATGATCAGTGCATTAGGTGTCAAGCAATAAAATTACCCTTGTGATGTAGCTTAGGGTATATCTGGTATATGCTGACTCATACTCCATTGCCAGTTGCACATTTCTGTAGCAACAATCAGCCCAAGTAATATCACCACAGTACCACTGCTGGTATGTTTAAATGAATGAAAACTGAACAAAAAAATCTATAGAACCGTGAACGTCTAGGGAAAAATAACAATAAAGGTAATAATTTTACATAAATTATGAAACAGAACACACACAAAAGGAGACAAACAGCATCCAATTTCAGCATCCTCCCCCTCCTACTCCTTTGTTGACCATTAGAATCTAAAATCCAGTTAAAGCACACTAGCAGTTTGAATGATAATGACGATAATAGTGTGGTTATGACTGTTATGGAAGTACAAAGTGTTATAAACACTGGTGACATCTCACAATAGGTCCATTCTTAACATACCTTAAGGTGAGATGCAGCATAAGTGGTCAATCAAAAAGCTTGTATTATCACTGAATTGTTACACTTGCTACTGCTGTTTCCTGTTTATAACATTCATACGAGGTTTATAACAGCTGTAATACCATGCATAAGTCATTACCGAATACATGTTTTACAGGAGCTATGAGATGTGGACTTTAAACAGCAGCAGTCAGTTCAGAATCTTCACAGATGCATATTCCAAAATAAAAGTGTCAAATGAAAAAAGGCAAGACCAACATGAACAGTCAATAAATTTTCCTGTTGTGTGCCCAACTAAACATGGACAAGTTGAGCTCATTTTAATGCATGGAGAAAAGGTCACAATAGCCCACTAAAGCCAAACATTACATGCTCTTACAATACCAGTTTGTTATGAAAGTTCTGTCACCTTTCTTATTTGGTGGATGAATTACAACAGAAGACTTACCATCTTGGAGGTTAGGGTGTTCTGTTTCTGTAGGGAGATTTTCATAGCCACAGGGTGGCTCATAGGGCTTGAAAATCTTTAGCATCTGTGAACAAGTTATGGACCAAGTGCCGAGAAAGACGACACTCACCATAGAGACCCCCGTAATACCAGGGACAACACTCACCACAGAGGCCCCTGTAATACCAGGGACCAAGTAAGCTTACCAGCAGTTCAGGCAGTCAACTGAAACAAAACCAACAAAAAAAACCAAAAAAAAACCCACCAACCAAACAGACAACCAACCAAATAACATGGGACACCACTTAAGACGTACAAATATCTATGCTACAATGATCTCTGTCTTAATAACTGGTGGCCGCAAAGGGCTGTTGTGGGTTTAGTAGAGCAGAGATCACGCCCTCGTATGATTATGGAATTCCTTGCGCTACAACGAATTTGCAAAATTTATACATGGCCAGCCTCTGGGCATTGCTAAGCTGTTCTAATGACCCACTAAGCTAGTCTGCTTCCTGCTGAGAACCCCGATCTGATGCTAGTGAACAGGTCCCTGGTCACAAGGAGCAAACAAGACAGACTCCAATGCTGTGCTTCACTTCTTTTTTCCATTTATATCTAGTTAAATAGTTACTAAGCAAGAAGTCAAGGAGAAAAGAGCCCTTGCTTTGAGATAATGAGTATAGGATAGTAGCTACTCATTCAAAACCAAAATTACCTGAGTCTCTAAATGAAGTCTTGATACCTTGTTGTAAAACAAACCTTCAGTTAACAATCAACTAGTCAGCAATAGAATACACTAATCTAGCAGTGATATTTTATCCAATTTTTGGTAGCAAAACAGTGGACTGTGAGCAAAAAAATAACACACTAAATCTAAATGTCTCGTTGCAATCTGTAATGTGCACGCTACAGTCCATAATGATTTGTATGCCATCAAGTGTGCACTTCAATAGTCAACGCACAGCACTCAGACTTTGTACTCATAAACATCAGAATGTTAAGAGTCTCCTTATACTTAACCAGTCCCAAAATGCCAAACTAACCTCATTCACACATTAAATGGCCACATCATTAACCACAATTCTCTCTGCTCTACCAAGCAGATGTCACTCCAACCTGCAGACTTCCTTCTTAAAACACATCCATGTAAATGATCCCTCCTTCCCATGGAGAAACAACAACAACAACAAAAGGGGGGGTTGGCTAGTCATATCAGTGTAACTAGAACTAACTAAAGTTGCAGAGATGGAGCAGAGATACACTGTTTTACTGCCACATCTAATATGATAATTACAAGACTTGATTGTAAATAGCTGGTGGTCCAGTAGGCAAATAATGTGAGATGTTTTACATTGCAAATCAAAGTCTAGTAAGGCAGAGCTTCCCAATCCCAGCCTTGAATACTCGGCATTTACAGGCATGACCATCTCTTCATCACACCATGTGCTGTGCCAAACCCTTTAACCTTCACAGTAGTCCACACTGCCATGACAAAACTTAATACAAGGTGTCATGCAGAACAAAAATGAATCCAATAACTCCCTGCACCACTGTTTTCGATCAGGTCATCCTGTTATGACTAAAAGTGACACTGATACAAATGTGTCCATCTTTATGCTCTCCGAGGTTCTTTGTGACTCCTTAGCTGTGACTGATGGAGAATGTGTGCATGTAACTCAACAACACAAAGCAGGGGAGTGCGGAGATGGAGGATTTCCAGTCTTCTGTCTGGAGATGGCTCTGCCATGTCCAGGGCGCTCTCTCATCGGCTGCTCCTGTCTTCTGTTTACTTGGTGCTCCAGTGCAAAGCCTCGCTGATAAGCCAGAATGACTTTGGGGCTTGACTGAGAGGGTCTGAGATGGGGGCGGAGCATGCTGACATTGCCCAAGCCCTGCCTTCTCCCTTACCCTGACTTTCACAAAGTCATGCAGTCCCATTCTCACATTCCCACTGGCTCAGTCTCTGGACTGGTAAAAGAGGATGTACCCTGACTCCGAGTTTTTGGAAATGTCAGATGTCAGCCCGTAGAATTCCTCTATTGCCTGGGCATCAATTTTCTGCCGGGAAAGAGAAAGTGAGGTATAGATTAATTTTTCATTTTGGTGACAGTCTGACGTGCCACTCTGAAGTTGTAAAATAATGCAAAGTCAAAGGAAAGGATGCAATACTAAATTCCAAAAAAGCTTAGGGGGTATGAAAGGAAGTATGACTGTCACAAACAATCCACCCACTGAGCACAGGCAAGGAAGGAGAACAGCCGTCCGATTGTTCTTCTGGCTTGAGAATAGCCCAAGTCCCTTCAAATGGACCGGCAGGACTCCCAATAGAGTGGCGGCAGGTGGCCTGTGCACTCACACTGTGGAACCTTCATTTCCAGCCAGCTCTCAGTCTCCCTCTCCCTCTGCTTCCTTGACAGAATCAGCTGCTGGGAAGGTGCTTTGGAGTGAACGTCTGATCTGTGCGTCTCCCTAACGCGTACGATGTCTTAGGAGAAGTCAGGGCTAAAGGAGCTTCACTGTTCTATTAAGAGCTCCGCTGAGCGAATTTTAGCTTAACACATAAGTGCTCCAAGAACAGAATATTTTGTGCACCGTACGCTCAGGCCGCACAACAAACTGCTCCTGGGCTTTTCCAGAGGTTTATTAAAACACTGTATGCTCGGACTTCGGCCAGACCATTTGTCCATCAGTCTTAACATCGCACTCTTTCTGAGACAGAACAGCCTTGTACATGAGACCCTCTTCACTGTGGGAAATCCATGTTCCATCTGTTGTTTATTCTGCCTTGGTGGTAGGCCAGTGGCTTAGCAAGACTAAACCACTGAATGCGTGTAGTGGTCACAGGAACCCAGTAAAACGATGCCATTTCCGCAACATGTGTATCCATGTCCTTCTCAATGGCTGATGTTGGTGTGAGAAACGCACAGCTAATCCTGTGCTCTCTTTACAACCTTCCTGACAAACAAAAGCAATTTGGCAAGACAAAGCAAGTCCCCTTTTAAAAACAATTCTTCACTGCTGAATTTCACACTACTCAGAGAGACAAATAACAGTCAAGAACCCATAACAAAACTAGGTTAGGTGGGAAAAAAACAATTACCCCATAACACAAAATTTTACTGAATTCCTGTTCCACCTTTCCCAGTATGAATACAAATTCCAGTTCAAATACAGACATTCAATGGCCTGGTGTTAAACAAATGTTTATGTATAAACACAGATCAGTTGAATATCGTTATATTCGTTGTAATGGTACCTGTCAATGGGTTGGGGAAGATTAAGCAGCAAGTGAACAGTCAGTTCTTGAAGTTGATGTGTTAGAAGCAAAAAGAATTGGCAAGTGTAAGGATCTGAGATAGGCAGGTGGTTTTAAAGTAATGGCTGATGAGCATATAAATACACACACACACGCGAAAATTTTTGAATCCTTTAGAAATTTCTATATTTCTGCATAAATTTGACCTAAAACTTCAGCAAGAGGCAACAGTATGTGAACATTTAGGATTAGCAGATAACCTGAAGATGAAATTTGAAGGTGTTCTCAATCAATGGGATGACATTCAGCTGTAAGTGGGTACCCTGTTTTATTTAAAGATCTTCACAACAAATGTGTGTGTGTGTGTGTCTCATATCTATCTATCTATATGGAGACAGAGAAAGTGTGAGAGAGAGAGAGAGAGAGAGAGAGAGAGAGAGAGAGAGAGAGAGAGAGAGAGAGAGAGAGAGAGAGAGAGAGAGAGAGAGAGAGAGAGAGAGAGATAGGTGCGTATATATATATATATATACACACATACACACGCACACACCACACACACACACTTGACTTTGACATTTGAATTGTTTCTACAGTTCACACCAGTCAAGAAGACTTCAGAGCTGTCTATATTTTTAATACATGTTTAACTTCCTCTTCCACTCTTCTCATAAGTGTATAATTAGAGAATGCACTGGAGCAGACCAGAGATCCTGAGAAAGAGCGAGCACTACGTCTTACCTCTACAATGTCATCATCAAACAGAAGCCAGAAGCCATGACTCTTCACTATAGTGATGTAATGGCCACGATTTGGACCACTGAAAGGCAAAGACAACTGCTAAAACAACTGCAAGCATCCTGTACACTTTAAAAGAGCAACAGAAACATAAATGTAAACAAAACTACAAAATATGTAGTTAAAAATACAACGCATCAGCTGGCTTCTTTTGATTGTTTATGACTGTAGACAAGAATAATGTCTCTTTGCCAGTAAATGTTTGAAGAGAGGTCTGGCTTAAAGCCACTGGACACACCCACAGCCCAACTTGCCCAGGGAGTGAAATTATGTGAAGGACAACAATCTTGCTTGCCATAATTTTAGGTCTTGGAGAAAGTAGCTGTGTGTAGCAGCAAACAGTGGGCAGAGGGACCCATGCATTGTGTTTGCGCTGCTTTATTACACCGTATTTCAACTCGAGAGAATGAGACAAGTGAGCAGGACAAGGATGCTACTATTATTATCCCGAGTCCTTGCTAGATGGTTTGTATCAGCCATAGTGCTGCAGCCTGATCGTTAACTGGCTGCTAGCTGTGGCACTAATGTAACATCTTTCCATAAATGGTCTGTCAAGACCAACAGCAGTTAACTAAGAAACCATAAAGAGCTGAGAGAAGGCAGGTGGGGCTAAATAGGCTGTTGGTGTGACTCTTTAAATCTGCTGGCAATTCAAGGTCGACCCCCTCTTTCATCTGGGTAACAAGGCTGGTCAGAATGTTGCAGTGGCTCAGACTGGATGCCTACCTCCCACAGTGCACAACCACAGACACGAGATCGTACATGCGGTCGGGGTTGGTGGCGTCCCCAGACGTGTTGAAGAGCCTCAGTTCCAGAGGGAAGACCACGCGGTAGGACAGCTTGGTGTAGCGATGCAGCTGGTCCATGTACTTAAAACGCTTAAGGTGCAGGGCAAGGATCATGGGCAATTTCTTCACCCGCATCCTAAAAGGCAAAGGATGAAGTGACAGGAGTGGGAACACGATCTACACGGAAAAAATAAGAGTTCTGCACAGTGAAGAACCTTTTTTGCAATTCAGCTTATTTGAATAGTAGTGAGGCATGAGGAACACAGGCTGTACAGCAAATTTAAATGGTTGCTCTGAAAACAACTACAAAGACAAGAGGTGTGTGCCACTCCATCTCGGGCCGAGCAGGCAGGACGCCTTACCTTTTCTGTGCCTCCTGCTTACTCCGACACTGTTCACAGTAGTACTTGTATTCACTACATAAGGTCTCTGTGTTACTGAAGCCCCTATTATATATATAGAGAAAAAAGTAATTAAAATAAAACAAAAATCAAAAATACAAACAACCAATCTAGACCCCCAACACACATTTCACTAATACAGAAATAACAACATTTTCACATTGTGAAAGAATGACAGCTGCTTGGAAATTTTAACAACATGGCAGACACAAGATTTCGATTGTATAGGTGGGCACAGGTGAGGCAGGCAGTGTGTTCTAAGAGTGTCGGGTGTGTGTGTACCTGAGACAGTGTGTGATAGAGGTGTTCTGCTCCACATCCACAGAGAGGTCCAGAAAGTCCTCGTCCTTACTGCTCACCTAAGGTGAAGGATAGAAAAACCATCATCATCATCAATAGCAGCAGCAGCAGTATCACATTCCATCTTTCCAAAGGTGCAGCGCTACTTATGGAATTCTATTCCCATTCCCAGTCCAAATGTCCAGTCCATTAGTACTAGGTGTTCAACAGGAGTGTAATATATATGAATGAAGCTCATGTGAATCTCTGTCAAAAAACAACAGTGGCTAACTTCCTCTCACTTATGAAATGAAGCCTTTTGACGTTGATTCTTAAAAACACATCGCCAAGCGTTAATAGTACAGTATGTACTAATCCCCTGGGAATAAAACACACACACACACACACACACTTTATTGCTTCTGCTGAAAGGTTTCAGGGAGCAAAGGTAAGTGAAAAGCACTGTTAAGTAAGAATGTTAGTTATGCTAATGTATCTAGCATTATCAGATAAATGTGTGAGTGTATACATATTACATAGGTGTATGCGCGCACACACACACACACACACACACACACACACACACACATATATATATATATATATATATATATATATATATATATATATATATATATATATATATATATATACACACACACACACACACACACACATACATACATCTGAAGATGATGCCAGGGAGTAACTGCAGCAGGTTATAGTAAAAAATATAGAGGTTTTCAAAATTGCAGTGTGGTACATAACGTTTCCGCAGAAAAAGAACGTTTTCTTTTGATAATGTACACTTGTTTCACCTCCTAGATCTTCAGAATGACTTTGCCTACACAGCCCAAGAAGGGCCTTTTTCTGAAACGTCACATTTCTCTGGAAACCTTGTGTGCACTTCCCTGAAATTTTCTGACTGAACAGCTCACCGCTTCACAATTGAGGCAGCGCGTCTCATTGGTGAGTGTGCCCTGGAAGATCTCATGCACCCATGTCTGCTGGGTCTTCTCGTCGTGTTCTGCCTCGCCTGTGCTGCTCACACTTCCCCCACCCCCTCCATTCTGCACCAGCTTCCCATTCTGCTGTCTCTCCTGGCTCTTCTCCTCCTGTAGCAGGTCAGCGATGGTGTTGAGCAGGTAGTTGAGAAACTCATGAGCATCTTGCTGCATGTAGTTGTCGAACAGCTCTAATAGAATGAAGAGGAAATGTGCAAGTCTGATAAGCTCAGAGTCATTAGTCATTTCAAAAGCACATTGCCCCCACCCACCTTTCCACTACATCAGCTTTACACACTGTGAAGTACATGGTCCAATTACCACCATCACTTGTAACAAGCATCTAAACCTTACAACACTGACCACCTGGTCCCAGCGCCGCCTCCTTGTCCAGACTTTGGCCTTACCGTTTTCCTTCCTCAGACGGGAGATGAACTTCTTCGGCGGGATGACCCCAACCTTCTTCTTCTGCGTGGCAATGCTGTTAAACAGGTCGGCCAGACACGTGAGCAGGCTCTCTTTACGTCGTGGCTGGACCTTGTAGGCCAGCACTTTCTCCCGGAAGGGCCGGCAGAAGTACAGAGCCTGAAGCACCGAGTTACAATAGCAGGTGTTGCCAAACTGCAACCGTGGGTGAATTAGCAAGGAGAGAAGAGGGGAGACCAGGGAGATGAAGGAGTCAAACACCTCAGTGTCATATAAAGGTTTTAAATGCACATATGGGCCTGAAGCCTTTAGTGGTAAGAAGTGGTATTTCATTTCAGATAGTTATGAATGATTACAACCTGTCATTTTGACTAAGTGGCTCTGATACATTCTTACCTAAAACCTAATGAGCTACTAAGTGTGTGGTCAGGAACGTGTAGACTAGTTAATATCAGACTTCCTTAAAATGTGAAATTGACTAATATTTTAGACCAGCACTTTATTTGCAGATTTGCAAAGTTATATTTAGCCCAGCTCTCCATTTACTGAATGATGTGAAACTGACTTGACTTACATTGACCAACCCAAAGTAGTGTTCATTTACAGGGAACTGTTCTGGTCCAATCTCCTTCTCCAAGGCTGAGGCATTGGCGCCCTATAAAGTAAATCATAAATGCCCCCAGTAAACAGCAGTGCACTGGTACTTTGTAAGCTTAACAGGAACATCCTGTTTGTGGACTGTGATTGGTGAAACTGACAGTACAGTATGCTGTGGCTACTACACTTGTAATCCATCCATAGACAAACCATCCGTTCTATAGCCTAGTACTTATAGGTTACCAATCCTTTTTCACTCAGTTCTATATACTCATGTTTCTATTGGCCTCTTTTATGAATGACCTGTTTATTACACTTTTTAAAAGGGTAGGTGAGGTCTGGCTATTTAATGTATTCATACATACATCCATCGGTTTATGCAGTATGTATAAAGTTATTAAGGTATTTGCATCAAGTGTGGTTGTATTTAAAAATCAAGTAACAACTGTGATTTCCTCAAAGCCAAGATACCATTTCATAGTACAATTGTGATGTCAAGCATGGTGAATTGCAATATTGGATAAAGCGACATTTAATCACACAGGATTGTGGCTAACAGGTGGTCATTGTATGTAAGTATGTGTGTATGTATGTATAAATAAGTTGTTAAGTCTAGACAAACAGTAGGTATCAGCTAAGTGCTGAGGTGAAAAGGTTATTCTTATATCCTTAAGGCCACAGTCTTGCCAATCACGACTACACAGTTGTGGAACATCAATAAAAAGGCTAACCTAAAATTAACGGGACATTCCAGCACAGAACAGCAAAACAAGAGCAAACTTATGCTTGTTTGACGCAGACAACCGTGTTAACCCCGCCAGGGAAGCTAGTTTTGAATAATTTATGGCTGACTTAACTCTGTCTGCAATATAAAATAGTGCTATAAACTATTTCTGCTCTAGTTTCTAGATAACACGTTAAGCAAATCAACACTCAGCTTTGTGGACAGCGCACACTTTAGCTAGTAAGGGTAAAAAAAAAAAACCACAAACCACAGCTGATCGCTTCCTTAAAAGCAACATCTACGTATACATCCTAGCTATAAATAATTTGACAAATAAAGTACGTATTTGTAAACAAGGCGGTCAGGTAACGTCAGTTACTCGACAAGTTTGGCGTGAAGTCGCACTGGCTAACCATGCCTGGACACAAACTATGCCCAGATTTCTTCCCCCCCCCACCCCTACGCTAGCGTTAGCCTACCTGCTAGCTTAGTTATGCTGTTTGCTAGGGAGCTAACTTGCTAAGCCCAGCTAGCTATATCTTCATTTGACCCCTAAAAAGAATAACTGAGCAATCAACAGAAAATCATGTAAACGAAAATGATATGCTTCCACCGCTGTGTTGGTAATAGCACAACCTTACTGGTTCGCAAACTTTCTGCAAGGTTAGCTAGCGAGATGTGCTCTTACGTGACATGGTTTCTTGCCGAGTAGCTAACTGTTTACCTAGCCTGCTAGCAAGAGCTGGTAAAAGACGGGCTAGGCGCAGTGGACAGGACAGCGCTACTTCAAAAACACATAGGAGCTGGCGAGCAGGTGAAGACAAACCGAGGGATGAAATGAAACCTACCATCGTACAAATCGAGGCGATCTTTCGGACTGTCATCAGTATTTCCATCCGTCTGCCGCCATATTGGACCGAACCCCAATTTAAAAACTGTGACAGCCGCAAAGGCTGAAGTTCCGGGGAGACCTTTCACCGTCCAGCCGCCGGAGGAGAAGCGAGGGAGTGTCGCTCTGTCGGCTCTGACATCGGCGCAACGCACGAAGTGTCTCGTAGGGCACTTCTCAAGCTCGGCTATTTCCGTACCAGGTCGGAGGATATGCACTCATCCTCATTAGATAATATAAAAATAGGGCTAATTTTTCTAAAAATGAATTAAACCAATCAATTAAGTTAATATTAAGCACATATTACAAAACCATATCTAACTGTCGTTTTTAATATGTTTTAATCACTTTTAGCGTTCTTGTGCGATGTAACCTATATAGATGTATCTATCTATCTATCTATCTATCTATCTATCTATCTATCTATCTATCTATCTATCTATCTATCTATCTATCTATCTATCCATCCATCCATCCATCCATCCATCCATCTATCTATCTATCCGTCTGCCTGCCCGTCCTTCTGTATGTCCGTCCCTCTGTATTATTTATTAGTAAACATACATTAGTGCAGCAGACAATAATATATCACGTTAATCATTATCTATCTATCTATCTATCTATCTATCTATCTATCTATCTATCTATCTATCTATCTATCTATCTATCTATCTATCTATCTATCTATCTATCTATCTATCTATCTATCTATCTAATTTCATTAGTATAACGTAGGTTATGCTATGTTTGTGCAGCAGAGAACACGAGCTAAAGATCCTAATAGTTCAGTCAACTGTCGGAGCATTATTGTGCTTTGTCATCGGTGTCATCCGCCCAACAGCTGCCCTCCGCTTGGTGGAGAATGATCCAGACGCTGCTGCTCCCCTGAGCGGAAGAACAGTTCCTGTCTGGGTATTTCTGTCCTGTCCGTTGAAGTCGGTCCTCTTCGGTGTCTGGTGTATTAACATCTAAAGTGTTATATCAGAAAAAAACAACGGGAAAAGAATAAAATACATGGAGAACACTTTTAGAAGGAAATTGTTTTTGATTCAAAGGATTTGTCGAGATATTGTTTCAAGTGGATATAATCATCGACCAGGCGGCGCTCACATTCTAGAGCCAAACTTGTTTGGAAAGGGCTGTTTGGAGTAATCAGGCAATAAACATGAGTCTTCATGCATCCGGATAAGGTTTACAGCTTTTAAATCTTTCTAAATGCGTCTTATCGACCAGACAAGAACAATGACCAGTGGTTCTAGCAACTTTCTGCTAGTTCCTATACCAGAGTACCCTGTTTTGGACTGTGTACCTACTAAAAACGTTAAAATAGTCGTTCTTGGAGCCAGTAACGTCGGAAAAACAGGTAGTAATAAAGCCTTTTGTCATTATATTTATAATAATAATAATAGTAATAATAATACAATATATAGAATGATTTCCTACTCCACGCGAAAGTAAACTAAACGCATATTATTCTTATGGATCTTACGTTTTCTCTTTTAAATTCTTATCAGAGGTGGCGTTTTGTGTATTGAACGAAAACAAATTAGCCATATTTCTTTCATTGACTTATAGTTATTCGTGTTTCCAAATTCGGAAGAAGGGTAGTTGCAATAAGTAATGCAGTGTACTGATTTGAAATTAAAACTTGAAAGTTTGGTATGTTAGAAAAAGGGATCAGCAGTTTTCGCCGGGGGGCGACAAAAACATAACGTGCTGCTTTTTCCCATTTCAACCGTATAGCTCGGATTTGGGGAGGTTTTAATGGTCGACGTTGTATAAACATAAAAGCTAACGCTCTCTGATGTAAATTTACAGCCTTGATAGTAAGGTTTTTGACCAAGAGATTCATTGGAGACTATGAAGCAAACACAGGTAATTCACTCTTTTATAAACCTCTATAAAGATTTATTGGAAAACAAACACACACACACACACACACACACACATACATACATACATACACATTTATATATATATTTATATATATATATATATATATATATATATATATATATATATATATATATATATATATATAAATGTGTGTGTGTGTGTATATATAAGATCTGTTTTATCCCCTAGGGGCCTTGTACTCAAGGAAGATCAGCCTAGATGGGGAGCAGGTTTCCTTACAAGTGCAGGACACTCCTTGTGTCTCACTGCAGGTACCTCCAGGCCTGTCTTGAATGCTTCCTTTCTTTCCTTATCCACCTCTGTGTCCATCCAAAGTTAACGCTGTGCTGGTGTGTTGAATTAGCTCGGTGCTAGGTAATTAATCATTCTTTACCTCTGGGACCTCGGCAGGCTTCTCATGGGGAATCCTGGTTCAAATGTTTGGCCTGGAAGGCAAGAATTTGGGAGGGGAGATAAAGTGGATGCGTTCAGTCATTAGCTCAGTAACGCTGAGACGGGGTATAGAGTAGCACAGGGAGGTTTGGAACCACAATAACCTGTTTTTCAGACACAGATTAAACCTGTTCTACTTTAAATGACCTTGTTAATAGTCATTCCCTACTGATAATGCCTGATTATTCAGCACCAGGTTAATCTGTAGCCAGGAAAAAGCCCTACCATATGCTGCTATGGTAGCGGGATGTGACACTCTTGACATTAAACATGGCTTCTTACAGCTTTTAGCAGTTAAGTCTTTAACCTTAGCTCATTTACTCTACTTGTTTTGGCATTCCTGGTCTTATTTTGTCTCACTGACGTCTGTGTTAAAGCCATGAGACCAACATGATGTTGAAACACAGAAAGTGAAGGGAACGTGAACTCTCCTTTGCTGTACAATTAGGAAAATAACATCCTTGCTGTAGTCATTCTACAATTTTCACTGCCACAACTTAGTAATGCTTATTCCAACTCTCTTTTTTTAAATGTTTCTAAATCTTGTTCACGTGGTACATGATGCCTGAAGCCCTAGTGTAGTTTCATAGTGCCACCCCCACTTTGTGTCTCTCTCTCTCTGTTCTCTCTGTGTGGTAGACTCTATGAGTTGTTTGATGTTTATTGTAAAAATACAAGGAAAACAGTAACATGTTTAAGGGTAAAAGAACAAATCAGTGTGTTGTAGTAGGAAATATGTTGAATCAGATTAGAATTTTGATGTATTGTTCATGTGGTAATATAAATTTTATACTTCATTAGGACACCTTAGTGGTGATGAGGTATTTAAGAATTTGTGGAATCACAGTGGATGCCTTTTCACTCTTAGTGATGAAGTCATCCTCTATAACTGTATAAGCAAAGCATTAGACCAGTGTTAGGTGCCAAATGTATCTAACAAAATTATGTTTATAATAAAGGAATAATATCAAAGTTCTCATTCTCTCTTGCTCTCTCTAGCCTTCTCTCTCTCTCACTCTCTTTTTTTTTATTTCCTCTGTTCCAGGATGATGCAGAGGGTCTTTACTGCCAGGAGCAGATTAACCGCTCCATCTACTGGGCTGACGGCTACGTGCTGGTCTTCTCCATCACAGACCTGCACAGCTACCACACCATCCAGCCACTGTACCAGCACGTGCGGCGCATCCACCCCAGTGGCAACATCCCCATCATCCTGGTGGGCAACAAGAGTGACCTGCTACGGGCCAGGCAGGTGCCGGCCCACGAGGGAGAGGCCCTGGCCGCCGAGCTTGGCGGGCCCTACTTCGAGGCCTCAGCCCGGGAGAACCACGAGGGCGTGCGAGCCGCCTTCATGCACCTGTGCCAGGAGGTGAGCCGGGCACTGGGGGGAGGGAACGGGGAAAAGAGGAAAGGTGGGCTGCATCTCGCCCGCCCCAAGAGCCCCAACATGCAGGAGCTGAAGAGAAGGTTCCGGCAAGTGCTGTCATCTAAGGTGAAGTCTGCGACTGCCCTGTGATGATGATGATGATGATGATGATGATGATGATGACAGTGATGAAATGACTGCACCAGGGATCTGAGTCAGAGACGTGTTGGGGATATTGCAGCCATTATTGTTACTTGAGTAGTATTTAGCTGAGGAGTCAAAAGGTCTCACATGAACAGTTTGCAAAGTTGTGTTGATACATTTCTTTCAAAGACATCCTTTCTGTGGATGGCTACATAATGGGATCATTAACACTGTTTTATAAATAAAGTTTAAACATTATGATTTGCCCATAACGGTTTGCTTTTTTCTAAATCTGTTTGTGATTTTAGCTGCTATCATTTAAGATGTTTTATAAATCATCAATATTATGGGCATGTTTGTATTATGGGAATGTTTTCTATTTTTATAAACAAATATGGGGACAGATATTTGGAATAATGCCCTATAAATTAGAGCAATTACGGCAGATTATTAATGCACTGTTTCTAAGACTCCATGTGTAGGGAGAACATGATCTCTAGATGTTATATGTAGTCTGGTGGTTTTCACGACCTTTGACCTAGGTCTGCTGTATCAGGGATTCCAAAGGCACAGCAGAGGTTGTGGAGTGGCTTGTTTGCTCATTGACCTTAGATGCCCATCCCCCAGCATGTGAGGATGATTATGCAGCATCTACACGTGTGAATGAACCTACATTCCTCTGCAGCAAAGGCTGGAATACCTCAACTGCCTATCACCCGTTTAGTGCAAATGGCCACTGACCCCTAATCTTTGACCTTTCATGTTTCTCTCCATACCTTGCCTGGTGAAATACAGAATGGATGAGAATGTGAGTTATATGATTTCTTTTTATTTTAAACCACAACAAAAAACTTTTCTAAAAATGTTAAGATTTAAGGGTTTTTTTGTATCTTTTTTTTTTCAAAATTGTTATCATTCTTGGTATATTTAGAAACTCCCACACCCACTTAAGGACTGTTTTCCTGTCCTGACATTAATACTTTCACAACTCTCAGAGAGTCTCAAAAATCAGATCTTTCTGAACTATAATCATAATCATAATAATATGTTTAAGTTACATATTATATAAGCTTTTCTCATACTCAAGGTTGCTTTACAAGGCACCTCCTCACTCCCCCAAAAGGTTTAAGGGCATTTAAACTGAATGCATAGTGGGACGGGTATCCAGTGTAAGTGAAACAGGACTGGGGTACTGTGGGAAGAATTATTTAGAATGTGAGAGAATTTATTTTAGTTTGCAGTTATGAATTTCGGACATATTGAAGTGAGCAGACGATTTGGTTAGGGTTACCAATGAACGGAGAGCTGCAATAATCGAGATGTGACAATATGAAATTATGAAGTTTGAGCATCTTGTCTGGTGAGCATTGGCCAAAGATGAGCAACACTACAGAGGTGGAACAAAGTGACCCAATCACAGACCCAAAGTGATTTAAAGTGAAGAATCATGGTGTAGGCCAATGTTAGGAACTACTGATGAGTGTTTAACAAGGGTTTTGAGTGTAAAATCAGAAAGGCGTAAAATTATGGCCTTAGAAACAATGAGCAAAACGTTTGTTAGGTTTATACATGATGCGTTCCAAATAGGATTGTAAATCTTGTGATAACAACAAAATAACAATGGCATTGCTTAAAGGTGTAATTTAACAAGTGTAGATAAATATTTTAAATGGTGTTATAAACAGTTTTATAGAGACCTTCAAATTTTGACCACAAACAACAGAGATGAAACACTGAACCGATGACAACACAAGGGCTAGACTCGGAGCAGGGACTTCTATCTGAGTTGGTCTGTTCTCTCAGGCTGACAGCTACGATTGCTTTGAGTATGTGCAGACTGCTTGGTTTAATTAGAAATGCTGTATGATAGTCAGTGGAGATATTCTTCTGATGGAGTGAGCACACTGATCTTTTGTCATAACTTGTGCTTAATGTTTATGGGTAGTATGATGACACTCTCTCATGAAGTGATATAGATGCACATCCTGCTGTTGGTTGTCTTCTGAATTTGGATCAAATCAGCTCTCCAGATTTCCAGTTGCACACTTCAATATTTGGATTTCCACTTGATACCCCTCATTGAATCTTAGTTCTTGATTTATAAATGAGTGCTGCTTCTTATTTTTCAGTGTATGCAGTCTTCTGGCATTCAGGCAATGAAAGGTTTCCTGAACTCTCGACAGTTAGCACCATTAGCAATAGCCACTGAGACATGCAGAGAAGCACATGATCGGAGCTGAGGGGGTCTCCTCACACAGTGGGAGTGAAAAAGGGTTGTTTGTCTCCATTTGAGAAAACATGCTTTAATACAGGAAAGATGATCAGTGATATTTGAGCCCTCAGCATTTTGTTGGGAAACAGCTGTGAAGTGGAATAGTTACAGGATGTGTTTTCTCCCTGCTTGTTGCCCTGTGTTATCGCAGGCACAGGAAACTTGACCAGAAGTAACTCCCAACGGAGGCAGCTGGGAGGACGGGGGAATGTGGGAGAGTGAAGAGCAAGAGAACTTGAGCTGAGGAAGGAAGTGAAAGAGAAAATGAATTGTGAACGGGGGAGGGGATCAGCGAAGAAACCCTGAGAGGAAGGGTGTCCTTGAGGGACATGAATATCAGGAATATCAGGCAAGGCCTCAGTGCTCGGGCTGCTGACCAAAAGCGGATATACGAGATGAAAGATGACTTGTGGTTTATAGCCTTTCGGTTGTTGCAACCAACATCTTGAGTCTTACAGTGACTACAAAACAGTCATAAAAATGTGCATGGCTTCCCTTTACCAAGGTGCTTGGTAAAGCACGGAGACATGCTTCCGTGGCTAGTGCCCTGGTCTGTTTACTGAGAAATCATTGATGGTCGGCCAGCCCTTGGATTAACATGTTATACGAGCAGGCCTGAGGAATGCAGACAGATCTGAACTGGATTTATGATGCGTACAGATTCCACAGCCTGAACAGTTGACTGACAGCAGTGGTGGTGTGTGTCTGCACGAACGACATAGCTGGCCTGCTCGACATCATTTTCTGTCAATAATGTGTGGCCCATATGGCACCATTTCTGTTTCCAGGTTCTATTCCCTGAAAGTTTCTGGATCTTTGCCCTTGATTTCTTCCAAAGACAATCCTAATCCCCTCTAAATCATGATCAGAGACACGAGCGGGGCATCAGCACAGGATAAAACAGCCCTGTGCATGCACACAATCTAGTGTATTAGCATAGGAATTCACATATGCCTGTGCTTGTACATATGTGCATACTTCTTTAATTTCTCCCTCTTTATCAGTATTAAAAGGCTAGTGCATTGGCATCAAGATTTATTGGTGGAAAGTCTTCAAGGTCCTTGCTTGGCTTTGGTGTAACATACTACACTAAACTACTGTGTCACATAAGGCCTACCATACAAAAACCAGTTCTGCTCCCAGCTGATTTAGGATGCTTTCCTGCTCATCATTAGTTATGCTCTGGTGAACAATAATGGTAGTAATGAGTGTTAATAGAAATAACGTTGTTCTGTTGTTGATCCGGAATGCTATCATTTCAAAAGTAGTTGATTAATAGATGATTTGGGTCCAAGAATTGATTAAAAGAGAGAGAGTTCGAGCATTCTTGCTGTAATGTGATCAGAAGTCAGTTTTCTCTCTCTCGTTCTCACTTGCTCTTCTTCCACTCAAATTGTGTAGAAAAACCAAATAAAAGCAAAGGAAGAAAATGGAGAAAGTTAAGTTTGCTTGATTTTCATGCTGTACAAAGAAAAACACCAAATAACAACAGAGAAAGACCATGTTAGTCTGACTCTTAAGCAAAACTGATACCCTGATATTCCATCTATTTCGCTGTCTGTTTTCATTCCCTGCGCTGACACTTTTTTGTTTGGTTTCATATCAAACCCTCTTACATTAAGCACTGAGTTAGCATGGAGGGCGTGCTGTGCAGCCCTGTGCACAGGCCACACTGTGAATTCTAAAAGAAACGTCGGTGAGGACGTGGGATTTATCAGGCTGAGAAGGCGAGAGGTCCCATCCATCTCATCAGCATGCACGTATCCTCTATATACTCTTCCATCTCTACTTTTCTCATAATACCAACAGGATTTTGTATCATAGGTTCCAATGCAGTTAGTCCCAGGGTTGCAATATGCAAAGAATTTGCTGATTTAAAAAATAATGCCAATTTTGTAAAATAATATTAATCATAATAAAAAACCACAACTAAACAACAACTTACCAACAGTGTGTTATTACATCTATTATGCCAAAATTGTATCTGAACCTTATTTTGGATGAGACCTCTGTTATATATGTTATATTGCTATCAAAAACTAACAGCAGACTACTACATTTCAAACTTCTGGACTCAGTTTGCTGATCTAAGATCGGTTCTAACCTTTCACGTGCTGGTGAACACAATTACTTTCACAGGGCACACCTGGTCTTAAATCAGCACTCATTCCTCAGAAGCTTCTCACATATGGGTTTTTATCTTTTTCACCCTACATGCTTAAAAGCAGACCGGAATGAGAGGCGGCTGTCTTCCACGATGCCTCTCCAGCAGTAAAAATGAGCTCCATCTTAAAATAGTCTCTCATGTCACCTCCTAGGTCATGCCTAACAGAAGAGCCCCATGGGAAGGTTTGTCCCTGTGGCCTTTCCAATGAGATTAACCTACTGAGAGAAGCATATTTGATTGGTGCAGTAATGGTTGATGACTCTGCTTTAACCAAAGGACAAGGGTGCAACTTTCACATGTATTGCGAAAGTTTACATTCTCGCGCTCCTTCTCTCTTTTTTTCCCCTCTTTCTTTACCCTGGAACACAGCCATATCAAAACAAGGCCACAAGGCATTTGAGATGAAATTATGGAGCAAACGGTCAAGGAAAATATTTTGTCCCAAAGATGTTTTTTCCTATCTTAGTATTTGAACAGTGAATGATGTGACATTGGCATAAGGTTTTGCCAAAACATTGTAATATGTCTCTAGAATTCTCATTGGTTACCAACATAAGAAAGCAATTATTTACTAAGGGAAAGAGCACTATTTTGTGTGTGTGTGTGTGTGTGTGTGTGTGTGTGTGTGTGTGTGTGTGTGTGTGTGTGTGTGTGAGAGAGAGAGAGAGAGAGAGAGAATGTAAGCTCCAGAGTGGGGATAGATCAGTTGATAAAAATGCTGACATAACTCATTGAGAATGACATCCATTTTGGTTAATGTAAAGTTATGTTCCAAACTCTTATATAGTTTACAGTATTTCTTGTTGTGAGGTTTGTATCATTGTAAATTTGAATACCAGTTCAGCTCCCAATGCTTCTGGAGTACAAAACTGTATTCTACTGCCTCCAATCTGTATAAACTGTTACTGCAAGTAAATTCGAAGAAAGCTGAAACAATCGGCCCAGTAAAATATACTGCTGTTGGATTTTCTAAATTCCTTCTATCTGTCTCTGTCACATACCTCACCTGTTGCCAAGAAATCCTGGAACTTGAACAAAAAATAAAGTAATAAATAAATAAAAATCGCAAAACGTGGATTTAAACAAAAACATGCAAATCCACCTTGGACTGAACAAACTGAATTTTTTTAAGTTTAAAATCAGACTTATTGTACTTAAGGTGAACTAATGTCATCATTACAATATGAAGCCAGAGTGCACCTCCTCTGGGTTTTGCTGGGCTTGTGTATAGGGTAAAAAAGACAGATTAGACAATGATGTTTATCCACGTCCAACATCCCCATAGTACCATGCATGGTTTTCATCAGGACTACGGGTTAAAAGCAATGAGTGCCAGGAACCCAGGCATCTGTGTTTATTCCCACCAGAGATGATAGCTTTGTAGTGTAATATTCCTCCTCTCCATGTATTTACAATGCACCTAAATAAAAATACCAAAAACCTTGGTGTACCTACTGCAAATATTACTTAATGCTATGGGTGTATTTGGTAGGAAATGTAGAATGCACTGCTGGAGTATGCACTGCATGTATAGTTAGTTTTATTTCATGCCACTTATTGACTTTTTCCTTAACGGTTATGTCTTGTCATGTCCTAAACATAAGATCTATCTGTACGTGTCTGCTGTGATGCATTTTACACAAAATAAAAATGCACTAACATAAAGAACTGGAATGGGTGCTGCTCTGCAGTCAGACTTCTCCTGCACCAGGGAAAGATTTGGCTAATTACGCAGGCCATAGAGAATTTGTTACTGTAGCTACTGTAGTGTTTGATCAGACTGATCCAACAAGAACTGCTTGTGGCACCAGCTCTGTCCATAGTCCGCAGCTAACAGATTTGTCTGCTCTGCCGGCCTGATGCAGCTTTATATGGACATCAGAGCTGCAGGCACTCACGTCAGCAGGCCATCTGCTTCTGCCTTAAGTTTGTAATTTTGCATGCTCCATAAGGAATACACTTGAAGGTCTTCAAAACAACTGCAACCAATGGTTGCCGTGAGGTCATTCCATCATGTGCTGCGCCATTCTTCCCATGACGGATCTGAAGTACTTTGTCACTGCCACCAGCTTCATCTTTTGTGCTGAATGCAGTTTATTAATGATTCAGAGGGGACCTGGAAAGTTTTATAAGCCAATTCAATGTTACAACGGACTCAGTATTTCGCAGGTTTTTTTTTAATTTGGCCTTCCAGCCAAATAAGAGCATCTGTAATTATAAGGTGTTATGAAAATGTTTTTTTAGAGACTTTATTGTTTATGACCTGTAGAAAATGCAAATATTCTCATTATGTTAATAGAGTAGCACTTTTTCTTTCATTTGAGTACATTATTAGTCCAATAATTGTTCCTTTTAAAAAAAAGTCCGAAAACTCATGCTACCTAGCCAATGAAATAGTTCCCAGTTTGAAAAGAAGACTTATTAGTTAGTGACCTAGGAAAACTGTCGAAAGGATGTGTTTATGAATGTTGTTTTAAGTGAAACACGAATATATTTATAAGATGCTGGTATATTTCCTCTTCAGATATTTACCATTGATGCAAGCTTCATAACATTAAAATGCATTCGACAATCAAAATGAAAAACCATTGTTGGATTTTGCTTGTTTTCTGGAAGAAGCAATATTAAAACAACACGTGAACTAGATTAATTATTATAGCCGTTTCCTCCTGTGCAGGTATGCAGTGCGTGTCTCTGTTAAGCGAGCACACTTCAGCAGACTGTGTACTCATACTTACTCATTTCAGGAGAGATACTTTGCTTTTTCCCACCCTGATTGTGACCACACAAGGACTTTACAGCATGAAATCCTGGGGGACAATAGTGAATAGAATGAAATCAGTTGGATTAGTACAGCTGGCTGAAAATTGGATTGATCTAATCTTAGAGTCATTTGTTGGGGGCAAGCTCTGCTGTCAGCCCAGGCACGGGAAACTTGGCAGTGCTGGCCAGAGCTCGGACAGGGGCTCCTACACAATTACTGACTCTCATCTGGATGCTTCACTCATGCATATTTGGATTCATTTCTTAACACTGAAGCTCTTTGCAAGTATTGAAGAACTGATTTCTTTTGGATCCAGGTGTCCTGCTTAAGCGAGAGACTTTTCATTTATTTATTTATTTATCTATTATTTTAATGGTGGCTGGCCGTAGGTCTCACCTACCTGGCTGAGAATAAAAAGCTATGGAAATGGCTGGACCAAATTCATTTTTTAACTAAAATTGGTGAGTTCCATTTCTTCAGGTATGGGCAAATTAATATTGTTCCCTTACTTTAGGTTATAAGGGAAATAGCACGTTTGGTGTGATTGAGGTAAATATTTTGAAGGCCTTTCATGGAGAGGAATTACTTTAAATGCCACCGCCATGCTTACATAATAATTATAATTGTAATTGCTTCTGCAAGAAATCTCATAATTCCATTTAAAGTATGTGAAATAAATGTTGAAGGTAATCTAATAATTCAGACTTATACAAACGACTCAGGAGCATATTTACATTACAATAATTTAACATTACACTGCAGGGGCTTTCAAAAAGCACCTTAAAAGGATTCTCTTGTAATGTCTTATTTATGAATGAATGAATGAATATTTCATAGCAATATGGAATTATAACACCTGGAAAAGGCTTAATGGGATTGTTCTGATCCTCTTCTTAGCCTTAATTCCTATATCATATGCCACCTGTAAACCAATAGGACACTCTGGATATGTTGTTTAAACATTTTCTAATAGCTTCTTGGAAGAAAAGTCCACTTGTGTTATGAAGGTTTTGCACAATATTCTTATTTCATCTGTTTGACTTCCTCTTGTTACAGGAACTATGGCAAGGTTTAAGCGAAAACACATCTGATGTGACAGCCAGTGAACTTGAAAGAGCACCAATCTACCCTCTATGTGGCCAAGCCTTGAGATGCATTGGTGGCTCTGTGCCTTCTGCAGTTTACCACCAGAAGGGGGCAGCAGAGAGCTCCACACCCCTGATCCACATCCTCCACCTCTTTCTCAGCACTGCAATGTCTCCTCCTGTTCCACTGTGTCCCTTTGGGCCTCCATAATCCTACTGTGCCTCATCCTTCCAACATCCACTGCTGTCATCTTCCGAGTCGGGGTGGCGGGGCCTTGGTCCTGCGACCCTCTTTTTGCCAAGGCCTATCCCAGCGAAGCAGCACAGCTTGCCGTGAACCGCATCAACCGGGACCCCACGCTCTCCTCCGCGGCCTACTTCGATTACGTCGTCCTGGAGGAGGACTGTGAGACATCACAGGCTCTTTCCCACTTCTTCGCATACTACACGCAGGCGTCCGCTCTTGTCGGCCCCGTCAATCCTGGCATCTGTGATGCGGCGTTTCTGGCAGGGAAGGACTGGTACACGGCTGTGTTCGCCTGGTCCTGCATGGCCTACGAGCTTGACAATGGCCGGAGCCACGCAGCCTTCACCGGCACCATGCCTTCACCCGCACGGGTGCTGCTACGTCTCATACGCCACTTCCGTTGGGCTCACGTGGGCATCGTGTCCTCGGGCGACAACATCTGGAGGGAGACGGCCCGCACGCTGGCGGATGCCCTGCGAAGTCACGGCGTGCCTGTCGGCATCGTGGCGTCTGTCGGGGATGACTTGGCCAGCATGCGCAAGACCCTGGCTGATGTCAAGAAATTAGAGCACCTCCGCAGTGAGTTGCTTGTGCCACTACAACACGTTTACCACCTGAAACAGAAAAAAGTTAGAATCCTAAATTAAATATATACAAATTCTAAAAAGTGATCATTCTTGTTATTGTATTATTTTGATTTTCTTTCCTCCTGTCCCCTTTGACATTCTTTCATAAATTGCCCTCCATTTCTGAAATGGAACCATTAACATGTTATTTTATCTTTCTCGTCAGTGGTCATCCTCTGTATGCACTCAGTCTTTGTGGGGGGCACTTCTCAGAAGATGCTCCTGGAGACTGCCTACGACATGCAGATGACAGATGGCTCACTGGTGTTCGTGCCTTACGACACGCTGCAGTACAGCCTGCCCTACCCTGAACCGCCCCGGCTCGCGCACTATGGCAACGGCAGCAAGGCCATGCGCGCCTACGACGCTGTGCTCACCCTCACCGCGGAGTCTCCGCAGCAGTTCTCCTTCTACCAGGCCTACGCCGAGGCACAGGAGCACGGGGAGCTGCCCAAGGACGTGCAGCCCCACCAGGTACGCTGGGAGAGGGGGAAAGAGGTGGAGGGGGGGAGACACAGGGGGGCAACGCATGGGGTGAGAAAAGGACAAAGACGGTGGAAGCCCTTGGGCAGATTAGATGGGGACAGCGGTATAACATCTGTGGGATTTCATGGTTCTGTAACATATCATATTTCAGATAATCTCAATAAAAGTTTATTTTTCTAATTTCATTCTGCTTGTAATTGTTCCTCGTCCACCAGGTCTCTCCTCTGTTCGGCACCATCTACTCCTCTGTCCTGTTCGTAGCACATGCTGTGCAAAGCCTGCGAGCATCCCAGGAGCGGTGGTCCGGGCACAACCTGGCCCGGCACAGTCGTAACCTGGCCATCAGAGGATTCAGCCACCCCATCCGCACCACAGACTCCGGCTCGGCCATGTTGGACTATGTGGTGCTGGATACAGATGGCTTTTCATGGGAACTGAAGCCTTGCTACCGCATAGAGATGGAAGCAGACACGGTGCGCTTCCTGGGTCGCCATATTCACTTCCCCCCACAGGGGCCTCCTGGGATGGACTCTGACTGCTGGTTTGCACCTGGGATCCTCTGTGGTGGAGGTGAGAAAGACCTGTATGAAAACGCATACATTTCAAGATTTATGCACACGCTCATCTTCAAAACCCTCTTGATACCCTTGGATAGATGCATTTGATACCCTTGGATAGATGCACTTGGACCTACAAATCCTGCACACATATACAATACAGCACATATGCACGTGTATAGAATGTAAATTCAGTGCTATGATGGCATGGCTTATTCCAAAAGCTCTCTCCCTCTTTTGGTAGGTATGGATCTTTTCTATGTGATTATCAGCGTCCTCGGTGTCTATCTACTAATTTTCTTTCTTATTGCCTGCATTTACTTTATAAGGTAACAGTCACCTTGATTTCATTTGATACACAAAGTATTTTATTATTTTTGCATATAGTAGGAATTAGTCATTAGTAAGAAATTCTCTTTGCTTTCATGTTTTCCAGGCGACGAATCAATCAGATCCGCTTGATTCAGGGCCCAAGCAAAATATTACTGACCTTGTCTGATGTCACGTTCATCAGTCCATCACTGAGCAACAAGGTAATTCTTTTCAGGTATTTACACACATACGCACACACACGCATACGCATGCACACGCACACACATCCAAACATTAGTGACACACACTAAAGACTAACAATCTTAAAAACAGAAGCTAAGTTTGGACGAAAGTAAGACCAGTGACACCAGGAAGAGTAGCTCAGAGTGCAGTCTGCCACCAGCCACCTATGAGAACTCCAACATCTGCATCCATGAGGTAAAAATATTCACTGCACACTGCAGGCAAAAGACTGAAATACAACACTAAAGGTATCCATTTCTGATTGCACCTCTTGTTTGCAGGGAGACTGGGCTTGGCTGAAAAGACTTCCCAATGGGAACTTTGAGAGCATCAGCCCCCGTACCAGTGACATGTTTGAACTGGTTAGGACTGTCTGCATTTTTGCACTACTGAACCTTTGACACCACAGTCATATTTGCATAAAAATATTTCCTGAGCAAATTCTTTCCTATCTGATTGGTAGAGAATATGCTGAATCACAGTTGAAATCTTATTCTGACATCCCTTAAGCTTTTAGACCAATGACCCTTCCCTCCTATTAATTCCATCATTTGAGTGGTGGGCAGGTATAATGTTTAATAAAGTAAGCTCCTCTCACATTCGCAGATGAAGGACATGAGACATGAGAATGTTAACCCTTTCATGGGTTTCTTCCACGACTGTGGGGTCTTTGCCATCATGACAGAGTGCTGTTCCCGTGGTAGCCTGGAGGATCTGCTGCTTAATGATAATGTTAAACTGGACTGGATGTTTAAGTCCTCTCTCCTGCTTGACCTCATTAAGGTAGGTTGGTGTTCTCTGTGGGAGGAGTGGGCTTTAAATGGGGGTTAAAAGCTTTTAAGGAATGTTTGTCATGACAGGTGCGATGAGGTAAACTGCTGTGAACTGCTAAAGAGGAGCACAGAAGAATTATATTTTCTCAGAAATGTTTCATTTTATCAAGTTTCATGGTAAACAGAGGTTCATTAATATTGATGTGATCAGTATGACGGATTACAAAGTGTCTCATTGTGTGAAAATGTTTCTGGCATGCAGGGAATGAAATACCTCCATCACCGGAGTGTATGTCATGGAAGGCTTAAGTCTAGGAACTGTGTGGTTGACGGGCGCTTTGTGCTCAAAGTGACTGACTATGGCTACAGTGAAGTGTTGCAGGCCCAGAAGTTCCCCTATGTGGAGCCCCCAGCTGAAGGCAAGTGTCTTTTAACCGTTTTCTCTAAACTGGTCATGATGGTGGTGGTTACAGGTTTTATTTTTAAATCCATAAGCACTAATGAGCTTTAAGGTTCTTCTACATGTCAAACCACGTCTGTGACAGAAATCAAACCTGACCGTTGCATGTCTCACTCCTCCACAGAGCTGCTGTGGACAGCCCCTGAGAGCCTGAGAGGTTCCTGTCCAGGCCTCCATGGCAGTCTCCCAGGGGATGTGTACAGCTTCGCCATCATCATGCAGGAAGTGGTGGTGCGAGGGCCTCCTTTCTGCATGCTAGAGGAGTCTGCTCACGGTGGGCTGCTTGACTTCTGAACACCATTACAATATGCTTAAAGTTCAGTGTTGGAATTCATTAATATACTCACAGAATGTACAATGTACAGCATTCTTTTAGCTCCTGTGGGCCATGGTAAGCATCTTGCAGATATTCCTCTTTGTAGATTTGTATAAATAATCCACTGGCGTGTGGCAAGATTCCAACATATAACACTACACTGATGTAATTTCCAATTGCCAATTGCCAACAGTTGATTCTTGACTTGCTTTAATTGCTTCTGTTTTAAAATCCATGATGTTATTTTTTTATATAGAATTGTACATTCTGTCACAGACATTCCATATCTCTCTGCAGAAATTATTCAAAAGGTCCAGAAACCTCCACCTCTGTGCCGGCCCATTGTGTGTGGAGACCATGCACCCCTGGAGTGTATCCAACTCATGAAACGTTGCTGGAATGAACAGCCTGAGAGGAGACCTGACTTTGAGGAGATCTTTGATCAGGTGTACATTATTTTACTCTAGACTGGGAAAAAGCATGATCGTGCTGAACTATTAAAAAGATCAGCAGGCCAATCTGAAAAAGGGGTTTGTATTAAAAAGACTTTAAATGGAAAAATTCAGTTTAAAAGGACTCTGGCCTGGAAAGGTTGAGTTTAAAACATCTTGCACACTCTGAAAGGGTTTCAATGAAGCAGCTGCACTATTTGTAGTTCCAGAAATGTTTTATTGTTGTACTGGATTTAAGTGTTAGATTAATAGTGTGTCATTGTGTAAATATGTTCCTAAAAAAAAGAATATTTCACTCCAGAAATTTTTTGTCTCTAATAACTTTCATATCTGCCAGAATACCTTTTGGACAGCTGTTGATGAGCCTGGTCAGCACTCGTCTCTCTATATATGAGTCTCTTTTTGCTCTTTCTGCTGGTTCCTTTCTCCCGTAGTTCAAGAACATAAATAAAGGGAAGAAAACGAACATCATTGACTCCATGCTGCGGATGCTGGAACAGTACTCCTCCAACCTAGAGGAGCTGATCAGAGAGAGGACGGAGGAGCTGGAGGTGGAGAAACAGAAGACTGAGAAACTACTCACACAGATGCTGCCACCGTGAGTAGAACACATTCACGTGCATAATTTATATTGTACACCCTCCATTTGCATACTCTTCCACAGAATCACCTTACCTGTGTTCAGCAGCTGTGTTTTGCCTTCAAACTGCTTCACATACGTTTATTACTTTTCTCTGAATTCTGGTCTTGAGGTTCACATGGTATCTGGCTGTTCCCCTGCTTCAGGTCGGTGGCCGAGGCCCTGAAGATGGGCACCACCGTGGAGCCAGAGTGCTTTGACAGTGTCACTGTCTACTTCAGTGACATTGTTGGTTTCACTACCATTTCAGCCAACAGTGAGCCTATTGAAGTGGTGGACCTTCTTAACGACCTGTACACACTCTTTGACGCCATCATCAGCAACCATGATGTATATAAGGTATCACTCAAACACCTGTAGGTCCATAGAACAACTACATCGGGCTTAGTAGTCCTCATCTTCAACTGTGTTTGAGTCACCACCATTATACCCTTAGACCAATGTAACCACAGAGTGTATGATGGACACCAGTGTAACACATCAGTGGCTCTGTGGTTTAATGTGGCTGTAATGAGATCTATGTGTTAAATTGATTTTAACTCATGCTCTCCATTTCCTGCTTTACTGAGACTAGTCAAGCAAAATTAATATTCCAGTATCAAGCATCCTCTTGTCTGTCACATTCAGGTAGAGACCATAGGCGATGCCTACATGGTGGCCTCAGGTTTACCTGTGCCTAATGGGACCCGCCATGCAGCTGAGGTTGCAAACATGGCTCTGGACATCCTCAGTACAGTGGGGACATTTAAGATGAGACACATGCCTGATGTTCCTGTGCGAATCCGAATTGGTCTTCATACAGGTCAGACCATTTATGCTGTGAAACATGTCATGTTTAACTATTGAGATTGTATTGATTTACAGCAAGGTAAAAGAATAGAGTTACACCCTGAAGATTCAGAATATAAATCTTTTTTTTTTTTTTTTTTTTTTTCAGCAGAAATGGACATGAATGAAACTCGGTCGTGTGTGTGTGTGTGTGTGTGTGTGTGTGTGTGCGCGTGTGTGCGTTAATGTTCTCTGTAGGTCCTTGTGTAGCAGGAGTTGTGGGATTAACCATGCCAAGATACTGCTTGTTTGGAGACACAGTCACCACTGCTTCTAGAATGGAGACCACAGGCATGTGTGAGTTACCAGCCTTACTTCCCACGGTCTCTGTCCAAGCCCTGGTGTGAAGAGCATTTTCAGTCTGTCTGAACATTTAGTGAAGGTCATTTGTCTCTGCAGGTTTTGTTCTTAAAACTGCCTTGCATTCTTGGGTTCTTACAGCATATCGGATCCACGTCCACTCCAGCACAGTCCAGATCCTGCTGGAACTGAAGGCAGGATATAAGTTACAGCTGAGGGCCAGGACTGAACTGAAGGTAAGACCCAGGGTTATGACATGAAATCAGCAAAAAGGAAATGATTCTTCAGCTTCAGTGGACACTTGTCTGTCACATACAAAAGGAAAAGGAGGAAACACATTGTACCATTTACATTAAATTATTAAAATATGAATTTTACTAAATTCACCATTCCTATTCATTCAGAAAATCTTCTGAATGAATAGATAGGGTTTTTTTCTTCACCCAGTTTAATAAGCTATGATTTCTGGTCTTTACAAACCTTCTTTGTTATTGTATGCTGATTATACTGATGTGAAATAAATAAGATTATGTAACACCTACCATGTTTGTGGTTAACATGGGGCAGCTGGGCTTTGTATTCACTGTGTCTCATCTATAGGATATGACATCCCACCTGTAGTTAACAATTTCACCCCAACACAATTATACAAAATGGGAAAATGAAACATATCATTCAGAATCTTTCTACTCCTGGTCCCAGTAGGTAAAGCTTCATCTGAACTAGGCTAATGAACTGGTGCTTAGATGTTTGACAGGCTGGTAGGAGAGGCACTCTCTCTTACCACACACTGCTCTTCTCACCAGGGCAAAGGCGTAGAAGAGACCTACTGGCTCATCGGCAGGGACGGCTTTACCAAACCACTCCCCATCCCACCTGAAGTCAAGTCAGGGTAAGGCAGGGTCATTCCATGGCTTGTGACCTATTTGGATATGTGCATGTGTCTGTCTTGTTCATGCTCTCCAAATTATGTTGCAGAGAAATGGCACATGGCTTGCAAATGGAGGAAATAGCTGCATACAAGAGGCAGAAAGTGGAGAAAGTGCTTGCAAAGAAGAATAAATGAGGTAATCTTATGCATGGAGAATGTATAACATTACTCAATATGGCACCTGGGATTGGGGCCTGGTGGATTTGGCATCCTGTATGCAAAAGGTCTTTATGAATGATATTCATGAGTTTATGTACATTATATATGCTTGTTATTATAAAACTACATATTTTTTCATGATTATGACTTGAATACAGTAACATCTAGTAGTGTGTTACTGTATGATGTATGCTAGGGTGCTTTTTTATAAATGTTACTATGAAATGTGCAAGCTAGTTCTACACAATATATGTGGATTTTAATATTGCATATGGCATAGGTGTTTCAGACCTTTAACATTTGGATTTGATCATGTGCACAATTATATTAGGAGTACACTCTCCACCAACCGACTAACTTAGTTCTTCTACTTTCAAGCTTTATTTCACTAAATGTAACTTTCCAGCTGTCAATATGTGCACAAATTATTTGCTCTTGAATTTGTCACACCACTCAGCTACAAGGACTGTCTGAAGCTGTTTCTCAGCTCAGTACAAATTCCGTAATCAAAGACCAAAGAAAAAAACATTTAATGTGCACTGATGTGATGTCATATGAGACACTTTAGGTCCTCTGTTTTTGGACAGACACTTTTGCACATGGAAGATTCATGGCAAGCTGAGCCAAAGATAGCCATTAAACATGCTCTCCCCTTTCAGATGGTATGGCACTCTTCTGATATGGATAGCTGTGAATGGGGCCGGCTTTTGAAAACCGGATGCCTGGCTATGTTTGGCATGCTGATGTGTGTCTATTTGCGTGTGCTCTCATACTCTGTATGTCTCATGTCCTCCTCATGTTCCATACATCAATACCTTAACGTTGACCTAAACAAACTATGAAAATTTAGGATAGGGCACATTTGATCCTTTGCATGTATGGAACTCATTTGTGTTTTAATTAGGTGAAAAATGGTAGAGCCAAAAGAGTTAGGTAGTGACTTGTCAAATTGATATGAGGAAAAAAAGCAATTCTTTCCTACCCATAAAAGTATCGATTTTATTAGTTAATGCAATTATATATTAGACAAGTCAGGCTGATGTCTCCTTTCTATTGCTGTGTGGTATTTTGCAGGCATGAGTCCAAAAATGTTAATACTTCACAAACCTGTGAGGAATATTTCTATTGTGCATCAGGTGGCCCGCCTAACCATGACCAATGATAGAAATGTCATGATGTATTATCATCATTCACAACCATTTACCTGTGCCCTTCTGACTTGTGCATGGCGGACCAGGAATGAGTGATGAAATGTCCCTCTGAATGTACATGGGAGACACAGCAGCAGGGAGCAACAAATGACTTCAGCCCTCTTCTTATTCCTGTCAGGATATTTATAATAGTCTGTGGCTGGACTGGTCATTTTGTAAGGCACTTTGTAATTCCAGCTTTTCTCTTGAAGGAAACTACATGAAGGAGAAGATTGTAGATGTGTACCATAGGACACATGAAGCACAGACCATCTGAAAGGCCTTCACCATGCTCTTGTCTAGCTAAATTAATGAAACCTCAGCAACAAAAGCTCAGTACCCACATTGTAGGCTCTGAGCAAAATGCTCTGGAATTACTTCTCGGAAGCTGTCAGCCCTGTCTGAAGATCTGATGGACTGACCCCCATGCTGTAAGTAGAGAAATTACGGTCTTATTGTCAACATGAAACACCTCTGTGACATGAGCCACAGGCATTGGGAATCCACTACTCAGTAAAAGAAGGATTGGGTCTGGCAGAAGGGTCAGGACGGGGTGGGGTGGGACAGGAAGAGGATTTTATATCCCATACAAGTGTTCTACAATACTGTGTTAATATTCTTTCTCTTTCTCATACTTCCTTTCACCTATAAAGAGAGAATGGTGTAACTGAATGCTTGACACTGAAATAAATATACAGTAAAGTGCATCATAAGAATATACAATGTAACATGCAGCATTTAAACTGTTTACTTACATAACAATCCAATTTTAAAATGGCATGATATAGTGAATTAAACTACCTGTAGAGCTGCACATATACAGAAAACTAAGGTTCTGATGTGGCATCAGGAACTGGTTATTAAAAGGGACTGTTGGTGACACTTTTGTTCATACAGACATACTTTAGTGAAGGGTATGCCTATCCTGAACTCCAATTGATGTAATTGTTGCACCTTTAAAGTCATGTTCTTGCTCATTAAATATATTATATTATATAATAGTATCATATAAATATATACATTTACATAATAGTATTATATAAATATAATAGTATCTACTTATGTTTGTTGTGATATAGATGCATTTCAGAATGGAAAAATCCCACAAATCACAAGATCATTTAGAACATGTTATAACAAGATCATATATAACAAGTTGTGAAAGACTGTAAAAAGATTACTTCCTTGTGTTACCATGAAATTATACATTATATATAACTCCAGGGTGTGTGTGTGTGTGTGTGTGTGAAGATCCTGTCCTACTTCTCTTATAGTAGGGGAAAAGTAAGATAGGGTTAGATGTCTGTCTGTGTGTGTGTGTGTATGAAGGTCCTCTGTCCTACTTCTCTTATAGTAGGGGAAAACTAAGATAGGGTTAGATGTATGTGTGTTCAAATGTTTAATGTTAATAAGAAATGACTTTTAACAGATTTCTGTACAATAGTTTGCTATTGGGGCAAAACTCCTAACCTAAAACCACTGACATACATTGAAACAACACTCTGTTGTGGCCATAGCTGTAAACAAAGCAGATGGTGACCTGAATGCTGCATGGATTACTCCGAGACATGACCTAGCTCTCCATAAGAAGGATATTGTGATGAAGTCACCCTTAGCCAGATTACACATTTCTAAAACTTGTCGCTCGTCTAACTTGTGGATCATTCCATACTCATAAACATGTTTCTGTAAATGATTGTTTGTGTAATTGTATCTGAAAGCTGAGAGATTAGACTGATAAAATGCTGTCATCTATCTTCCTATATGATCTTTTGGAAGATGTGTTGCCAAAAAGACATCGGCAGGAAATAAGGAAAGTGCTTTATTGTGGTGTGTGGGCTAATCTATGAATATACAGGTGTGTTGTCTATAAGGGACTGAATATTTACTGAATATTTACTACATAAATTATGAATTGGACAGGTTTAGAGCCGATGTAAAGTATGCAGACTAAGTGCTGATTAGGTATCGCATAATAAATAACTTTAGAATAAGAGTAGGGAACCTTGTGAATAAATAAATCCTTATTTTTGGCACAGGTAATATGCTTTGAGATATTTTCTGTAGTGCAATATGTCTACAACAAAAATAGTATACATTTCATACAAAATACCATAACTGTTCATAAGTAAACTTAAATCACCTGTCACTTATGGTGCATGGCAGTAAATCTGGGATTTGGTTAATATGAGTGAAAGCAGGTTTGAGGCAATTCCCACTGTGCACCACTTTGGGGAGCAATTGAGCCATCACTCCCAATTGGCTTAAGTGCATCTTTCCCAGGTTCTTGTAACTTAAACGAAAGTATCAAGAGAAGGACCTATTTGATTACATGGTATGAACACATCATAACTTTATTGCTACACACCACAACTGTAACATCGCAGAAGACGTTTGTGAACACTATATTTGGTGTATCATTAAAGACAGGTCTGTAATATCATAAACTGTTGCATTTATTGGTGAAACTAGTGTGTGTGCTTACAGAATACAATATGTGATTTTAGAACATTTATTTGATGTGTGGGCAGTGGTAGTTCAGTGCTTAAGGTTGCCAATTCAAGCCCCACCACTGCCAGGTTGCCCCTGAGCAAGGCCCTTAACCCCTCAACTGCTCAAGTATTCAGTCATAATTTTAAGTTGAGCAAGCTAAATGCTGTAAAAGTAGCAAACATACTGCACATCCCAGTAATCCACATGGGTATTCAGAACCATAGTTCATTTAGTTACAAGGTCTAGACATAGTGGGCAGCACAAAGAGTACAGTATGACCCAAGCTATGTATCCATATAAACAGTCTAATTGCAATCAGTGTGAATTACATGGTCTGAACACAGCTGGGTGAGAGAAAATTGGAACAGTTCTACTCTCACATTTAGATTCACACACCAGTGAATACTGGCCTACATTTGGTAACATAAAGCATCATGCTGTTCTGTGATATTCTTGACACCCAGGGTATATCATGATTGGGTATCACAAATCTGCAATATTAAGCAAGGGACCAATGGTTATGGTGCAAGGTCAGATGTAATGATTACTAATCAATTTACTTTTACCTATGAGAACCCAATCAGGAATTAGAATCTAAGTTTCCTAAGAATTAGTAATAGGATTTCTAGGACTCTCCCAGACATGAGACCAACTGCCCTGCATAGTTTCAAGTTTTCCATACTCCCAACGACTGATGCAGCTCATTAGCCAAGTGTCAAGCTCTTTATTAGTTGTATCAGCTGTCCTGGGATAAGAAAACTATAAACTGTGTTTGGCAGTGAGACAACATGATTGAAGTTAAGACTCCTGCTAACAGGTCAGGTGTCAGTCAGTTGGCTTCAGTCAGTTGCGCTTGGTGAGCGATCAGATTGCACAGATGCATACTACCACATAAAAATTTAAACATGATGAATCCACAAGAACAGTTACTCAGTTTCAAGTAATGTTTCTTTTTGGTGTTTCCTTTTCGACAAACTCAAGCTGAGATATACCAGGAGTTAGATTTGTGGTATTTTTTAAACCTGGAGTACGAGTCTCCCTGTTTCCCAGAATACTATCTAAAATGAATTTGGTGAAATAGCTAAATGTCAATGTAATACAGGTACATTGCAATTATATACAATATATAAAACTGTAAAGTGATCATACAAGAACGCCTGAATAAAGGAACAGTTCTAGGATACACATCTCCAAGATGACGAATTATTTACGTCATGTAGCTTTTACTAACTCCAAGCTGTGAAATGATTCATTTCCACTTCATAGTCGCATCCCATATAATGCAGATGTGATTTCGCACTCACCAGTTGCGTATTTAGGGACAGTTTTACATTTTGGCTAAAATAAGGCTGAACAACTTCAAGTGCTAAACAGTTTCCCACAGATACCCGACTCCTCTTTCCCACGCTCTGTGCAACCATAAAAAACTGCGAACCCACCCACCCAGGCAACACATGGAAACGACACTTTCCATCCAGTGTCAATGTGACAAATGGCTTTAGCTACTTGGGGTGCAATGTCGAAGGTTAGAGCAATTCTGCTTAGTTATCCCAGCTAAGATAGCTAGTTACCGAAAGCTGTTCGCCTCAGCTAGGTTAACTGCAGTACTAGTTAGACTGTGATAGAAAATACAACTTCTGGTAATGTTACAGCATTGCACTGGCGACTATAAAGTAGCTAAGCGAGCCAAAACAGCTATATCAGTGGCTAGTTACTGTATACTTAAAGCTATTCTAGCTACCGGCCACCGTTTACGTAATTAGCTAGCTGTTTAAATTACCAAGTACATTTGACTAGAAATGTAAGAAACATGTCAAAAGATTTGGTGCAGCTTGCTTAGCTATCTAGCTAGCTGGTTGGATAAGTTAAAAGCTCAATTTGCTTGTTTGCTAGCTAGACTGAAAGAAAATGCGGCACCTTATTCTTAACCTTTAAACGCAGTAGCAAGCTACGTTCGAAGTCAAAAAAACTGCGATTGGGTGTACTAAGCTTCGTTCAATACATCGAGCCATCAGCTGTGTTTCGAGGGACACCCACTTACTTTTTCTAGCTGACAATACTTCGTCAATCAGTCGTCAATCACGTGAATGAAACTCCGAGCGCCATCATTGGTCGAAACGATCGACGACGACGAATACGCATCATGTGCTATTATTGGCTCAGAATTACAGCAGACGCTGTCAATCTCAAAACCGGGCCAATGACGAATGCCGTCGTCGCAACTATACGCCTACTGGGGGAATGACGCAAAGGTCACGTGTTGTTTGTGCTATGGTCCGTAGAGATGTGTACAGAGGGAGTGAGAAGCAGATTGGCAGCCCGCTAGGAGGGTCTACCGATAATAGAAACTGGTAATGTAGTCATGTTGCAGTTGCTTGACTTGAATTCGAGTTACACTGCCTGGATACCTGTTTTCATGTGGCGGCCTAGAGAAGACCATCACTGGAAGGAATAAATTGCGCTGAGCTGCTGCTGGAGACACGATTCCCCCAAACAAGAATGGGGTCTCAAACAGTACTAAAGGTTAAGATAGCGACATAATATTTAGTTCTCTAATGGCAAATTTTGCAAATTACCAAGAAGGTAAAGCCGCTATGTTGATGCTGGAGACACAGCAGAGAGCTATTGGGGATAAACCGGCGGCCAACGGCGACACTTCTGTTGGGGAACCCCCTTCTTCCCTACTTAATAGCAGTGGCGCTCCTTTCCATCAGCACCTACCGCCCTCTGACCAGCAGACCGCACAGCCAAAGGGACTCCAGCAACAACAGTGTCGTTACCAGGCGCCGCAACATTTCGATAACGAGAACCACCAGGAATCCCCGTCGTCTGTGAAACCGGCACACGAGCACGTCGCTGCTACTTCAAGCCACACACAGGCTACCTCCGTCGCCACTGCTGTAGCTGTGAACGCCGGTGCCGCTGCTGCCGACGGAGTGGGTGACATTAAAAAGTGCGGTTACCTGAGGAAACAGAAACACGGCCACAAGAGGTTTTTTGTCTTGCGGTCGTCAAGTCATTTAGGGCCCGGACGACTGGAGTACTATGATAGCGAAAAGAAATTTCGTAGTAGCCTACGTTCCGCCGCTGCTGTCAGCTCTGGCGTCTCATCTGCCGGTGCTGCCGCGACTGCCTCTCCTTCCAAAAGGGTGATTTACCTCTACCAGTGCTTCACTGTAAATAAAAGGGCGGATTCTAAGAACAAACACCTCATAGCTCTGTATACTAAAGATGAGTATTTTGCGATTGTAGCTGAGAATGAGCAAGAGCAGGAGGACTGGTACATGGCCCTGAGTGAGCTGATGGGTGAAGGTAAAAAAGGTCACATGGACGCGGATGAGCTCGATGACGGCTACGGTACGGTCACCCCAGGCACTGTGTTCAAGGAGGTGTGGCAGGTAAATGTAAAGCCCAAAGGCCTCGGTCAAACAAAAAATCTCACTGGTGTATACAGGCTGTGCCTCTCTGCTAAGACCATCCACTTGGTAAAACTGAACTCCGAGACTCCATGTGTAAACTTGCAGCTAATGAATATCAGACGCTGCGGACATTCTGAAAGCTTCTTCTTCATAGAGGTTGGCCGTTCCTCTTCTATTGGCCCAGGGGAGTTATGGATGCAGGTGGATGACTCAGTGGTGGCTCAGAACATGCACGAGACCATTTTAGAAACCATGAAGGCATTAAAAGCCTTCACTGAATTCAGACCAAGGAGTAAAAGTCAGTCGTCGGGTTCCAACCCCATGCCTTTCATCACCATGCGACGTCACTTGGGGAACCTTCCACCCAGCCAGACCGGCCTTCAGCGGCGCTCACGGACTGAGTCTGTGGTGGGCACCCCACCTAGTAGTAAGAGCAGTGGGGCGAGTGGATACCGGTTTCGTACCTCCAGCGAGGGGGAGGGCACCATGAACCGCCCCTTTCGGTCAGTCACAGGCAGCCTGATACACCTAAACGCTGCCCGTGCCAACCTGGGCAGACAGGATAGCAGTGGGGGAGCCACTAACCGATATGTGCGGGCCCCGCCTAGTGCTGCCACCTACCATGCACGGTCCGCATCACTTCCTGTCTCTCACTTCCCAGCCACCACCAGCCCGGTGAGCGTGTCCAGTAGCAGTGGCCATGGCTCTGTCACTGATACCATAACCCGCCCTTCCAGTGCCTCTATCTGTGGCTCGCCCAGCGACGGTGGCTTCAACTCGTCTGACGAGTACGGCTCCAGCCCCGGAGACTTCCGTTACTTCAGGGTACGCAGCAACACGCCTGATTCACTGAGCAACACTCCACCCATCCGGGAGGAGCACTGTCTCAGAGACTACATGGCCATGGGCTGGAACCGAGATATGTCTGGGTGTAGTGGCGGGGAGGTGGCCCACGATGAGAGTGCTGAGGAAGATTCTCGTACAGGCTCACTCAGGAGGCGGACCCCCTCCTTCTCCAGACAGGTGGGGAGTGGCAGTGCAGGATGTGTAGCTGTGTACCAGAAGATGACTCAGACCAACTTCTTGCTGGACGAGGCTGCGGCTGAGGGAAGTGCTCTGGGCAGCAGCAGCCAGGCCACCTCCACCTCCTCCTCGCTCCGCTCTGAATACAGCTCCAGCTCCGAACACAGCCAGGACCGACCCCCTTTAGTGCGGGCTCCAGACTCCTTTAAAGACGACGGCTACATGCCCATGATGGCTGGCGTCGTGCCCTCCCAGCGTGATGCGGACTATATGCCTATGCAACCCAGTACCCTCCTGTCTGCCACCCCGCCGAAACAGAGCACTGCTTCGCCTTCCTCTCGGCACGTGGACTCCCAAGGCTATATGATGATGCTCCCTGGTGGGGGTAGCAGGACGGATAGCTCAGCACCAGCCAGCCCTCATATTAGCAGCAGGGCTGTCAATCGGAGAGGCACGGGGCACCCTGAGAAAGGAGAATATATGGACATGTCGAAGAGTAGGCCCATGGCAGGTGGGCATAAACTCTCTAACGACGCTTACTACACGCTGACCACTCCTGAGACACTCAAGTCCTCTAGCTCATATTTCTCCCTACCGCGCTCATACAAAGCCCCAGCAAGGGACCGGACCGAGCATGATGAGTACGTCCCCATGAGCTCACCTGCCAAGCCTGCTTGTGACCCTACCACTAGCACATGTGAGTACGATGGTACGCCTCCCCCTGGCTTTGCACCCCAGCACAATGGCTGCAGTGACGAGCTTGTGACAGACCCCCGCGTGGCGCGTCCTAACCGCCTCCTCCTCAGCCGACGCAGCTGTCATGAAGAGGGCCGTCCCTCCAGCCCTGGAGAGTACATCAACATTGAGTTTGGGGAGCAGGCTTTACAGCCCGCCTGCCCCATCACAATAGAGGATTCCATCCCTGTCCCTAGTGTTAGCAGGGCATGCCATCGCTCACCTCTTCCCCAGGAGTACATGAGCATAGAGGTGGATGGCCTTCCCCCCAAAAGCCAATCTCCACGGCCCTCCCTGGTGGCCCCCTGGAACCCACCTACTTACGTTCAGCCCTCGGCCTCTTCGTCCTCCCATCACGATGGGGTCACTGTGGGTCGACCGGATGACTACACAGAGATGAGCTTCCGCCGGCGGGAGGAGTCCCAGAGTCCCTCGGCCATGCTGCAGCACTTGTGTGTTCTGGAGCAGTGCTACCCAAGCTCGACTCCCCGTGCCGAGCCAAAGGTAATCCGCGCTGACCCCCAGGGCAGGCGGAGACACAGCTCCGAGACCTTCGTCACGCTGGCCACCGTGGCTGGTGGGGATGGTGCTGATGTGGGCGTGCCAGTGCCCAGCAGCGACCCGCAGGCGGCAGGCAGTAAGTGGCAGGGCTCACCATCCTTTGACACCATGTGGATGTGTGTGGACAGCACGGCAGCAGGGGAGCCAGCCGGCTTCTGCTTGGACCAAGCTGAAGCAAGCGTCTCCTCCCTGAGGACTGAAAGGACAGTGGAACATCAGAATGGCATCAACTACATCGCTCTGGACCTGAAGGAGGACCTGCTGCCTGGGAGCACCCACGATGCACACCCCTCATCGCCTTCTAGTCTGCCTCTCCCCGAAAACAGGGCCTACACCAGCATAGACTACACCAAACCTGAAGGGATCGCTGCAGCTACTAAAGGTAAATATATCTGTAGAACACTCACTGCTTCAGCTCTCTAATCTCTCTACATTTAGATATGATTTATCTTGGATGTTTTTTCCCTAATAGTCCCCAGCTAGACAGTTTACTGTTTTTTTTTTTGTTTTATTCAAACTTTGCCTTTTAGTTGCATCTTTTTAGACATTAGTACAGGTCATCTGATCTTATGCTTTGGTTAATGTTGTATTATTTCATACTTTTACATTATTCTCACATTCTTCCTAGTGGACTGAGTGTATCTGATGCTAGTGAAAAAGCATCCAACAAGGCTGTGTTTGTGTGTGTCACTGTGTGTGCCTTTTACTACTATTACAGTTTATTCCTAGTAGATTTTACTGAGTTTAACTGTACTGGGAAGGAGTATTTTGAAGAAAAAAGGTTAAAATTTACTTTGAGGGTACATTAAGTTAGATATTGAGTGGAAAGGGTCAAAGACCCTCGGTGGTGTAGGTTGTGATGTTGTCTGGAGACAGTGTTTGTGTTGGTTATGGTGACCTCTTTTAATTCAGTAGAGATGACACAGCAGATTCAGTCTAATTCCAGAGTCCTGTTTCAGTAGCTGTTTTGATTGTTGGGATGTTGATGCCTGGGTTTAAAGCAATTTAGAGTTCTTTAATGATTGAGCAAATTCACAATTATTTCTAAAGCACTTTGGAGTATTAGTACTACTGAGTCACACAGTGCAGTGTTGGCTGTCCTTTTCTTTTTAATTCCCTAAATATTCTTCTATATCCCTGCATGCCTGGTGCTTCCTGGGCCTGTTGTGCTCTTGGCAAAGTGTGTGTGTTTGAGTGCGAGAGAGACAGTGAGTAAGAAAATGAGGGGAGAGTGAATCAGTGTTCTCAGCAAGCCCTGGCTGACTCATTTGTTTATCATAGAGTTGAGGCAGAGAAAAGAGTGAGGGAGAGAAAGGGAGAGGCAGCACCTGTGTGTGAGTGAGGTAGTGGAAGGGTGTGTGGGTCTGGGAAGGAATGTGTGTGGGGTGTGTGTGTGTGTGTGTGAGAGAGAGAGAGAGAGAGAGAGAGAAACAGTGGGGGTGTGGTATAAAGTCTACTTTTTTTTTTAAGGGCAATAGTCAAGAACCACCAATAAGCACATAAACCTTGAACTCCTGCCTTGTCTCTCTCGTGCGCGCCTGCTCACTGCACCAGGTTGTGTATGTGAGTTTTAGTGCAACGTGCATGTGCTGACTCGCATTCTGCTTTCTTTGATGTTGTTTCATTGGCCCAGCATGTTGTGGCACACGCTACATGCTACAGGAAACACATCAGTGCTGGAAAATGTTACAGTTATGCCTCCTGTCATGCTGTGCTTAACACCTGGACAGGACTTGACGCAGCTAGGCCCACACACACTGTCTACACTACAATCTATACTACATTACCATCGCTGATGGCAAATTTTGGCACAGGCTGCATTTCCTACTTGCATTGAATCTCTCTCTCATACATTTTTTTGCCGGGTTCACGTCTGAGTGTTTGGCCTGTGTTTTGCATGGTGTTTGGATGGTGCTGTACTGTTTGAGTCCTACTGACGTGATGGTCTGTCTGGGTTTGGGGTATGTGCACTCTCTGTGGTGTTGGAATGTAAATTAGTGAGCGCATAGCTACTCAGGAATGCACCTCTGTCACCAGACAGTGCTTCTGACTGCTGGCCCTCCGCCTTTCAAACGGCCTGAGATAAACAGGCGCGGTGGCGGAGAACAGGACAGCCCATTCACACTGGCGTGGAGGCTTCTGCTGAGGTGAAAAATAATAGAATTTAGCTATTTTTAGCCCTGATAGTTTACCCAAGACGGTTGTAGCTGGAGCTGTTTTTTTCCTCTCTAAACAAACCCAGCATCGGGGCACATTGGGGGTGCAGAGAGGGCAAGGGGCGTGGATGTGTTCAGTGCAAATCAGAAGGGAGATGGGAAGGAGACAGAAACACGATGAGCTGCGATGTTAATCTGAGTAATTGGGTTGTCATCTTGATATTTGTGCTAGATAATTAATACCTTCAGGTATTATATATTGGATAAGTAATGTTAAATTCATTTATGTGATTTGACAAATTTGATGAATTGCACTAAACTGAGTTCCGATTGCTAGGGAGCAAAGCTCAAGGATGAAGCCACTACTCTGGAATCCTTGGAGCTGGTGTGCCGGTCTGCTACAACCAAGGCTTGCTTTAGCCAAAAACGTCGTGGGCCTGGATTGGCATTGCCTAATTGTTGCTTTAGGGAACTATACACATAGGGCTATACTATTCCTTTGAGAAGCTTGCAGCAGATAAGTTGGGAATTGATATCTGCTTGAAAGCAATGTGGTCTTTCTGTATATCCTATACAATATCTATATTTATTGCTTTATTTTTAGAGCAGCAATAATTTACACTTTGGCATGTGCATGGACAGTACTGGTCTTATTAGAGGAAATGACTATAGTTGTTAATAAGACTCATTTTCCTGTGTTAAATACTGCCTCTACAAACACTGACTCATACACTGTTCCTTACTCTAACAACAGTTTTCCTCTGTGTACACACACACACACACACACACACACACACACACACACATCTACATTTACTTCCTTACTCACATTTGGACACTCATTTACTCAGTGGGGTTCCTTGCTTGCGTGTTTCTAAGTGTTATAAAGGGCATGACATAGAACATGAGATCCAAATAATCCTGTCAGCACTTTCAGAATGGCAGAAGAAAACCACAAATGTCTCATGTGACAGACATTTCTCTGATTGCATTTCCACCAAGACATCCACCCATGCAGCCAGTCTTTAGATGACCGACCAGATGACTGACCAGCTGACTCACCAATAAACACAGAGTGTGGAGTTTCCTGCTGGGCGGGCTTTTTTCTGCTGCTGGTGTCAAAGATGTCCTGAGCACCTCATTGATGGGTTAATGAACTCATAACATCTCCTTGCAAAATAAAGGAGTTTGTAGCTCAACTCTAGATGCAGTTTGTAATGTCATTACATGTACAATATGTACCTGACATGAGTCAGTATTGCATGTTGAGCTTGCTGACGTTTGACACCCACCCTCTGTGCATGCATGCACACACACACACACACACACACACACACACACACACACACACACACACTCTCACTCCCCTACACAGCCCCACACCAACCCCTCCCTAAAGAGACCTTGACCCCATGTTTTCTGCATGCAGTAATTAATGGCAGTTCTAGTGTGGCATTGCAGGTATCACTCAACATGCCTGTATGAATGTGCTTTTCATACTGTTCACTGATCTGTCAAACAGGGAGTTATGCATCAACTACACATATAAACAATAGACCTACACCAGCAAGGTAAACTAGGCTGTATATGTACATATTCTTTCTTTCTGTGAGTGTGAGAAATGTAAAATGTAAAACCTTGTTCTCAGGAAATGTTTTGCATGGGCTTTTTAAAACCCCGTGGCCCCAAATTAAATGTGAAGGGTGATGGCTAGGTCCAGAACTCTGTGTGCTGAGCTTGCAAGTTTGTGATATACAAGTTTGTGTGTGCAGAAATGTTCACTAAAATTTTAAAAGGCCCTTTTGATTATTTATTCAAGGTTTACTGAAAATGAGGCAGTAATGTATTGTGGTCCATTGCATAGTAACTCCTTCTGAAAAATCACACCTTTTCAGTACCATGTCAGTATGGCAACACTGACATTTCTGTAGTTGTATCATGCTCACACACTTTAAAAGTGGCTTGCAGGTATATGCTCTGGGGCTATGGCAGCTGATATGATGATGGTAGTATGAAGTAATGACCACTAACGTTGCTTGCACATGTACTTTGTTAGTTGAAATGTTAGGACCATGAGAAATTCTTACAGTGTTAAGTAGGTGAATATGTGTGTGCTGATGGTGGTGGGTGGGTGGGTGGGTGGGTGGGTGTGTGTGTCAGGGGGGCATGTAATATTAGGCTCAGATCTCTGGTCCCAGTGGGGACCAATCACAGGCTCTGGTCCCACTGGGTTGCAGAAGTTGCTCATCGTGTGTGTGTGTGTGTGTGTGTGTGTGTGTGTGTGTGTGTGTGTGTGTGTGTGTGTGTGTGTGTGTGTGTGTGTGTGTGTGTGTGTGTGTGTGTGTGTGTGTGTGTGTGTGTGTGCACGTGTGCGTGCGTGCGTTCACAATCACATATGTGTGTATGCTTGTGTTTGATTAGCAAAGACAGGCAGTTAGGTTGTGTAAAAAATCTGCATAGAAAGATTAGGTTAAGATGAGCATTTCAGGAGCTTCAGGAATGTCTGATTCTTTAGAGTAAGAGTATTACATACCAGCAGCTTGGCCTGTGCCAACACTCCAAATCTCAGGGTGAGGCCTCCCTTAGGCCAGACTCCGCCCACCTGTAGATCAGGCCTCCCTGTCAGACTATCTCCACCAGCTCCAGGTAATCTGTATGAAGTAGGCCAAATTAGTGAAAGGTAATACTGTATTACTGACACTTCTGTTGATTTATACTGATCATATTAAAAGCTTTTCAAATAATTCCACCCAGGTTCCTCTTATATGAACTGAGATATTAGGCTCCGTATTTGAAGTGTAACCTTTTTTCACGTTTGGATGTCGGAAGCACATTGAAGGCCCATTAAATGGGACATGGAAGGAGTTTAAGAGCAGCAGGTGACCAGTACTAAAGAGAGTATGACAGAAATGGACTGTGCCACTAGCACTTTAGATGGTTCAGCATGTAAATGGAGCTAACTGTGTCAGGTTGAAACAGCTGCCCAGCAGCAGGTGGAGCTCTCTTGGCCTGGTTTGCTCCTGGTCGCTGCAGGTATGTGGAAGCCGTTTCCTTTATCCTGGTATAGGATTGGAGAGGAAACAATGGACAGCAATAGACACCATTTTTCATATAAGAAGCGGTGCATGGTCACTCAACAACTTGAATTTTTATTTTCTAGGCTTCCATTCTGCTGTTTGTAAACAGATATTAAGGGTGGCATTTCTACTACCTCTAACCTTTTCCTCAGCACTGTGTGATCGATCATATATAATGACTTTGCATTTAATTACTGCCTAACCTTTTTTTTGTGTAGTAGTAAACATAAGACTATGTAATACTGGAAATTAGCTGGTGAGTTACCCAGCATTCCAGACTCAGTACCGGTACACTGTCCACTTTCCCTTCTTTGGTTTTTTCCCTTGTTTTGGCAAGGTTCTTGGTATTGTCACATGGTCCTTCAGTTCCCATCTCCAGCACATGGTCAGTGGTGCCAAGAAAAGCTCCTGTTACTCAATGCTCGATGATGGAAAGAACTAAATATGACGAGTGTTCAGCTCTTTCCATCATAACGGATTGTACTGAAAGGGTGCATGGTGTGCCAGGGACAGTGGGCACTGCCAACAGGGTCAGGGGCAATCCCAGCACCTCGGGATGGAAGAGCAGGCCCTAAAATAGCAAGCCCTGAAGGCAGGGTGGCAGCAGCGTGTGCATTGTTCCAGTCATGGTGCCAGGTTGCCGTGGCATTGCACCGTGATGTGCTTGACATGTTGGAAGGGTTTATGCAGCAATGTGCTGGAAGTGCGCATTGGCATGTGACTGGTGACACAGGAGTTAAGGTATTCAGAACCGATGTTGTCTTTGGGAACAGGTTTGAGAACATAGGCAACTAAGGTGGTGTTATCTTGAGTGCAGTGCTTACTGCGTGACCACAAGTGCATCACTCCATTTGGGCATCTTATGTGTTGGCGAGCTGGGTTAACCCAACCAGGAAGAACCCGCCGAGCTGCGATGGCCGACCATTGTTCACACGTACCATTGACGTGCCCCCCCCCTCCAGACCGTCCAGGCGCACAGAACCCCCACAATGTACCCCCCCCCCCCCAGCACCATTGTTCGGTTGGACAAAGCTTATTGTCAAAGACATTGCTTGTCCACACTGGGGTCAGACCAGTCTACAGCATGACCCCGCTCCCTGCCAGAAGCATCTATGGAAGTGAGAGGACTAGCTGGGAAATTTGTGTTAATTTGGAGCATGTCGAGGTAGAGCAGGTTTGTGAAAAGCTAGGGTACATTTGGGTGAAATTTTCTCTTCAAGTGTACAAGTTGTATGGTTCTGCAATAAGCAGGGGTACCATTTGTGTTCTAAAACAGGAAGAATGTTGGTTTCTAATTTCCTGTCTACATAATTTTCCTTTGGCTAATTATTGTTTTTCCCCCTTTTTTCTTTGTTTTTATTCTGTTAATCTAGACTGAAGATGAGCTACTTGGCTGCACTATAGTGGATCAGTCATAGCGCCCAGGCACCAGTGTACCATCTCATACCCTGCAGAAACGAAGATCCCAGGAGCCCTCATGTTGAGCTCACGTGATGTCTGGCATCATCTTTTGCCTCTTTGTTGTTTTTAATGCATTATTATGATGATGATGATGATGATGATTTTGATTTTGATTTTGGATTTATTTTCAATTGCTGCATAAAAAGGGAAGTTCACGCACTGAGAGAAACCCAATGCTCCAGACAGTGGTCTAGTCGTTCCTGAGGTAGATATATGCTGTTTACAAGCATTACTGACTAAATTGCATTTGCAGCTTGCATAGATTTCAGGTACATTTCTTTGACAGACGTTACTTTTTCAGGGTTTACCTGGGAGACATCACTCCCTCCCCCCCAACCCCCCCGCCTGCTTTTCCCCTTCACCCTCTTGGTTTGAAAGTATTAATTTTGCAACTGTTACACTCACTGCTCATGTGTTTTTGTCAGCTGATGAATTCTCCACTTGCACCATCACTGCTATCCCATAGTGCCTGATGGTGTTGTGTGGGCCATGACGCACTGGAGTCACCTCAACCCTCCGTTGGGCCCCAGGTGCGACAGGCCTGCACATTCTTTGCATGTGACACGGTCCAAACGTCCCCTTCCTTGGTAGGGAGCACCCTGCCTCCTCTCTCCTCAGCCAGACATGTGGCATGAACGGCGGGGGGAGGAGAGGAGTGGAAGAAAAGAGGAAGCATCTATTCTGGGACTAAACAAAATGCCAGATGAGATCTGCTACCATCTCTTGACGCTAACAGAGCCAGTGTAGGGCCATAGACAGCATTACCATAATTGACACGAATGAAAACAGCCCTTCGAAGATACCCTCGTAGTAGAGGAGCTGCAGTAAGAAGCTTTATGGCCTGACATGCACTAATTCTGCTGTTAATAGCGAATAGGCAACATCATGTTTAAATGTTCAGTGCTGAACTAGCTTGGGTATCTCAACTCTCCCAGCTTCACAAAGCAGACCTGTCATAGATGTACCATTCTAATGAACCCACCCAGAACAATATGACGTGTTCAGAGAAAAAAAAATGTCTGAACTGTGTGAGAAACTCAGAGGATTTACTTTTCTTCTTTCTCAACTGGCAGAGTTTTGAGTTATATTTTTCCCCTTTCAGTATTGTACACATAGTGTGCCATGCTTTGATTGGGTACTTCTTGTATGAAGTTGTATAACAGGATTAAAGCCGAATCCTTGCCTTACTGTCGTAATTCATCGTGGTCTGTATCTACTTTAAAAAAAAAAAACAAGTGAATAGTACAAAGGGAAATGGGGATAAATAAAGAAAGACCTGTACATTATCTACAGCTCAAGATTGATTTTGTTTTGGTTTGCTAGGTACCATAAATAAACCCCTTTCCTCATTTCAGTCATTTCAATATATGATATAAATGAACCAAATGTGAAAGATTTGACATGATGCTTGCAGTGAGAATAAAAATATACAAAATATAGTAAATAAATATAGATTTATTTTCATGTTATTTTGTTGTTGTACGATTGGTGGTACTGAAAGTTCATAAATGTGAAAGTAATCTCTAGAAGTTCAAGTCCTTTGATGTTTCAGTCCCTTCTGGCTAAGGGAGCACTCACTCTGTGCCTCCATCTGTTTATGTATCAGACGCTTGTCTTAAAGAGCACAGACTGACGTGTCCAACTTTAATGAATCTCGAACCGTTATGGCCATATTTGAGACAGAGTGTTTAGTCCAATTTTGTAAGGTAAAGAGATGCAACAATAGAAATGATGATGTAACATGAACATAGCTTTAGTTTTTTGGGAGGGGGAGATGGAGTAATACAGTATTATACAAAGGTTTACCACCAAGAAGCTCTATTTTAGCATGTCATGCAAATTTAGGAACCTTCTCCAAAAGCTTGATCCAGTTCTGCCCTCAAACTATCTATTTCTATTGTTTTTGCTATATAAATGATTTTTGTTTTCTACTTTGTTACAACTGTTGATTTACCATATTTTGAGGAATTATAATTCATATTTAAAATGAACAAAGAAGTACACAATATACAATTGCATAGAGATGCAGCATTAATATGCAAGTTTAGTTTTTCTTTATTTGGAATAGTTTAAACAGATGACTTGATCTTTTTGGAATTATATGGAATTGTTTTATTAATTAGTTAATTTTCCAAATCCATATTCTTTGCAAGAGTTTCAGGAAGTTGGGGAATTCGCCAGAGTGAAAACAATTTGGTGCAATTGCATTTTATTTGCTAGTTAACAAAAAAAGGGATGGGGGGTGTGAAAGTTGATGGCTGTTATTGACTGAATTCAGTTTAGCTGTGGAGGTGTTCTCCTTTGTTGTGTACGCTGTCACAGAGTCTGAAAGGGCAAAAATAAAACAGGAGAAAGGATTCTGTTAACAGCTGTTCATGGCTGTGTCCTTTGTACATACTGTTGCTTTTTTCATGTTGAATTTTTTTCCCTTCTCTTTTTCCTCCGGGGGGAAAGGGAGAGTGAGAGCTGATACACTTTTGAGTATTGCATAGTGTTTATATTTATCAATCTTTTTGCTTTCAACAGAGCTATTGCAATAAAAAAAAAAGTGCTAATGTAACTGGCTGCTCTACTGGGTTCTTTCTGGGCTCTTCCTGTGTTTGTGTACCTCTGCGTGTGTGTGTGTGTGTGTGTGTGTGTGTGTGTGTGTGTGTTTGAGGCAAGAGATTCTAAACTAAAGCAAGTCACAGAAGCCTAGCCTCCATTCACTCTGGACTCTGGACTCATTCTGATGTTTGTCTGGTAAAGCAAATGCAGACCAATTGTCTCCAGTATACCATATCAATGAGAACGCAACTGCAGTCTTTCTCTCGGTCAGGATGAAGCAGTGTATGGAGAAATGTTCTTTTTTTTTTTTTCCCCTTTGCCTTTTTTAGTTGCTCACTTCTTTTGCCTTGTTGGTAAGCACATTGTCAAAGGTTACTTTTGGCTTGTGGTTTGTTCAAGTTGCTGACATTTATGTAACTTCATTACAGTTGTCATGTCACAGATAATTGGACAGACTTTGAAATGGCCTTCTTTGATCCCATCAACCATTTTTGAAACTTTTGATAAACTTTGATTAGTCATACCTGGCCTTAAAATAAATCTACTAATTTCACTTTAGCCAATGATTTTACAATCAGTGTATGAGTGCTGTAGAGAAATTACATCACGGCAATAACACCATAACCGTGTTTGTTTAACATGTCAGGAAAAAGCCTAGATTATCACAGTTTTTCATTCTTGTAATATCTCACTGCTTAGAGTAAGTTTGGCGCCACCTGTTGGGATACCTGACTGTGGAAGTTTGTGGCCAAGGTTCAGTTTAGGACTGAAATAACCAACACAACAGATTGAAGTCCATGATGAGACCAACCAATCAGATGTATCTATTCTTCTTTGATCTGCTGCGCAGAGACATTTCAGGTTGTTCAGTAACATGCTGGGTGAATTACCAGTCTACAGTGGCCAAAAAAAGAGAGTAAGAGGCATTATTAAAACATTCGACTGGCCCCTGCAGGTGACCTTTTAGAGTGAGTCCAGTGCCTTTCCCAGAAGCACTGCTTATTTACCCTGCTCCAGTGAACATGAAGCAGGATGTCTCACCTGTGCAACTACATCCAACTACTGCAGAAATCCCTCACCTGTGCAGTCATCTCCATAAAGGGATCCAACTACCGCAGAAATCTGTTAGGTAACTCATTAATGAACTGACCAGTTTTCTGATCCTGCTGCTTCTGAGAAAAGAGGCAATATTTAAAATGACCATTTTATTTGTAACATCTAAAATTTCAAATACTGTTGCGTTGTAAGCTCAGGGTTAGATGCTTGTGGTGTTGTCCATATTTGATGATGTATCTGGGTTAACAGCCATCAGATGTGAACTACGACAAACGTTTACGAACATTAGTGGTAAGCGGCACTGGAAAAAGTGGAAACTTGTCCCTATTGACTGGTGAAACTAAACTTAGAAGCAGTAACCAATGCAGGTTTGTTTTGGTGAGCTGTCAATTTTCAAATCACCATCCACCATCTTTTTTCCCCCCTACTATAATGGAAATAAGGTGAAACAGAAAAAAAAGGCTAGGCTAATGTTAAAACTAGGCTGTAATTACAGCCTGTCAGCACGACAGTGGTGCTTGGGCCATCAACATGAAGAAAACTACAAAAGGGCAACCCCTTATCAGATTTCACTGGAAGGCACTGCTATCTAGGTCTGTGTCACTATATAGCAAAAGGAGTGAACCACTGCTTACTGACTGATATTCCTGCTTCATTAGGAGGCCAGTATTCAGCCAGCTGGCCATCCACTTAAGGGAACTGTATTTGTGTGTGTGTGTGTGTGTGTGTGGGCACACAGGCTGTTTAGGGCTATAGGATCAGTGGCAGCATGTGATCACTGTCTTTAATTTCTAATGTGGCCATGGAGTAATTAGTTGTGCTCGCCTCCAGGGATGTAGTATTTGCTGTAGTGGACTTGAGTTTCAAAACAGGCTGAATGAATATTTGCTTGCATGGAGCTCTCTCCTAACAACTCATTAAGGAAAAGGTTATGAATGAATGTGTTGGTATACCCTTCACCCACCCATCTTCTGCTTCCTCGAAATGCAGCTGTCAGGCAAAATGGTTGATGCCCTAACACCAATTGCACCCTCATTATGCCTGATCCCCAAACAAACCTGACCCAGAGCTAAGGTTTATCCATAAACCACTCTTTCAGCAGTAGCTCCCTTAGGTGCTGAGGGCTCTGATGCTGTCAGTGACCTACTGTAAGCTCAGGGCTAGATGTTTCTGGAGTTGCCTGTCTTTGATATGCATTGCATCTGGGTTAGCAGACATCAGATATGAACTATGACGAATGTTGCATATTAGTGGCAAGCGTCACTGGAAAAAGTGGAAACCGGTCCCTACTGAATGCTGAACCACTAGAGTCAAAAGCTTTGCACTGTGCATTTCAACTGTGAGATTTATCCTGCTTTCAGAGAAGGTTAGATGATGTTCTTCTTTGCTAAAAGTCACAGAACATTTGGATGGCATTTTAAAATTTAGGATTATTTCCTACTGAGAATATTTGTCACTTGAACGGGTTTTCAAAACAATAGCCAAAATCTCCTAAAATTTTCATTGGCTGAGTGGTTTGTATGGTGCTCCCTGCCTATTTCACAGTGTACCTGCTGCACCTGCTCAGTGAACACTACAACTGTCCATGTCACTCAAGTGCAGAGATGCGATCTCTGCCTGGGAATAGTCCGACACAGCAACTAAGATTTCGCCTGGGCCACCATGACAAGGGCTGCCAGTTTGGCAAAAAGCTTCAGCTTGAACTGAATGCAAATTTGGTATTTAAGACATTTGATCATGTTTCCTTTGTCAGCTTTTGTGCAATGTTTACGGGGATTGTTGTAAATACAACATAGCTGCATTTGCTTATATCTGAGGTACGTGGTTGTCATATTTTTCTGAAAGTGAAATTTATTTACCTAAATTAGAAAGTGCTGTCATCTATTACAAACAAAACAGGCTTTTAGTATCATTTTGAGTATTTTATACTCAAAATGAATGCTAGTAACATTAAAATTTCCATCTGTGCCAACTTTTCCTCCCACAAGAGTGAATAAATTTAATGCATACAAACATAATTCAAAACTCTGGTCACCTCCTTCCAACGCTTTACACACAGGTGCACCAAACCTCTAGAGCCTAGCAATACAGTTTGAATTATGCAATAACACATCCAGAAACAACATCGATCACCAAGACATTTTTTGTTTTGTTTTTTGCACACCAACAACTTTATACAGACCAAAGTCAAAAGTTAGAGGTTGAGATTCAATATCTTCTTTTAGGGTTCTGTACTACAGTCAACAAGTGTAGCACCATCTAGTGGCTATTTAAAGTAGGTGCCTTTGTTTTAGCAGCAGGTAGCCCTCCCCCCCCCCCAACCTTGAGTGAAAGTTAAAATATATTAAAAAAACTGTAGTGACCATGTTGTTTGGAAGCTGTATTTTTTTTTTAACAACGGGAACCCTGAATACTGCAGAAATGTTTGACACAAACATACGTGGACATAAGATTTTTTTAATTTCAGTCTCAAAGTTCTGGACAACTTCTGAATAATAAAATTAAAAAATAGAATTTGAAATGCATACTCTTGCATGCCATTTGGACTTAAATTGTATGAGAAGTAAAAACAGACAAGGGAAACATTGGCTCATAAATGCTCTTGTTTGTTATATGTACAATATAAACCCCACTGTTGTATATGGTGACATAAGACCCAGCAGAACTAAACAAACTCACATTACTAATATTATGCTATTTTTAATAGGATTTTATATGTATGGTCAAAGAGATTCAGAAACCACAGAAAAATATTGAATTGAAAATTGTGTCCATTTAAAGTCAGTAGTCTTACCTGATGAGGAAGAAATATTACTGCATGGAAAAACCCAGCCAATTCAATCTTAGTTTTTATATATAGAGTAAAATATACATTTATACTCATGCAAAATACTGTTTAATTTAAAGAATAATTACTTTGTACAAATATTTATGCATGTGAATGAGTGAGCTAGCATGTGAATGAGTGAGCTAGCCTGTGAGTGAGTGAATGACCACAAGGCAAATAACCTAGAAATTCATTATAAAGTACCACTTATTGTTTTACACTAAAACGCTGTTTTACACAATATACACATTATATTACTTACAAAAAGATAAAAGGCATATAGTTAAAACTTTTTGGATACAACAGTGTTAGTACCACCAAGGAGAGGCAGGAAAAAGTGACAAAATATAGAAAGCATTTTAAAAAATGCAGTCTCACTAATGTAACTGTTCAGTGCATTTTTCTCTTTGATGTTCAAAGTGCCGATTTGGTAAAATGAAGACAATTCCATTCCTCAAATTTAAAACATGAATAAGAAAAAAAAATCTATCTAAAAACATGCTGTTTGGCTATCAACATCAAAATGCTGTTTAAAAAAACCATTCTTTTACAGTAAAAAATCTCTTATGAAGAAGAGGGGAAAAAATGCACTTTTTGTCACTCACCCATCATGGCACTGTTGTTAATTTTCTTTTTGAAGTTCTTTCTGAGGTACGTATTTAAAAAAAAACTAGCAATTTTTTTCAGTTTGTTTTTGCTGTGTTACACAGTAGCACCATAGAGTTGAACGTTAAGATAATGCACCATAGAAATTCCGCCTGTCCTCGATGTAACCTTTGCAGTCACTATGGTGATGGCTGATCCCCTGACAAGTGGCCACGCTAGCATCAGCATTTGCGTCGCTACGTTACGTCTTCTTCATACACACAACACAGCGGCTCACGCGTGTCTCGAGGTTTCCTGCTTTCAGTGTCTCCGACTGTGGCTTACTGTTTAGGAGCAGATGAGGAATAGTCAGGTTGGTGTGCAGGGCCCTCTTTCCCAACAGCCCTGTGCTACTGAAACCATCTTCCTTACCGCACTGACTGCTCAAAGTCTTTGTGGTTTTGGGAAACTCCCCCCTGAACACTGCTTATGGCAAAAAAAAAAAAACAACCACCACCTACAGATTTCTTCTATAACTTAAATATGCTGCACAATACCTGGTCCTCTCTAAAGTGCTATTTTACAACTTACAAACAGGTTCCCCTGTGTCTGTTACCCCATAACCCCCCCCCCCGAGCTGTACACTTAACACAGAATCTGTTGTGCACCCAGGTCAACTACCTGAACATCATGTGCCTGTCAATGGTGGCAAGCCAGAAGCTGTAGGAGTTGCCGTAGTAATTGCAGGTTCCTTGGCCATGGCACTCGATGAAGGGGGCGGAGCGGAACTCCTCCAGACAGGAACCGGGAGAGGCCAGAGCCTGACCCGAGCCCTCCGCACCTGCACTAGTGTGCTGTCGAGGGGAGAGAGAGAGGGAAACCGGAACAAATTCAGAGCAGAATGATTACAGAGTCCACTCGGTTCCCGATGCAGCATGAAGGGTGAGAGTGCGCTGTGTACCATCATAAAGGAGTAGCCAATCCACAGGGGCTCCCAGCTGAGTGGACACTGAGGCAGTTGGATGGTCTGGCTATGCACTGCAATCACCATTGCTGGGGCTTCACATACAACACATCTGCACACACACACGTATACTCACTGTCACTAAAAGAATGACAGCAGTATAACTACCCTGTCAGCTATAGAACTTCATGCCTCGCCTTAAGTGAAGCTCTTCACCGTGCATGTTCTGGCCCACTGACCTGCTGATGAAGGGTTTGATGCTCTCTCCCCTGATAGGCTCCATGCTCATGGGCATAGGCTCGATGGTGGACAGCCAATAGGAGTAATCGTTCCGCGAGGCAAAGTTGCACACGTTGTTAATGTTGCAGAACATGAAAGGCATGGTGCTAAAACGACGCAGACAACTCCCAGCAGTACCTGAATATGAGAGAGAGAGAGAGAGAGAGAGAGAGAGAGAGAGAGAGAGAGATGAGGGGGAATGAAGCGAATAACAGGTCATTTTTGAGCCAAATGCTGTACATTCATAGGTAGCAGGTGTTCAGCTATTATAAATATGCAAACTAGGAAAAATATGTCATATAACACTGAAAATGTTCAAATGAAGTCTTTGTGTATCGATATGTATGTTGTATGAGTCACATGGTTTAGTATTAGTGTGATCACCAATGAAGGGTGATTCTCACCTAGGTCTTGGCCATGGGCCCTCTCGTTGCCCTGTACGTAGAGCAGAGAGTAGCCATCGTGAATGGTCGTGGTGTCGTTGGGACACAAAGGAACTTCTGTGGACTGGCTGTGACGTGTGATCAAGAAGCCATGTGCAGCCACGGCTGTGCCCGGAGGACCAGGAAACCCCTGGGGCCCATCTGCACCAGGAAGGCCGGGATTACCCGGAAAACCTGATGGCAGTTTCAGGATGGGGCATTGGTACAGATACTGATGGCAGTGGTTTAAATCTGGTTCTGTACTGAACCCCTTCATTATTACTTAGAACTGTCTGTTGCATCCAAAAAACCCAAAACATACATGGTTTATTCATGGGTGAATCAGTCATACCACAAGCATCACAGCTTTGCTCTTACCTGGAGCTCCACTTGGTCCTGGATCCCCTTTCCTTCCTGGAGGGCCCATATATCCTGTAGGTCCATCAGTACCTGGGTCACCAGGAGGACCAGGCAGACCTACAAACAGATGTGACATTGGTCACATACCAGCAGTGGTTATGTTGTCTTCAGTGCACATTTTCTCCAAGTGTGCAAGACTCACCTGGTGGACCCTGCTGCCCTGGGTTTCCTGGAGGACCCTTGAAACCTTGGGGGCCAGGGGGACCAGGCGGCCCAGGGTTACCCTTCACCTCAATTGGACCTATAGGTATACCTGGATCACCAGGAGGTCCTGCCAAGGAAACCAAGAGGAGCCATTTCAGTTAGGAGCAAGTGAAGATGGTGATGATAGAGTCACAAGTTTGATGTGGTGAACTGCACTCACCTGGAGGACCGGGGTCGCCGCAGTCACCGAGAGCCCCAGGATTCCCCTTGGAACCTGCCTCGCCTTTCTTACCTGAAAGGTACAGCCATACCGTAGATGACTCAGCATGATTAAGCAAAAACATACTGCACATTGTCTGGATGAGAATTCGGTGTGGTGGTTTAGCATCAATATTATTCTTACCTGCGCTTCCAGGTGCGCCTGGAAAACCTGTGTCTCCTTTAAGGCCAGGAATGCCCGGGTAGCCAGGAGGGCCCTGCCCAGAAAGAGAGGCCAACAACTTATGACACCCTTAATGTCCCAAATGAAATCAGAACATGAATTACAAACAATGACTAGGTTTTTGTGGCGCTACTAGCCCTCTTATATGCTTCATTCAGTATCCATGGGGCTCACCCTTGGGCCTGGAGGTCCATACTCTCCTTTCAGTCCTTGTGAGCCAGGTAATCCAGGGGCTCCGGGAAAGCCTTTCTCACCCTTCTGACCTCCACTACCTGGAAGGCCACGAGGCCCCTCTGGACCTGGAGGACCTTTACACGCATTAAGATAAATGAGATGTTTGCTCTTCTGTTCACTATTAAATGCCACTTTCCTCTATTGACTTAATTCCAAAACAAATGCCACAAAACACACAACAACAAAATGTTAAAACAACCTGTCAGAATCACCCCAATGCCACTTTAGGTTTCGTGTGTGTCAGTGTGTGTGTTTCTGTTTGATACTGATAGTGTTGAAGCACGTGATCAGTGTTTCATAGCCCTGAGAGGAAGAAGTCAGTACATCAGCCCAATAATCCCCATCCCACATTCTGATAGACCAAAACATGTTTTGAAGACCAACCAAAGATTTAGGTGGATATCAAACCAAGGAGGCTAACCTGCAGGACCTATATTGGGGTCAAGGGTCAACAGGTTCCCAAATTCCACAGAGAGAGAGTGCGAGAGAGCCCAGTAGCAAAATTCAGATTTAAAACAAGAGCAAGAGTTAGCACAGCAGCACAGTTAAGGTAGCATCAGCAATGTTCTGTTATATGGGGGTAAACACAAAGAAATATAAATTATTCTGTTTGCCTCCACTGAGTCACCAAGGGCTAACACATGAGCATTCAAGGCAGACAAACCTCTAACAGCTTTTACGTGGTAATACTCTTTATAAATATTCTCAAAAGCCTCCAGACACAATTAATAATTGATACAATTAAGATGACTGGATTTCATTTCCTTGACCAAAGTCCTGTTATTACACAAACTCTAAGCCTCATCCTCTCACTGGCAAACAACTGTGCCAATAAAACTTGATGAAAGTGATGAATCCTTTAAAACTTAGGGCTAAAAGATGCTCCTTGGTAATCTTTATAGTTTCAAGTCTAAAGCCATTTGAAGAAAATGTGTTGGTAGTGACACATTAGGTCTTAAAGTTAAGAAAATGAGCTACAGAACTAACCCTTATGCTATGATTTTAAAACCTACAAAGATAATGTACATTAGTAATTATGAGAAATTATCTCTGACTTTTAATAATTGAGCACAATACAAGCAAATCAATGTTTTCAACATTTTCCCAAGTAAAAAGTCAAGTCAAGTCTCCAATCCTGGTTTGCATAGAATAACAGCACTTGGATTAAGGAAACTGAGTGAACACAGACCCTAATATTGATTCTGATGTCTTACTTCTATTATGACTACAGAAAGATAAAACATATCTACCAAAAGATAAAACATTAACTAAGAACATCAGAAGTATTATGCAAAGATAGTTAAAGAAAAAATTCTACATTTAAAACCTGTTCTACATCAGCTCTAGAATGAAAACAACCTGACCTGCCAGGCCTGCCACCATCAGGCATCGTCGGGAGCAGGCGGAGCCATGCCGCAGGAAACAAGAATTACAAGTCATACCCAGGATGCATCTGGGCATTAATTTAGCCTGACAGACACTTGCCAAATCTGGGCTCTTACTATAGTGCGGTCTAAAATGTTTATTTATTTATTTATTTTCCCTTTTAGATTCTAAAATAAAATTTTAAAAAATCTTTCTTGAAATTATTTGAAATATTTGAAACAATTACATAGTTAAGGATTTTAGCGTGATGGTCTCAGCTAATTTTGACTGATGGAGCCCTTATTGGTCAGTGCTGTAATGGCCTTTCATTTCTGTAAAGGTTGGCCTTACAGTACGTTTCCCATGCAGGTGAAGATGCATAAAATTAAAACAGAAGTGTTATGGTAGCTTTTCAAATCACTGAATAACACCTGTTTATAGAGCAAAAGATTTCACAGAAGAGTGAGAAAGTAGTGATGTCAAATAAAGGAAGAAATGAGTGACTGGATGAACAGAAAAACATGAAATAACTCAGACAGAATGCAGATTGCTCCATGCTTGTCTGGACCCTTGGTGGAGTCTCTGTGAAACGCCCTCTGTGATTGATACGTGCAAACTTGAACACATTTCTGCGGTACTCATACAGTGGTGGGAGGGGTGTGATGGGAAGCTCTGCGTGCACTGGGGTGAGGTGGACACCGTATGTGCGCAGTGCTCTCTGGTTGTTGTGCTCTCTGTGTGTTTAGTGTACAGTGCACAGTGATGGAAAATGCCAAACACCTGGGAGTATTTTTTTTTTTTTGCAACAACCCATGCAAATTATTTACATGACTAAAGATATCAAAGACTGCCACTCCACTCTCTGGTTCAGTGGGCTGGGATTTTTTAATGTAGTTAATTCAATTTTTTTCTCTAATGGTGTAGATATTTAGATTATACATCATCTTTATCAGTAGAACCCAGCTAGGAAGTTTACAACTGGGAGAACCAGAGAGCTGAGTTGACACAGTAGAATCACAAACCACCTCCTGGAGATCTAATGTCTTGCAGAGTTCTGACTCTAACCAGCTATTAAAGCTGAATATTAGAAGAGTAAAGCCGGATCAAAAACTCTGAAGAGTAGACGATCTCAAAGAGCAGGGTTGGACACACCAGTATGTATGAAACCTACGATGGGAGAACTTACCTGCTCTTCCGGGGGGACCAGGAGGACCTGATAGCCCTTTTGGGCCATACACAGACTGGCCAGGAGGACCAGGAGGCCCCTGACGACCATGGGCACCTGGTGGACCAGGCGGTCCACTCTCACCTTTTTGTCCTGCAAAACCAGGGCCACCAAGCGGGCCAGGTAAGCCAGGGTCTCCTTTGGGACCTGTATTATAGCAGAGAGAGGCCATTTTATTTAGGTAAACATTATATTCCAGCAGAAGTTGTAATCTTGAAAGAGATTTATTGCAGAGACATTTACTGTCATGCCACCCTCTAGCTCTGCACCTCAGAATCAGTATCACCTGTTATTCAGCTCTGTGTATTTAAGCTACCCCTCTCAATACAGTCTGCAAAATTTGCCACGCTTCATTTCTTAAGTGTACTGAATGGTTTTTGTATGATTATTCCCTTTGGTGTTTTTGACCCAGGTTTGTCTCACCTACAGTTGTTGCAATTGCCCCATTGTGCTGCAGCTGGTATTCTTATTTTTCTGGTTTATTTTTATTCTTATTTCTCTTGTTTTTGACTACATTTTTGGATCACCCTGAATTCAGTAAAACCACATCTGGTGTTATCTGCAAGCACCTACCCATTTCTGACTTGTTACATATACATTGTATACTTTACCTGGCATCCCTGGGAAACCAGGAGAACCTGGAATTCCACGGCCTGGAAGACCTGTGAAGTGGGGGAAAAAAGCCTTAGATCAAATTATAATACATAAAGACAGTGCAACACAGAATAGAAAGGAACCCAAATCATACATTTACACCACATAGTGCATAATAATGATAAAAATTAGTGATACACAAAGTAAATATAAAATAAGAAAGTCCAGTAAAATAGAAGAAAATGAAAGTTATTTAATTAAGCACATTATTGAACAATTTACACAATATACAGAGCTAAGACACAGTCATAGGCTAAGGAAGAGAGGCAGGTTTTAAGGCAAGATTGATACAGATCTCAGTTAAAGAGGCAGGCTATTCCACAGCCTCAGGGAAGCACATCTGGGTGTGATAAAAAAGTAATAGAAAATTAATGAAAAACTGTACCAAGTGGACACATATAAAAAGTATAAAACTGGACCTAAGGTTGAGCCATGAGGTAAACCATATGTAATAAGTATGTAAATTTATATCTGTGCAGGACATTTTCAGTCTTTTTAGTAATAGGAAAACCAACCTATTGCATTTTCTCAAATGCCCACCCCAAGATTAAGATGATCTAGAACAATTTTGTGGTTAGTTGTATCGAATTCAGTGTTGAGGTCAAGCATGATTAAGATGACAAATTACTAGTGAAAGCAATAAATCATTTGTCAATTTAAGAAGTGCTAGCTGTGCTATGTGTGGACTTCTTGTTGAAACTTGCCCAAAATATGATTGTCTCTTAGGTATGGAGACAGCTGGGAAAAATACACTTTCATCAAAGCATTTCCTAGAAGTGGCAATTTAGAAATCGGTCTGTGATGGTTAAAAATGTTTGGTCCAAGTTTGCCATCTTGATGTGAGGCTGAATCATGATGGGACATGGATCACTATTAAGGCTACAATTTATAATAAAGCAGTTCAAACAACATCTCAAACTTTTTAAAGAATGTTTGAAGGAACAAAGTAACACAGAGTCAAACAAACAAGAAAGCTGAACATAAAATTAGTTCAGAAGGCTCATTAAAAGTAAAAACAGTAGATCTGATGGCATTTGTTTTATCAAGAAAGAATGTTTCTGGACAGCCATTAAAGTGCGAAATAGCTGACAGATTTAAAACTGCAATTATGGTGATGAAAACAGCCCTAATACTGTGGCAGTGTTTAATGATCTGAACTAAAAAATATTTAGATAATAAACTGAGTGCTGGTAATTGATCAAATAATCTATTAATATTTCATATGAAATATATTTATTTTTCTTTCATTTACACTCTGCTTTTCTGCATTCCTGTGTGTGAGTTTAGGCTTTTGGCCTTCTGATTCTCAGAGGATCTATGAAGTCAAAGATATTATAGTTATATAGTATACAGTATATAGTATATAGTAGTATGTAAAAGTATAGTTAGATGAAGTGACTGGCTCCTACATTCTTGTAAGGGGGGAGGCATCACCATAACATAAAGAAAATGAAACTATGTAAACATGTGAAAACAATCCATCATTAATGATGGATTAATAAATGAAGTAGTGAGATTTAGAGGAAGGGCATGGAAGTATGAAACATAATTATAATGATCAAATACATTAAATATAATTGGTCTATAAACACATATCATGCACTTCCAGATTGAAAACTGGAAAACCGAATGTTAACAGCAAATCAAGTACATGATTATGTTTATGAATGGGTCGTGACAGACTGGGTAATGATAAATGAACCAATCAAATGTTGGAAATCAGCTACTAATGGTTTTGAAGGGAAGCAAACACAAATGAAAGAGGAAAACTGAAAATTACTGTATGCTAGATAAGAGCATGTCTGGATAGGATGAAATAATAGAACCTTAAAGCTCAGATATTTCTCCATAGGTATTAATCAGAATTTAAAACAACTGCCAAAATAACTCCCAGTCCTCCACCACAATTAGTAACCCTTGACAATCTGAAAAATGTTAAAACTACAGTAGAGAGTTTGGACAGTGGACTTTTCTCTGTCAAAAAAAAAAGGAAATCTAGGACACATGAAAAGATACAAATCATTTAAAGCGAAAGTCGTGTTTTAAAACATTCTTGCATTGATAAGATCCATCTCCACTGAAATAAACTCATGAACTGATGATGGCAAATACTCAGAGAGTCTGATGGTTGCTCCATCTCTCAGTTGACATGTAATCTCACTGCGAATGTGTGAGTGCATGAAAAACAACTGCCGGCATTGGTAAAAAATACCAAGGATTAACAAGACTGTTTTTCAAAGAGCTCTGGTTACATGTATGATAAAGGTCCAAATATCAAGAAGGGTTTGCCAATCATAGAATAGATTAGATGAGACAGAATGAATGAGGAGACATACAAGCAACATAACCATACAGGGAGGTAGGAGTCGGTGGCATTCCAAGAGACACACTATTGTCATCTTGGTCCAATGTATAAGAATGTATAATAAGCCCTTGCAGCATTCAGACTCATTTACCTGGCTCTCCCTTTTCTCCTGCAGGTCCAGGAATACCATCACGACCAGCTATACCTTTTTCTCCAGGTAAACCAGCTGGGCCTTGAGAGCCAGGCACTCCTGCCTTTCCAGGGGCTCCATTTGGGCCAGGTGAACCTGGCAGGCCATCTGCACCCTTAGGACCAGGAAGGCCAGGTGCACCTAAAGCGAACAGAAACATTACCCAATTGACTCACTCATTTCCGTTTATAAAACAATTTCCTTAAAATGGGAAAGCACTGAATAAAAACAATATAAGGAAACAACCAATTATAAATCCAACTATAAGACAAGGATGGATATGCTACATGTATATTTCAGTAGACTGCATTTTTACATTTGCTGACTTATTAACACATTTACAGCATTTAGCTGACACTTTTATCCAAAGCAACTTACAATTCTGACTGAACACAACTTGAGCAATTGAGAGTTAAGGGTCTTGCTCAGGGGCCCAACAGTAGTAGCCTGGCAGTGGTGGGGCTTGAACCTTCTGATTACTAGCCACGTACCTTAATCACTGAGCTACCACCTGACATCTACCATCTTGTAGGACTGTACCTTCGAATCCTTGTTGTCCAGGTTCACCCTTTTGGCCAGTGTTTCCAGGTAACCCTGGAAGGCCTGGAGGCCCTGTTTGACCCTTTGGCCCTGGGCTTCCAGGAAAGCCTGGAGATCCAGTGTCACCCTATTCAAAGACAGCAGAATAATTAATCAACAATCCTCTGACCTATCTTTAGCATTTTCTTTAATGCATGTCTCATCTAAGTAATCTAATAATTACTGGACCATATGCTACTAGACAAAGCTAACATAGATATACTATTCTAACCTTGGGCCCTTCAGGTCCTGGTGGGCCATATCCTGGAGTTCCAGGCTCTCCCTTGGGTCCTGGGAACCCCGATGCTCCTTGCGATCCAGGCTGTCCGGGTGGGCCAGGTCGACCAGAGTTTCCTTTAATTCCTGCAGGACCTATAACAAATTGGATGTCAGCCTAGCTTCATTATTTTCATTACCTAGCCAAAGTTTCTCCTTTTGCTTTTTGGAAAGCGCCATGCCAAAGGGAAAACCTTACCAGGGAATCCCATCTCGCCCATGCTGCCTTTTATTCCTGGTATCCCGGGAGATCCTGGCAATCCTGGATTTCCAGCTTCTCCCTTGGCACCTAAAGTTCAAGAAAGAATTTAATTGAGAACATTCCTAAACATCCCCAAATATTCACAAATTGATGTCATATTTATTGCAAAATCTTAACCAAGAAAGATACGGAAACAGTTGCTTGTGTTACCCGGTGGTCCAGGTGAACCAGGGCGTCCATCCTGCCCAGGGAAACCTTTATCACCTGGGAGACCAGCAGCACCCTTTTCTCCTGGACGACCAGTTAAACCTGAAAGGGAGACACTGCAGTTTAATATTGCATTTATAATGTCTCCAGTAGTTTGTATGTTAATTTGTGTGAACTGTATTTTATTCAGGAGAGAATTAGATTTATTGTACAGTACATATTTCCTTTCTTACCTTTAACAATTATCTGCATAAATAGATACATACAGTACTAACTCTTATTCAAAGCCCTTTGGCACAAGCACTGAAGTAATTCAATGCCAAATATAAAATACATTTGCCTACATGACAAGCTGGTTCTGACTATGACAGGTATTACCCTTGTGTGGCAGAATACAGTTTCATAGGCGGTGTTTGTCACCCACCTGAATGTCCTGGTTCTCCCTTGGGACCTTTATGAACATCCGGATTGAAGATGCCAGGTGGGCCTGGTAAACCTGGATCACCTTTGTCACCTTTTGGTCCATGAACACCTGGGCTGCCTGGCCTTCCTGGGAAGCCATCCTCCCCTTAAAGGGCATACATGTTAGACCAGTAGTAGACAATGATTTTGAAGGGATAGCAGTAAAGTAAAACATACCTTTTGGTCCAGGGAAGCCTGGTACACCAGGGCTACCAGAATTGCCAGTGGGTCCTGGGGTGCCCATCACACCTATGTCTCCCTTTGTTCCTGTACCCATGGGGAACAGACAAAACCAGAGAATTCACATGTTGTCAGGTCTAGTGGATATACAGTGCTTTGCAAAGGTCTTAGGCCACCATTAGATTTGTTGTTTTAGCAATGGTATAATGCTCATATGTAATTATTTTGTAGTCTCTTTATCAAACCACATACATAAAATACAGGAAATATGAACACACAATTTTAAAAACCCACAATTAAAAAAAAAAAAAGGCCTCTACAGCCAAAGTTGGTATTTAGTGTCCCTTGGTACTAAGCACATCTTGAACTCTTTTGGGGAGACTGTCCTGTTTTCTGAAGTAATCTTCTTGTACCATTCCATTCAGGTTCCATTCCATTTAGTTTTAAGAGAACCAGGTTCTCAAGTGTAAGGGATGGTCACATTAAATACATGCCACTGTAGCCTATAGAAGCTGTTTTTTTTTTTTGTTTGGTTTTTTTTATACTGCACACAAATTTTCTGTATTTTCTGGTTAAATTCTAATGAACAGTCTGATATATAATTATGTATGCTCATTATACCATTGCTAAAACAACAAATTTAATGGTGGCCTAGGACTTTTGTACAGTACTATATATGTAGTGCTAATCAGTAACATAGGTAGTGCAAATGTCATAAGCTTATATTACCAGGGTATCCAGGTAGTCCATCTTGGCCAGGGGTGCCAGGATTACCAGGGGGGCCAGGAGGCCCAGGAGATCCAGGGAATCCAGGGCTTCCAGGGTCTCCAGGCAAACCTGGAATGTCTAAACCTGGGGGACCAAGGTCTCCTTTCTCGCCTTTCACACCAGGGAAACCTGTGCCAAAGCGGGGGCATATTTATATTTCAGTGAAACTGCTTAGATACGTATACTCAGCAGGAATAACACTCTTAAAAAGCAACTTATTAAGCAAAAAACAACGTATTAAGCAACTAATTAAGGTATACTAAATGTGCTCTTTGTCTGGAGCTAAGGGAACTTATCAAGGTCACCTGTCTACCCACATACTTTTTCAGGCTTACCAGAAGGGCCTGATGGTCCAGGAGGTCCAGGGGGTCCAGGTGGACCTTGTACACCAAAGGCAGGGGGGCCTGAAATGCCAGGAGGACCTGGCTGGCCAGGAAAACCATGATCACCTGTGAAATGTAAGGCCATCAGTAAGGCTTAATGTCCATTACTATTTATGATTACTGTATGATTAGTGTTTTACTTACTATAAGGAAGACATAAATCCTTACATTATATCTTTGTGACAATTGTTTTTTTTTCAATATATTATTCATGACTGGTTGCACCTGGTTCTGTACTGTACCTTTAGGCCCAGGAACACCATTGACACCTGGTCGGCCAGGTGATCCAGGGTTTCCAGGGAAACCGGGATCACCTTTAGCTCCAGGTACACCTTTACTGCCAGGGGCACCTGGGGGACCCTGAGCACCGGGAATACCAAAGCCAGGGTCTCCCTGTGAACACACACACACACACACACACACCCATGTGCACACTTTAGTGCATTTTGGACTGAAAATCATTTCTTCATTTATTGATAACTCTTGGCTGCAGTTAACCACTGCGATCCACAGTCCTAGGGCACTCCAGGTAAATGCCACAAGTAGATTTACAACATTTTGTGCAGTCCTGTATCTAGATGATTTTCTGTTGCTCACCTTAGACCCTTGGAGTCCAGACTGACCAGGCAGTCCATCTGCACCAGGTGGCCCAGGAATGCCTGGGCTACCAGGACTGCCAGGAATACCCGGGAATCCTGAGAAATGTGTTCAATAGTATTAACTCTTCATCCCTACCCTTGTAGGTTTCCAGGTAAGATGCATTAGTGATTGCTGGCAGCAGTTTCAGTGGGCTCTCAGGGTTTACCTTTAGCACCTGGAGGTCCTGGCAAACCACTGCCAGGCAGACCAGGCTCTCCTTTTGGCCCAGGTAATCCTGGAAATCCAGGCTGTCCAGGTGGACCTGGGTTACCTGTACAAGTAAAAGAATTATATCCAGTTCATATACAGCCAAACTCAGTATTTTATACCGTCAAACATATACATTTGTATATTTGTGTGTTCATGTTTGTCTAGGTGACATTTTCCTACTGACAGAACATTTTATCAGAGGGTTATTATTCAGAAATATTTTGGATCAATCTTACACAGCTCCTCTTGAAACTGCAGACATAAAATGACAAATATAAAAATTACAGGACTATCTCAAAATAAATAAATATTATATATATAAAAGTAGGTTCTTCTTTAAATTCAATTTCTGAGTGCTCTACATTTTAGCATAAACAACAGAATTGTAGTGAACTAAAGTGAATCATCTTTGTCTGCATATCTTTCAATTAAATGGTGTGTTGTTGAAGTCCACAAAACCCACACCAAACTGCCATCTCATTGTACTTCAGATCAAAGAGTAAAGTTACATCACTTGATTATGTAAAATATGGAATCAGCTGTTGTACATATATGTGAAGATTAAAATGTTGCTAGATGAAATATTTTGAGTTGAATATTATAATAAAGATAATAATTAACAGGATAATCTGATAATAATTAACAGGTTAAAGAATTACAAAAGTGTCAGCTAAATGGCATAAAATGTCAATGTAAATGTAAAAGTGTAAAGCAGACAACCCACCCATTAGAATGTCACATTCTTGATCTACTCCATATATAAATTTCCCTACATTAAAAAAAAATCAAACTGGTTGAACAAATGAGTGAAATGTCTGCCCATTTACCTGAGATCCCTGGTAGACCACGGTCTCCATCACGTCCTGGGAGTCCAGGTGCCCCTTTTTCAGAAATAGAGTGTCCTGGTTCACCTTTCTGACCTACCAGATGACATCAAATGTAAACTATGGTCATGTCACTGTGACAATGGTAAAATTTGAACATTTGACAATGAAGCAATATCATCTTTTTGATTGTGAAAGCAAACAATATTAACTATATTTTCAAATCCAGCTTGACTGCCTTGTGTCTGATCTCACCTGACAGTCCAGGGGGTCCTGGTCTTCCTGACACACCCTGGAGTCCTTTCTCTCCAGGTGGCCCCTGTTGGCCAAACCCAGGGGGACCAGGGGGACCTCGGTCTCCTTCAGGACCTATGGGACCAGGCTCACCTGGAGGACCACGCTGACCTTTCACCAGCAGAGAACCCTGTCAGGGGCCATGCAAGGAAACACATTCGTATTTACCAGTAAAACAAAATATCACCAGACTCCCCGGTGGCCAATATAAACAAACATTGTGGGCAAACAATATATAACAAAACATACTGCTGACCTATAGGCAATTTTTATATATTATTATAGTGACTTATAGCCAATTTTTATATCATGAAATTATTTTTTATTTGCTATATAGCAAATAAAAAATAATTTCATGATGAGTTTAAAATACAAATGCTGTGATTGCAGGAGAGTGCTCAGTATTATTTTTTATTGACAGATAAATGTATTCAACATCAGGCTCATCTCAAAAAACACTAAAACATTCATCAGCTTAAATACAAAGGATGAAAGGATCCATCCATCCATCCATCCATCCATCCATCCCAAGACCAATTGAAGTAACTGAAAGGGCTCTGGAAGTTGTCAATGCAGCACTATAGATGATCACTACTGTGACCACCACTGAGACCAACCAACTGATATACAACATCACAACAGTGATACTTGAGATGCTGGGTTTCAAGGTGAACATCATCAAGGAGCTGTATCCTACATGGAGGAGGTTGGAGGCCAAGATGTGGGCAACACGGAGAGAAGTTAGCCCACCTGAAGCGGTACACACGAGAAGTGGAAGCCAGAGAATAAACCAGATGTTCTGCCCATGAGCCGTCCAGTGTACTCTTTGTTACAGGGTAATAAGAACAGACCCACCAAAGCTGGAAAATGATCAATACTAGAAAAGCATACGGTAGAAAGAGGCATCACATAACAACGTCTAGTGGTTACTGAACCTGAGAGAAGACCACAGAAACCTCCCTGAACAGGATCCAGTAACCATCACACTAGCAAATGTCAAAGAACAGCTCCAGGAACAATCTCACCACGGATGGAACCCACCCTGAATGGTTAACTGAAGTCCCAACAGTCCTGATTATGAAGGACCTCCAGAAAGGAGCGTTTCCATCCAACTACCAGCCAATAACACGAATCTGCACAATATGGAAGCTCCTGTCAGGCATTATTGTGGCTAAAAGTAGGCACATGACTCAGTACATGAGTAGGACCAGAAAGGCACTGGCAAGAACACCAGAGGAGCCAAGCACCATCTACTGGTGGATAAAACAGTCACTCGAGACTGTAAGACCAGACAGACCAACCTTTACATTGCCTGGATTGACTACAAGAAAGCCTATGATTCAATGTCCCACACATGGATCCTGGAGTGCTTGAGGCTGTATGACAGGGGAGGACAGTATTGAGGTCTAGTGAGCATCCAAGCTCACTATCCAGGATGAAACATCCAAAATCCAGGAGAGGATCAGGAAGATAGACCCAGCTGATAAAGTGGATAAACCCCTGCACGGTATGTACCACTGGCAAAAAGTGGCTGATATAGAAAGATCCTACCAATGGCTGGATTGAAAGACAACACAGAGGCACAAATCATGGCAGCACAGGAACAAGCTCTAAATACAAGATCAATAGAGGCTAGGTTGTACAATATCAGGCAGGACCCCAGATGCAGGATAAGCACAGATACTCACTGATACTCCTTTGGGACCAGGCTGTCCGGGAAAGCCATCACGACCAGGTCTTCCATCCAGCCCGTGTAGACCTGGAGGGCCAGGAAAGCCTGTGTCTCCCTTCTCTCCCTTCATACCATCAAGCTGGATGGCATCACCAGGATCCCCCTTTTGTCCAGGGACTCCAGGCAGACCCTGTGGTCCCGTTAAACCCTGGGAAACAAACAGGAGACAGAGTGTGCTGACTCTGTGAGAAAATATAAATGATTTTAGTAACACAGTAGTGAGTTTGCAAATTCATTTTCATAGTAGCCATCTCATATAGACATAACGGCATCTGAAGTGAAGCCACTCACTGGTGCACCCATAAGCCCGGGGTTTCCAGGGATACCTTTTTGTCCTTTTGGACCAGGGATCCCAGGAATGCCTGTTACAAGATCACCAAAGCATTAAATATCAGGCTCATCTAAAAAACACCAAACATTCTCATGTACAAAACAGCAAATATACAAAATATATTAAATACACCATACATTTGATATCAGGCTCATCCTCCCCCCAATAAAATTATCAAAAAACATCAGGTTCACCCCAAAAAGAACTACAACATTCAAAATCAGACTCATCTCAAAAAACATGAAACAGACCAGACTATTCATCTAACATATATATAAAAAAGCATCAGCCCATCATGTTACTTTTCTAAGATCTGTTTTGTGTAACACCATGTTATGATTCTGCATAATGTTTATTAAGAATGTTAAAAATTTTCTATAATGAGCACATTTGAGCTTCATAAAGGGAGGTGTATACAGGCACACACCCGTATACCAGGTACACCACAGCACATTTCTCTCAAAAAATGTCCCGATTTTGGCCATGTAAAGCCCATGCTCCACCTCTAACATGGAGGGCACGGGGAGCAGCGGTTCTTGCCTGGGAATCCGTTCGGTCCAGGGGGCCCTGAAGGCCCTGGGACAGGGTTTCCATTTGAGAAGCAGTTCACACATGTCTCTCCCTTTTCACCTGCAACACCAAAAGACAGAAAAAAATGTCTCTTCCTGACAGTCTCTCCCATACATCATATATATATATATATATATATATATATATATATATATATATATATATATATATATATATATATATATATATATATATATATATATATATATATAAAAACGATATGCATATCTGTTCAATTACTTTCATAAATTATTTTGTCATGCCAACTTTTCACTTTTTAGATAATAAGGAAACAATAATGAATTAAATGTAATTAATTGGTTAATTGGTTGCTACCATAAAACAGTGGCTCACCTTTTTGGCCTCTCTCTCCTAAATATCCTTTTTCCCCATGGATGCCCGGAAGTCCTGGCGCCCCACTGATGCAGTTGTCTCCTCCATTGGATATCCCTTGTGGTCCGGGAGGTCCCGGTGGTCCTTGCAAGCCTGGCGGTCCGGGTCTTCCTGGCAAACCTGGAAGAGAGACTCCAGGCTGTCCTTCATCACCCTTTTGTCCTCTCTCTCCAGGATATCCAGGAGGACCAGGTGGACCTTGGCTTCCGATTCCTATGATGTAATGCAAAGTTTATGATCACACATATTCACACTGGCAATGTTCCACTCTATCAAAATGAATGGCAAGTGGTTATTGTTTAAGTTGTTAAGTGGTTATTGTCAAGTTGCATGGATTGGAGTAAGTTTCAGAATCCTGCTTCATATGGGGATCAAACAGACCTGGAGAAATATGCTTCGTCTGTCACCAGCTACATAAGTAATTGTGTGAACCATATAGTGATCACTTGAACAGTCACTACACAACCACACCAAAAGCCCTGGCTAAGTTCTACTCTAGGCCTGTCATGTTGTATTCAGTTCAGGTGACAGAACTCAGGGGAGCCAGGGCATCCTCTCCCTACCTTAGCTCAGGCTTCAACAACACCATGCCCCAGAATCTCAGGGTTCAACAACACCATACACTAGAAGCTCAGAGTTCACATTGCAGCAGGGTTCTTGACATCCTGACCAATGGGCCTCAGAGAGTTAGGATCCAGACTAGATCGTTCTGCTCTGAACATTGAGTCCCAAAAACTGTTGGCTGAGTCCTCTCTACAACTAGTCTACTGTCTTGTCCTGCTTTGTAATTGTTTAATCTATTGTAGGGATGTGTATAGTTTATTGTATTACACAGTTTATATGTGTATGTTGGGCAGGACAGTGGCTCGGTGTTTAGCATGTTTGCCATGTTTGCACTAAGGTCTTGAGTTCAAGTCCCCATCTGGGTGGAGCTTCCATGTTCTGTCTGTGTGGGTTTCTTCTGGAGTCTCTGGTTTCCTCCCATGGTCCAAGAACAAGGAGGCTAGGTTGATTGGCTATTCTAAATTGTCCTGTGTGTATGAATGGCCACCTTCCTGGCATCCCTGTTTTCATGGTTTCCCTGTCATGTCTGTTTTCCTTTGGTTCCTGGTTGTTCCATTCCATGGTTTTGTTTTCTCCACCCATCATTTGTTTTTCCACACCTGTCCCTCGTTTCTAGTCTTGTTAAGTTCATGTATTTAAACCATGTCTTGAGCCCTGTGTCTTTGTTGTTCTTTGCTTGCGTATGTGTGGAATATATTAAATGAAGGTATTGGATGCATGTATGCACATCTTTGTTTCGCAGGCTCTGTGTCTGTTAGCCTGTTTGATCCTAGCCGTTTTGTTTTTCCTTACCTCCGTATGTTACTTCTTAGTTTCTGTTATAGCCTGCTTTCCCTGTTAGCCTTCTTGGGCTTTTGGTTTGTCATTACTTCCCTTTGTTTATCCTAGCCCTTGGTTTAGTTATCATGTATTCTCAGACTCTCCGTATTGATAATATGACCCTGGACTACCCTAACAACTATGACTTTGGATTTGCCCTAATAAATCACGCTCTTCTCCGCACATGCGTACGCCTCCTTACCACTCACCGTTACATATGTCCAGTGATGGATAGTGCTCTGTCCTGGCCTCAACCTCGCCTTCCCCTGCACCTGGTACAGTCCCCCTGGGGACTGCTGTTTCTTATCGGTGTGTGTTTGTAAAAGCTGATATCTGTCTGTAACGTGTCCTTGAGTCTGAGAAAGGTGCTATAGAAATGTAACTAATAATAATATTTACTGTGATTAATGTCATCCGGTTGCACTGTGTCCTAGGGAAACTATATTTTGTTCCTCAAATCAACACATCTATAGTGAGAAGGAATAACACTGAGGTAGATTTTGACTTTAGATTTTTTTAACTTTGGGCAAATGTTCACAGTTGTATTTCGGGGGGGGGGGGATAGCAGCAATCTACCTCTCACCTGGAGAACCTGGATGACCAGGTGGTCCTGAGAGACCTGGGAGTGGTCAAAAAAAAGATCAGTGCTCAGTGGAAAGTCCACATATACATTATACGTACTTGTGTATATTATTTATACATATTAATCAGAATCCAGAAATTGTCCTCAAAACACAAACATAACAGTGCAAAATAGGTATTTTATGTTGTTTGTTAATGTTGGGCACTGTCAATTAATACGTAATGCTATTGGCACTGTCAAAAACAATTAATATTTCAGCTGGGTATTGAAGCACCAAAATACAACAGAGTCCTACCTGGTGATCCTCTCTCTCCTTTCCTCCCAGGGGGTCCTGGGGAACCACTATCCCCTTTAGGTCCTTCTTGGTTTATGGGAGGTCTGCCAATCACCTAAATAAGGCATTGAATGAGAGGTGTGGTGTGTTATAATTTTATTTTACACATCAAATGCAACCTTGACAATATTACAATCCATCAATCCCAAAAATATTATGGAACAAAATAGAAAAAATGTTAATATGAATTTATGATCTACCTCTCCTGGAGGTCCAGGATATCCAGGTTCGCCTTTCTGCCCCTAAGAGAGGGGGAGGGGTTAGAATTACACCTGGAGCACAAGATCTCAGAGTTCTCCTCTCATCACACGTACTCAGATTTGAAAGTCACAGCTGCACTGAACCCATGCCACTTGCTCTAAGAATTTTCATGTTCCTCGGTGCTTATCTATCCAGCAATCAACATTCAGTAAGACAAAAGAAAAGTGACCCTTACTCTTTCGCCATCTCTTCCTGGAAAGCCAGGAATTCCCCCTTGTCCCTTTGATCCCTGAGAGAGGCAGAAGAAAACCGAACAGAGACGCGGTCAGCCCACGCCATCTTGACCTGTCTCCCGCCACATTTCTCCACTAGTGTGGAGCGTCGCGATATTCCTAACTGAACACAGAACTCTCACCGGCAATCCATGAGGGCCAGGGTCTCCGTCCTTACCAGGCTTGCCCTGTTAAAATGACACGCACCAAAATCAGAAAAGCAGCACCGTGAATGCAGGTCATTAATGGCCAGGCTTCCTGCTGCTGCCTGTGGCTCATCTCTTACTCTCTTTCCAGGTTCTCCTGGCTCGCCCTTCTCTCCTTTCTGACTGCCAGTTGAACCCTGTGAACCAAACCAGCTCCTGTCACACAGTTATTCACACAGAACCCTAATGCTCCTAAGTAAATGAATTTGATGGTATAGGTATGTAGTGACCATAATGTACCGTAAAGTGGCACCTATTTGGTGTAATATTTTAAGCTGATCTCTATATTAGTGTAACTAAGTATGCACATAATGTAAGTAATCTAAGTCATATAGGAGTGAATAGAGTACACACAGGTGGTCCAGGAAGTCCAGGATCTCCAGGTGGGCCAGGTGAGCCACGATCACCCTGAATGAGAAAACTGGTGTTAGTAGATTCCAAATAACTAATAAAGTCACCAGGAAGTTGCCAATGAAATTCTAATTGACAGGATTTATAAATACAAAAAAAGTAAATATATATATTTTTAAAATATAGTTCTCACAAGTTTAAAAAATGTGAGAACTTAATTTAATTTACAAACCCAATTGTACTATTTCACCTACCAGTTTATGTGATTTTAGAAGATAATCAATAGGTTTTAAAGATGTAGGTGCAAAAGAAATTAGTCAGGAACCTTTTTAATTAAAGTATGAATATATAATTAATAAATATATATAAAAATCATTACAGCATGCTTTCTTTTTATGATAAAAGAACATGAGATATGGAAATAAGGAATAAGCAGCTAATAAAACGAAATTAAATTAAAAACATTGCACACAGGCAGAATTACTACTACCACCTAGTGGCTGACGTAAAAAGAAAAAAATTACGCACTTGACTGTGGTGCCATCAAGTGGTCAAAACATTTTTTTTATGTCATGCAGTACTGACGGCAGTTGAATATGTGGTATCTCATTTTTTGTAGCATTGCACAGACTATTAGACAAAGACCCCATCTATCCGTCAGTGGATCAAGCTGGGCTCTCTGTGCTATGAAGAGCAACAAAGAACTGCCCTACTACAGGGACGTGCACTGCTGCTGGGAAGGCTACCAGGCTTTCACAGATTCCAAAGGCAGGATCAGCTCCACTCTCTCCAAATATATGAACTGAATGGCTTCTTTCCACAATCTGAACACTGAGGTGACCCTCACAGGGCTGTTGGGCCTGATAGCACACACACAGCTTCTGGGTCTGATAGCACTAGCCTTGCTATCTGCTACATTAGCTGAAGCCTGCAGCATCATAAACTGTAGCCGACTACAAGGCCATTCAGAGGGTGGAGTGTTCTACTCACTGGCTCACTCATGCAACATATCTATCTATCCATCTATCTACATACATACATACACACACACACACACACACACACACACACACACACCTCAGCTGAAGGCCCTTCTTACTGCTGCTCGTAATAAGTCTCATTTGATACCACAGTCTGGGGAAACTGCTTCATTTCTTTTGTATACACATGTGCAATGGCTATTACAAAGTGAAGTATACACGCACACACACACATGCACACACTTCTGCAAAATATTACTGTACCTTCTCTCCTCGCTGAATGACTGTTTGCTGTTCACTTGTAAGCTCGCTGACTTGTCCTGGTGGCCCTGGAGGCCCTGGCAACCCAGATTCACCCTACACATACACACACACGCGCGCGCGCGCGCACACACATACACATACACATGCATACACGCGCGCACACACACATACACGCGTGCGCACACACACACACACGCGTGCGCACACACACACATACACACACACAAACATACACACGGACACACGCACACACACGCGCACACATGGACACACACACACACGCGCGCGCACACACACACACACGCGCACGCACGCACACGCACGTGAACAAACGTACATACACACACGCACACACACACATACACACACACAGGAAGCTTGAAATCACCAAAATGATTTCTAATAAAGCTGCAATTAAGAACTTTAATGATTTTCAATTCACACAATTTGCTGGGGGCTTTTCTTATTCTACCTTCTCTCCTTTTGGCCCTTGGAAGTTCAGTCCCATGTTTCCCTGTATAAGAGTGAGGTGAGGCATGAACAATATGAAGCCCAGCTTTTAAGGAACAGCATATTTGATTTTAATCTGGAACCAGATTTTTCCATGACTGTCTTTCAATTTGAGGTTTTATCCTTTGCAAACTTGAGATAAACTCGATGGACACATACGTCTATAGAGAAATCGTTTATGAAAAACAACACTCACCTTAGGCCCTGGTGGACCTGGGTGACCAGGTGGACCCTGATAATGAAAGACAAGGAAACCACACAATGTATATTTGCAAACAACAAGCAACACCGCATCATATTAAACTCAATGTACTGGCGTCCGCTGGGCCTTTATAATGCACTGTACAAAGACATGAACGTGACAGTGCAGGGCAAGAAGAACAAGAAAAAAAGCAACCTCTGACCTGGTGACCTTTAGGGCCAGGAGGACCGAGGGGTCCTGCCAGCCCGGGTGGTCCTGGAAGTCCCTAGATGAGCAGGACCAGAGACAAGGACATGGTCAGTAACAGTGACCTCAGAACGAGCTCAAACATGCTCACAAGGATACTGTTAAGGTGATTTATTTTAAGAACTCTACAGCTAAACTGTTTTTACATACTGATAACTATCAACACTGATCTGACTGTATTAGCCAGACAGGATTGGATGGAAGGTGTGGGACTGAAGGTAGGTGGTGAACTCTAGTTACGACAGTCTGACAGTTTTAAGGGCTGTGTGTAGCCTGATAGGCTGTGTGTAGGGGATCGACGATGAGTGGCCCATAACCAACTATAAGAGTATACCCTTCTTAATTCTGCAGTTTTAACAGCCAAACAAAATGAAAGAGAATGGGAATTCAATCTGGAAAAATGATCCTGTTGGAAGTGAAATGACCAGGATGACGCACTCTGATGCCTGGTTCTCCGTGACCACCAGGTTCCCCTTGGTTTCCAGGATGTTCCTCCTGGATGACTTCACCAGGTTCTCCCTGTGAAGGCAAAGAGAGTTACTGGTGTAGAATGGGAAATGATTGTAAAACAGTCTGCTTTTTAAGAGTATCATGAGTTTTATCTTATAATTTAAGCATTAGAGCCTTCCTGGCTCCATATACTTGAAGTATACATATTGCAATGTCTGTAAACACATATGCTCTACAAGATATAAATTTCCTCGTGTATGTAAGGGCAATGTCTGGATAATGAAAAACACCTTGGCCAATCAGGGATAAATGACTTTGCATAAGCTAAGAAATGTGCATATGCCAAATTTAACTGATTTGCCACACTGAGGCAGTGGATGTTTCATTGCATGACCATGGTTTTCTGAACATGAATCTAGTCTTGCACTAAATTGTATCAGTGTTAAATTGTACTTTTTAATCTAGTCTTAGTCTTAGTTTGTATCTGGGAAAGCTGGCCCGAGCAAGCTGGACCAATCAAGCTGAAGTAGTGTTGTAGCTGTGATGTGGGCTGTGATGTGTGTAGCTCGCTTGTCATATGAGGAAGTGGAGGAGAATGTTCAGTGGAAGACTTGCCTTCTGACCTGGCAGACCAGGTGGGCCCTGGGAGACACAGATGAGAAATAGAAATGCCACACTCAGGAAATATACAATGTTTACGTGGTCTTTAATGAATGCTGAGAAGCAGGCAGTAGGTCCAATATTACCAGGCAAGACTACCCCAGACAAGGATAGTCTTCAAAGAAAAGTGTTTCTCAGGACCAATAAAATACAAGAACACATACCTGTTGTCCATCTATACCTGGGATCCCTGGGGATCCTGGATATCCTCTCTCACCCTGTGGGCAAAAAAGGTTTAAAATGGGTTTGTATTCGTTTGACTCCCCATTCAGAGTGACTTCACAATTATAGAAATTCAGAAATACACACACACTCACGTACACACTTGCCCACAAACACACACACACACATACTCACCTGTGCGCGCGCGCACACACACACACACACACACACACACACACACACACACACACACACACACACACACACACAAAGACACACAAACCTTTGTTCCATTACAGCCTGCAACTCCTTTTGGACCTTGAGGGCCGTCATTTCCTGGAATACCCTGACAATCAAAGAAACATGCACCTAATGAGAGCTGCTACCATACTTAAAGAGGACAGCGGAATCAGAAAGCAAGACAGCGTCACATTATGGGACGTAGGACAGCAAACGCACCACACATGGCAGTGTGTTAATCTACCAACACTTTGGGAGTTTCTCCTAATGAATGTAATTATAAGGCCAGTGTGGAGGCTTACACTCTTACTCAGTCACATGCAGCACAGGAAATTAAGCAGCCAATGCACTCTTACTGACAGCTTCACCCAAACTAAACAAACTGACTGTTTGTAGCTCCCTCTGACCTAACTTATATTACCAGTGGCCATGCATCCTAACGGTAGGATTAAAGTCATTGGCGATACTCACCGGAATGCCCGGTGTGCCTGGAAATCCGGGAAGCCCAGAAGGTCCCTGAAGAAGGACAAACAATTGACTTGCATGAGCAGAAGGCTTAACCATGTTTGTATTAATGGAAAGGTCTGATCAGGTTTGTATTAATGGACAAATGCAGACAGTCTCACTCTTATTCCTTTAGGCCCTGGAGGTCCATGAGGTCCATCATCACCCTGTGGGAAAATATTCCTATTGATGACGAGACTAATGAACAGCAATTGATGCATAATTGTGATAAACATCTTATGTGTAATTGGATACAGATTTGATCTCTGACCTTCTCCCCACGAGGTCCAATTTGCCCTTCTGGGCCAGGAAACCCTGGTATACCTGGATGGCCCTGTAGTCCTGGCAAACCTCTATCGCCCTGAGAACGCACACGCATGCACACACACAGACACGCACACACAGGTTTATATCAGATGACAAAACTATAAACAAAGCATGACAGTCTATTATTCTCTTGGTTTAAGTATGTCACAACACACATACTACATCACACCCCCACCTCACCCTATCCTTAAAAAAGCACCATCCTGCCAGCATTTCAAACCATCAACCCCCCCTAAGTTCCCCAGCTACAGGGCCGAGCCACAGGACAAGGGCTTAGATCTGCCATAGGCCAAGAGACTGCACAAAGGCACTTCTTTCTACATCATACACACAAACAAGTGATGAGCACAGCACATGCACAACTGCAAGGGCTTTTAGAGTCAAGAGTGCCAGGCTAGGGAATGGGGAAGGCCCAGTGGACAGTGCTGAAAGTGTCTATTAAGGTTAATGTGTACTAAACTGTGAATATATAACAACCTTCAGCTATTCAGGGGGGTTCTAATGAGTTTATCAGTGATCTGACAATACTGAATTCATTACATTTCCTAACTTACAAACTGTGCACACAGCTAGAGAGTGTGTGTGCTGGGTGAATACCAACTCACCTTCTCCCCTTTCACTCCACTGCAGTCACACTTTGATCCTGTTCCACAACCATAACAGGCCTGAGATAGATAGATAGATAGATAGATAGATAGATAGATAGATAGATAGATAGATAGATAGATAGATAGATAGATAGATAGATAGATAGATAGATAGATAGATAGATAGATAGATAGATAGATAGATAGATAGATAGATAGATCAGACATATGTGCATATGGTACCATATAGAACAACTGTATACACTGTGATGGACAGAGGTAATCAGGGTGATAAAATCACATCTTTCAGATTAAAAACTCACAATCCATTAAAAGCATAGAGCTCAGTTGTGTGTAAACAACCATATACATATTAGGGCTGTCTTCCCACCCACTCACTCACTCACTCACTCCAGCTGTTCAGAATGTTAGCTTGCTAATAATCACGGCAGCTCCCCGACCCAATACCCCTGTGCTAGTGAAACTGCTATCACATATCCATACTTTTCAAAGCATTGAAACAAAGCTGGAAATGTCCATTTCATGATCGCACTGGATTTGTATTATTCAAACATTCTTTATCCTTTATCATGTGATTAAACAGGTTTTTATTATGTTAAAACAGCTGTAAACCCTTTATGATGAACTCTCTGAATTACAACGCTGGGCATTTCTATACTCCACTCTCTATACTCCACCTTCCATTTTCCACTGACCATACTTTAAACAGAGAGGGTATTAGGCCATCAGTTGGGCAAAATCTAAATCATGTGAACTCACATTCTGACTGTTTCAGTAATTACTGTTCTAGAGAAAATGTTGGTCTGTCAGGAGGGAATTGTGGAGAAGGGTTTCAATTGCTAACAACAATTGACAATTATTCTGTTTTTCAGGGACAGGTAATAAAATGCTTGTTTCTTGGGTGATATTAAGTGTCAATACTAACAATGCGTGTGTTATGTACAGTAACAAAACAGTGGCAAACTGATCTGGGCTCACAATATGAAATTATTTCGCTGAAGAAATCGTGACATGTAGGCAATGTTAAATATTTTTGGCCTCTAGGTGGCACTATTTGTCTTAATATTCTTTACATACTGACCTTGTTGCTAAATATTTCATCTTAGAAGGTACAAGAATACAACTCCAGGGAAAAGCAAAACACACCCCCAGCTCCAGGAAAGAACAAAACACACGCCCCCAACCTAAGATACTAAACACATGACTGAATTTGCAAGAACTATTAAAACACTATTCAAACCCATCCAAGAATTTTCACATGCCATTGATCTGCCTCCAGCATATGTATGTGTGTGTGTGTGTGTGTGTGTGTGTGTGTATTTGGTGTGTTTTGATCTTTTCACAGGAGAATGGTTTTGTGCAGATATTTCATGAAGGAGTTGGAGAGTCCTCTATGTATACAAAGGAGAGGCAGGAAAGTGAGAATGTGTGAATGAGATAGAATGAGAGCGCGAGAGAGAGAGAATAGTTAACAATGTAGTTTTTAAATGTGTTAAAAACTCACCTCTGCAGGTATGAACTCTCCATACTCATCAAACAACTCATGGATAATATATACAGTAGATGTTTTTTAGATATGTTCACCTGGCAAAGAATTAATGCTACCCACAGATTTCCTTTTTGGACTACTGGAGCATGCACACACACACACACACACACACACACACACACACACACACACACACAGGCAAAAACACAGAGCAATTGGCTGGTATGATAATGTTTTTGAACCCTTTTCTGGTCAATGGCAATGCCAATGTTTTGAATCGATTCATTTTAAGTGTAAAGTCATCATCATATCTGCACTAAATATGAATCTAATGTCACAGCCATACCAATACTACTGTTTTGGCCACTTGCCTCCCACCACCATTATAGTGCCATTATTAACATGCAGAATTATTTAAGACTAGAGCGAGACTCAAAGCATCATTACAAGACCTACTGCTCAAACCACACCCACCATCATTACAAGACCTACTGCTCAAACCACACCCACCATCATTACAAGACCTACTGCTCAAGCCACACCCACCATCATTACAAGACCTACTGCTCAAACCACACCCACCATCATTACAAGACCTACTGCACAAGCCACACCCACCATTACAAGACCTACTGCTCAAACCACACCCACCATCATTACAAGCCCTACTGCTCAAACCACACCCACCATCATTACAAGACCTACTGCTCAAGTCACACCCACCATCATTACAAGACCTACTGCACAAGCCACACCCACCATTACAAGACCTACTGCTCAAACCACACCCACCATCATTACAAGCCCTACTGCTCAAACCACACCCACCATCATTACAAGACCTACTGCTCAAGTCACACCCACCATCATTACAAGCCCTACTGCTCAAGTCACACCCACCATCATTACAAGACCTACTGCTCAAACCACACCCACCATCATTACAAGCCCTACTGCTCAAGTCACACCCACCATCATTACAAGACCTACTGCTCAAACCACACCCACCATCATTACAAGACCTACTGCTCAAACCACACCCACCATCATTACAAGACCTACTGCTCAAACCACACCCACCATCATTACAAGCCCTACTGCTCAAGTCACACCCACCATCATTACAAGACCTACTGCTCAAACCACACCCACCATCATTACAAGACCTACTGCACAAACCACACCCACCATCATTACAAGACCTACTGCTCAAGTCACACCCACCATCATTACAAGACCTACTGCACAAGCCACACCCACCATTACAAGACCTACTGCTCAAGCCACACCCACCATCATTACAAGACCTACTGCACAAACCACACCCACCATCATTACAAGACCTACTGCTCACCCACCGTCATTACACACAGCTGGTTGTGGGACCTCCTTAAAAGGTGACTCCCTTCAGCAGTGACGCCCAGGCAGGCAGGCAGACAGACGCCCATGCTGTGCTTTGTATTGGCTTTCACTGCTCGTCTTTGTCTCTTTTGAGTACGTTTTGAAGCTCAGATAATGGTCGCAGCAGAGCAGATGATTTTGGATGAGCCCAGCACAGGTCTCATATGCACCTGTCTGCCACATCAGCTGAGCAAGAAGCAGAACAAAGCAGAGAATGCAGGCGAAAAAGTCTTGGAGAGGCTGTCTAGAAAGTGAAATCATTATACTATTCACCATCTAAACAAAAGAAAGACAATGGAGGAGGATTCAACACACACAAACATGTCCCTTTCTCAGGTTCAGTTCAGAGACATTGCTCGGTAAGTAAGCTTCCGCTTATTAATTTAAAAGTCCGCAATAACAATAGCTGCATTTGTGCAGGAATTTGAAGCTGTACTGCAGCATCATACATTTATGCTGGATTAAACCGAGCCCACAGGACTCTCCCTCCTGCTCTCCCAGGATCTGGACATGTCTCTGGAAGAGACTGGGACTCACTGACTATTACTAATGTGCTGCTGTGCCCGGCAGAACATGGTGCTAGTAACACCAAAGTTGCAGGTTTGAGTCGCAAGGAGGAACTGTGCTGTCATGTTGATAAAAACATGAGGCACTCTGGATAACAGTGGCTGCCAAATGCTATAAAGGATATGCACTTAAAAATATATATGTATCAACCGTGCAGGTTCAGCTGCCTAACTGAAAATGCAAGAAATATCCAGGAAGGACCAAACATAGTTGTGCCTTACAGTCATGACAAAAGTCCAGCACAGGTTGAGTTTAAAATGATAAAGTTTGCACTGGGTTTACTCCTGATGCTTCTTACAACAGGTCACGCAACCCCGGCATGTAACAAGACTCTAGATGGACTCTGCTAGAGTTTCAGGCTGTGGCGTTTTCTACAGCCTCTCATCCACCAAAGAATGGAAGACGGAAGTCAACAGCAGAAAAGAGGCAGGCGAGGTTGGGGGATACAAAATGAGGACCACGATGTCCTCCACTGTACTGAGCAACGAGTGATTCTCAAGAGCAAAATGGAGGAACGAATCGACACAAGGGTATGTTCTGAGTGTGTTTCGTGAATCAAGTGTGAATCAGACTGTTCAGAATCAGGTGTGTCCTGTGTAGCAGACTGTGTTCAGAATCAGGTGTGTCCTGTATAGCAGACTGGTCAGATTCAGCTGTGTTCTGTATAGCGGACCTTGGGTTTTCATCAACAGGAGAAGTTAACCATTGCAAGCATGATTTTACTTGTTTTTTTATCAGTATGTAAAGTGTGAAACTCGAGACAACAAAGTTTTAGATAAATTCTATAGGAACATCAAAAAACTGCTACACCCCTCCCCAGGGGAAATGTAATAATAACACTGTGCATTTAACAGCAGTATTTAATGAACAAGCCCTTGATTAAGACCGTGAATGTAGGGAAGGAAGATACAAGGGTGTTCTCTGTGCACAGACTGGGCCTTTTTTATAATACACATATCACTGAGGCTGGCTATATTCCCTTTTGTGTGGATAATAAAAGGCTGCATTAACCAGAGAAGGGCAGCTTTCAGGAACTGTGATAGACGCACCCTGAGAGCAGTGCGTGAGGGACTTAGCCAGCTAGAAGGGTTGCCATGAAGCGGCAAAATGACATTACAGAGAAACACGTTTCTGGCACGAACTCAAAAAGCTGTGGAACTCCATGAGGGTGATAACAAACATGGAAATGAATAGGAAGCATCTCACTACTACAAACGATTTTAAGAAAGCTAATGAGCTGAATGAATGTTATTTCAGGTTTGAAACCCATAACTTCACTGAGGAAAATGGTGGGAAAGCACAAAAATCCTGGAAACTAGTTTGTGTGATGCTGAGAGTAGATTGGTCTTACTGCTGAACACATCTGCTTTTTGTTTATTTTAGTTCTGCTTTTAATACTTTTCAGCCTCATTTACTGTTGAAGAAACTGAAGACTGATGAGCATTAACCTTTTTATTATCAAATGGTACCATTCTTTCCTGTCAGGTTGCATTCAGCACGTAAAAGTTAACAGCACGCATGCAGTCATCAATACAGGTGCTCCTCAAGGCTCCTCACACATTCACTTTACCGTCTATACCAGTGAATGGGTGAGTAGGAATTCACACAACGATATTATCCAATTCTCTGCTGACACTGGTAAATTAATTTTACTGTATAAAGATTCTGGTACATCACAATGTAAATAAGATGTAAAAAGATTTCTCTAGTAATGAGTAAAACAATGAAAGTCACAGGAAAAAAAGAATACAAATATCTCAAAGATATGTGGTGCACTCCAAGTACCAGCTGTTACCTCTAGAAGATATGGAGTGCCATTGTGCAAATTAAATCATTTTCAAAAATTTTTAAAAAGATTTACATAGCTAGGTCTAGTGAACTGTGCAGTTCTTGTAGTCTGAGGCTGTGCAATGACTGGTGTTTTTGTAAGCTATGAGGTTGTGCAATATCAGAAGCACTGTGCAGTAACTGCAGGTTGGTTTGGGAGGCTGTTCACTGTGCAACCTGTGCGACACTTGTGGGGTTTTGAAGGGGTGGGGCTGAGCAGTGGGAGCAGGACTGTGCAGCCATTGTGCAACTGTGCAACAACTGCAGTAACTGGGACTGCTAAGTTTTTTAATTTAGCAGCAGTTGAAGGTTGTAAGTTGTAGGACTGTGCAATGGTTGTTGAGCTGTGCAACAATTGCTGGACTATGCGATTTTTTTTTTCCGTGTTGACTCCAAGAAATATTTTCCTGTGGGACAATAAAGTATATATCATAGCTTTGACTAGGTTCGTTGGCATGGCAGTGTACTCTGTGACCCTACCACCTCTGAGCTATGGGTGTGTGGGCTCCGCCCCCTCTGAGCTATGGGTGTGTGGGCTCCGCCCCCTCTGAGCTATGGGTGTGCGGGCTCCGCCCCCTCTGAGCTATGGGTGTGCGGGCTCCGCCCCCTCTGAGCTATGGGTGTGCGGGCTCCGCCCCCTCTGAGCTATGGGTGTGCGGGCTCCGCCTGGGTGGCACTGCAGTAGAGGGGCAGAACAGACTGCTGTTCTGCAACACACGACAATCTGAAGGCACCTGCAAGGATTTATTTCAGAGGCCAAATTCAGTGATTATGTTGAAAAAAAAAAAAAAAAAAAAAAATCACACGTGCCCTTCAACATCTCTTCTCCCCCCCCCCCCCGCCGCCATGGTATCCTCAATACCTATCTGGAGGAATGTAGAGGACGACAGTCGTCCTGACATGATGACATGGCACACCATGCCTCAAGCAGGCCCCAGTCTAAAGTATTCAAATGTACTCTCGGGTGAGGTGATCAGCAGTACAAAGAATATAGGAATATTCACACTTCAGATTTCACCTGCAGAAAGGTCACTCAATGACGCACTGGACCGAGACACAATGGTAGGCTCTCTTGCACACTTACAGGCACATGGGCAGCAGCATCAGTCACTGCTGTAATGAGACCTCTGATAGATACGACAGCTCTCCCATTTTACACATTGCTGAAGCTGTAAAGCTTCATTCTCCCTGGCACTAAAACAAACACTGTCTGCCTGGCTCAGGTCTGGCCGGTATGTCTGTTGTGTCTTAGGCAGTTCCCACCATTAAGGTGGCTTTGGCCTGATAGAGGTGTGGCGGGAGATGACTGACAGGCTGACTATTGGTGCTTTAAAAAGACTTTATTTTAAAGTGACTTCTTTTAAAAGTTTAAGTATGAAACACGAATTAGCAAAAAGTCGCCTAATGTGGAAGAATTGTGCAGTTATTGGGCAAAAGAATGCAGTGTACTGGGCATTCCCTTCCTCTATAGACCATACCCAGTGGTGTGTGTGTGTTTGTATGTTTGTATGTGTATGCGTGTTTAAAAAGTACCACATTAGCCCTGGTCTGGTGCTGATGGTTTCTGTCTGCTCCCAACATTCTCTAACCCTCAGGTTATACTGCATCAGTGCACAAGTTAATCCTCTAATCCTCAGATATTCAAACACACACACACACACACACACACACACACACACTGCTGTGCGGTGCCGAGCAACTTAAAGGCTGACAGCCAACAAGTGCAACAGACACAGGAGCAGGTGGCAAAACACAGGCCGTGCTGACCTTCAGTTAAATAGAGAGGCCCTTCTGATAACTCTCAGATAGCTGGGGAAAGGAACAGCTACCTTTATGTGCAGTAGAAGACGTTTAAAATGAGCTGTTACGGGTGTGTGCAGAGTTTGCATGGATGCAGTCAGTTTTTTTTTGTGTGTGCACAAGTGCATGCGCATCCTGTGTTTGTAAGGATGCAGTCAGTTTTTTTGTGTGTGTGCACAAGTGCATGCGCATCCTGTGTTTGTAAGGAACTAGTGTGTGTAACGAACTAGCATATCCTTATGCTATCTCACGCCCTCACACTGGTCACATCATCGTGCAAATCACCGCATAATCCGTTCCATCAGGAAGAGGAGCTGCCTTTAATGAGCTGTGAGATTAAAGATAATGTTTGCTAAGTGAATCAGAACATATCTTTAACAAACCACTCCAGATAATATAACATTACACTGGTCTCCATTTATGAGTTATATTAAAGTCACCATTAAATGATTGCCCTCAGCTTCAATACAAAGAACCCCAAAAACGTGTCTAATGGACATGCAGCTATTCTGCGCTGTGTAAGTTCTTCTGCCCTGGGCCGAACCCCCATGACAGCGGTGTGTTTTTCCCTGCCCTCAGCACTGTTTGCATAGTGCAGCCTCAGTTCTTTCATCGCTGCATGACAGTTTCCTTCTGAACCATCCCAAAAAACAGTACTACCTCCGCCACAGCCTAACGACCCAGTCGCTGTATTATGGTTTCTCCCAAAAAATCCTTTTCATTCCTACTCCCACAGAGCTAAACCACTGATGACCCCTATCTGAGACCAACTAGAATGCCCAATCGGGGGGTTGCCAGAAGCTAGAATGTGTGGTCAGTGCCACGTAAGTGCCGGAGCTCCGCCAGTGGGACAAACCTCCCGCGGTAGGCCTTTCTTCTGGAACAATCCGAGTAGCCAGTTCATCTAGTGCCAGGCTGGTGATGGTTGTGCTCAGAGCCATTTATTTATAGGGGCTGGACAAGAAGGAGGTGCTGAATACAGGCACACATAGAAAAGCCACTAGCAGTGGAAAACAACAATACACCGCAGCTAGGAGAGGCTCATGGGAAGACAAGGGCACCGCGTCAAACAGCACATACAGCCAGGATGGACTGGGTTGAGCCCACTCATGAGGCAGAAAAATGTATTAAGCAAATGGACAAATGGTTTGATCGTTTTATTGTAGAGTAACAGTTGAGCAATCACTCACAAGAATGTGATAGCAGAGAGAATTGGAGTCCCACGCATTGGAATGCCGAAGATATGAAAGGGAATGTTATTTGTTTGTATGTGAAAAAGTTGGATATCAGTAGCGCATTCACATACACACACACACACACACGCAAACCTCTGATCTTGTGTAGTGTTTTCTGTGCGTGTTTGTGCTCAAAGCGTGAGAGATTAAGCGTGGTTAGGCCTTGTTCCGGCCTAGTTCTCAAGCAGTGTTGACAGGAAGAAAAGCTCTAGAATCAAGGTCGTTCACTATCTCTGTGTGCATGTTCTTCTCTCTCCCATTCCCAGCAGACCTACCTCTCGCTCCCCTCACACTGTCTCATCATCACCCGTGCTCCCAGTGTAAGAACGCCTGTAACCTCGCTGGTTCCGCAACATCTGAGCAGTAGCAGTACACATGGCCAATCATCCTGTGATTCATTCAAGCATCTCATTCTTAAGCCCTAGACATTCTTCCAAAGTGCTTACCTTGATCCATTTCTGTAATAAACATAAGTTGGTTGCAAACTCTATGTTGTGTTTGTGTCCCGTTTACGTTGTGGTTAAATGAGAACAGTCTCAGTCTCAGTCTCTATCTATCTCTCTCTCTCTCTCTCTCTCACATGCGATGGGGAAAATTCCCTTTCCTACATGATAAGCCCGGAAGAACAGACAGAAAAAAGGGAGGAGGGAGACAGCGAAACAGAGGCAGGGAGTTAGGGAAAGAGAGAGACAAAAAGGAGTAGGATACTTCTTCCTTTTCTCCCACAGGTGCTGTTCTAAAGGCTTGTGGTATAAAGTAATAGAAGAGAGATGTTTCATGTGTTGGATTAGTGTGGAAGGAGGAGCATGTTGTAAATCTCCACAGGGAGGTCACCTCTGTAACATCTGTTCACCTGTAAACACAGCCAGGGCCAGCATGTGGAATCACTCAGAATGAACACACACACACTGAATGTGAAGACATTTAAATGTACAGACCAAATATTTACTATAGGAAGAGTACATTGTGGGCAAACAGTACAAATCATTCAATTTGACACAGGGGTCGTGAGCCTGGGGGCTACAGTAAAGTAATACAACTTTAGGATTGTGGTTTACTAACCTTTACATGTAGAAAGTAGCAACAATGTAATTGTAACAACAATGTATTAGCACTATGTTTATTCTGTTATTTTGGCGAGCTAAAGTAAAAAACGACATACTAGAACACGCCATAAAAGACTCAGTGAGGCATTTTCTTATTAGGAAGTAGTTCCTCTAATTTACTGATAACAGCGTGTAGGGCCAGGAAAGCCCTGGGAACCCACAGACAGACAACGTTACATGTGCAGCATCGACCTGTAAACTTGATGGAACTCGTACTCATAGAAGAAGCAGAATCACATCACATGAGCAGCGCACAGACTGCGTACGGTATTCTGCCAGTGAAGCTCTGTTTCTGCCCCCACAGAGCGGAAAGCCCTCACGACAGAGTTGGAGGGTTCACATGGAGTGTCGCACCACCCACACAGTGGACCTCAGAGGACGGGAGGCCTCATGCACGAACAACACATGAAAAAAATAAAAGCTAAGACAGCTCGTATTCCTTCCTTGCCTCTAGACAAGAAGTTTCTCTCCATTACAACGTAACCCGAGGGAACACTAAACTGGCTACCACAGTTGAAAATGACAAATGGGCAGTAAGTACACGGACCTACTGTGTAATACAACAGCCTGATGTGTACGCAGATATCACCCAACAGAACTACTGATTTGTAGAGCAAGCCTGATAAAATCTTATGCAGTATTGTGAAAACACACAAAGTCTAATAAAAACATCTTATAAAAAATTCCCGGACGCAGCACAAATTAGACTCTGACTTATTCAATTCTATTCAGTCAATGTCCAGGTCTATTAAAAATTATATGAATTTTATTTGGAGATGTATTACGTTTGGATAGTATAGCGGAAATAAAATGCTTAATTTTATCATTTTCGGATATTGTAAAAAAGATATTGACGGAAGGGAAGCTGCTACTGCAGTGCATATAGTAACCACATGAGCTACATTTAAATATTGCTGCACTCTGATATCAGTTTTAATGCCTAGATTTGAACCAGAAAATCTAAAGTTATCTGACTGCAGATTGAGTGGTACATAGGCATAAACTGGCACCTCCAGTGCTGTGAGCTATCCGATGTTATCATCTGTGCATGTTGGAAGTCTTATCACAAAGCCACTTGCAGTGCTCAAATTAATTAACACCTCTTAGGATATGTCTTTAGTATTTATTTGAATGCCTTTTCAATTCTTTATTGCCCTATCAGGCTTTTTCATTTAAATGCATGTCCATGGCAACGTGCATCCAGCATAATGCTATTATATTGTTTCCTTTCCTTTTCGGTTGTTGTCCACAAACACATGTCTGAAATTTCCTGTGTTGTTTCAGGAGAGGAGGAGGCGCAGTGCTGGAATGTCTCAGATGCCAGAGCGCAGTGGAAAAGGTGCCGGCTGCTGGGACATCGTGAGTACATGGAATCTCCTTCACCCACAACTCTCCTGGACCTACGACTCCAACCGAGACAAGAAGGCTAGAGGTCTGAGGTAGCGCTGTCAGTTACCAATCTCAGTGTAAAGCCCTCCTGCACGGCCCTCATAGTCCCTCATGTGCGCACGGGCAGGCACGCGCACACACACACACACACACACACACACACACAACCAGAGACACGAACAGAGACTCGCTTACACGCAACCACACTCACATACACACGCAGAAACACACAAATCATCCTCAGATAGCAGCAATCCAGGACTCTGGAGTCCCGTGGACAATTAAACACAGCTGGACATCAGCTTGGTAGGCATCAAGCACCAGCAGGTGGACAATATGAGCCCAGCAGGGAAGCACCAGTGCTTGACTCAAACCAGTGGGCTCAGGTCTCCTAACTGGCAGAGACTTTCCAAAGCGTCAATAATGTTCTACGATCAACTCCAGTTACACTGAAACCCACTACATAAACTGGAAAGTCTAAGTTTATGCGCAGATGTGCTTCTAGGCACTAATTCATGCTCCAGTAATGGTGTCCATCTCCAAAGTTTACACTTAATGGGGTAAACATTTCCCTCTCCTTTTAGGGAGACAGGGACCATCTAGATCAGCGGGACCTTTACAGCCCACATGCATATGGGGAGCCCTTCATAACTACCTCTAATAGCAGAAACAGATGAGGGACATGGAGAGAGAGAAAGAGAAAGAGCACGAGTGGAAAAGAGGGAGCGAGTGACAAAGAAAGAAAGGAAGAGAGAAAGAAAGAGTGAGGAGTGAGGAAAACAAGAAATGGGAAGAGTTGGTAAAACCCCAGGGAGAGCTTGAGGCAGTAAATTACAGTACATACCTGAGCAATCACACTGTAAAAACTGTACTTCTTTGTAAAAAGTGACAGTGATGTGGGTTTGCAGCTGTTTGTACTTTTAAAAAGCAAAAGTAGAAATTAAAATGACGGTCAGAAATTGTGTATAACATTTATTAAACAAAAAATTGATAAATTGTGGTTTTACAAATACTGTTTTCTGGAGGCTTCCCTGTATAGTTGGCCATAGGAGCACAGTACCCATGGCACCCACTGAGGTTCTGCTATAGATGTAATCATTATAATAAATGTATTATAATAAAGTGTAAGTAATTGAAAGACAAAGTGTAGAAAAACTGCCTCCTCATCCTTGTTGCTGCACCTATACAACAGTATTGTCTATTCCAAGTAGACACTGACCATTTGAAATCAAAGAGCAAGCAGAATACAGAATTGTACTGTAAGATCATCATTCACACCACACAGCGAGAGCACGGTAGAGTACGTTTCAGTGTGTATTCACATAAAATATACACATAAGACACAGGCAAGACAAAGGACATGAACAAGATGCTATTCTCATTTCACATGGAAACAGGCAAGGACTGAACATGTCCCCGTGAGACGGTAAAACTGCTAGGTGTGCAATTTACAAAGCCCTTCAGATACACTGAGAATGGCTAGACACAACAAAACATACTTGAAGGTTTGTGTTTGCTATTACAGGGAGGGGGAAGGCTGGTAAAACACACTGTGGCTTCAGGAAGGGATTAAGAACAATTTACAGTGAAAGAGAGAAGAAATGTGCTTAATTATGCAAGCGCTAAAAGAATCAAAATAAAAAAGAATCAACTCTGGAAAGGGGAGAGAGCAAGAGACAGAAATAGAGAGAGAGAGAAAGCACGCTCTCTCATATTTCTGTTCCTGCAGGTTTCTCCCCACATCCAGGAACAGGAGAGAAGCCTCAGACATCTAGATCAAGGTCAAGCCTCGAACTCACTCACACTGACTCTCGTTCATCTGCCCATCCGCCTCCCCGACATCTGTTTGTTCACTATATTAGTTAGTTCACTATGGCCAATCTCTGATCACAGTCTCTGTATGGACCCACATGTCCATCACCAGGCCTGACCCCAGCACAGTCCGCGCGTCAAGCAAAGCCCACCATGCCTGCCCTCCGGTCAGCCGAGTGCAGCAGTGAGACAGCAGCGCAGGCGCGTGGATGTGTTGATCCATGCCCGTCTGCCTGGCCCATGTTGCTACAAGCCAGCTGCTCTCCCTGCCGCACCTCTCTGAGTGCCGGGTGAAGTCGATCTCTGCTCTTTACTGCAGACCTCTGCATACGAGACACGGTTCCTCACCTCAATCCCTAAATACCTTGCGCAGCATAAGAAAAACAATTCACACATGATTTTAGAGAGAAATGAGAAGAACATCCAACAGAAAAGAAGCACAAGTGGGATTACTCATAAAAATGGGTAGAAGCATGTTCCACCATCGCGCCCTCCCCTGGCCTGGATGTCATGAGTGCCCACTCTGAGCCACTGGCTCCCCCAGCCTGGCCGTCTGGGTCCACAGTTGTGTCAAGATGGGTCAAGATGGTTGTTAAAGTCATGGACCGTCTGGTCAAGGTTTGAATGAGCATTTGATTTGGAGTGGAGTCAGCTAGACACTGTATCTTCAACCTGCTGCCCACTACACTCTAAACTGCGCCTGAAGGGACAAGACTGCAGGGTGGGGGAAGGTCTCATCTTGAAGCCCAGAGCTGCACCTGCACAAGTCACAACATCCCTGTGCGTGTGAACCACGTGACACTGGGCTTCGTACTAAAACCACGGTGTAACGGCTCTTTCACGGAGCTCCAACACTGGGGGAAGTGCAGGGATTCACTTTCACCATCGCCAGCTGCACACCGGGAGACAGAGAAGAAGTGGCTGTAATAAAGTACACATCTGGGAGCGTTTGAAGTACAGCACAAAGTGATGCTAGGAAGTACATGAAAGTCTCCATAAACATTGGTTAAGAGGACTATAAAACATTGAGTGAACAAATTTCCTGAGCTAGAGGCATGAGATGGGAATGTGCTTGGTGTGGAGGGTAAACACAAAGAGATCCTGAGATAGAAACAACAGCCTGCATCAGGCAGAGACAGGCCTGTTTATGGAACAGCTATATGGACTCATCCGAGTCACCCCGCCTTCATGTATGTGTGCACACATTTATGTGTTTATCAACATATAGTTTTCTTCTGACTGTGCTCAAAAAGAATAATGTAAATACCTCCAGGTGACAGATTCCCATATGCCACCAAAAAAAAAAACCTATTACTAAAGTGTATGAACAACCCATCTAGTAAATTTAGGACAGGGTTGTGTCTAGAGAGAAATCCAGGAGATTATTGCAGAGAATTATGTCTGAAGGAACACTGAAATCTTCCTCTTCCTCCCTCCCTCTCTCCCCCCCTCTCTTACTCACTCATCTCATGCATATACTCAGATGGTCCACAGAAACAGTACAGCTCCTTCCTTAGACTGAGATGAAGAGATTGGGCTCAACTATTTATACTATGTCTTGTCTTGTCTATGCTGACTAATATGTCTTGTCTCGTGCATTTACCTTTATGTATATTGTATATTTGCACATCGGAGTTTGGAGAAAGGCATCTAGTTCAGCTGTGCACTACTTGTTCTATAGTCTGAATGACAAGCTGACTTTGACTTTGACTCAGCGGGGAGATCCCCTTTCCCGGCAACCACCTCAGCCCAGAGGACAGGAGAGGAGAGGAAAACAGACGTGACTACTGGTTTGAAATTCAGTTTTCCAGGTATAAGGAAGAAAGAAAGCGTGAGCTCTTCGTTCAACGATAGAGTGAGAGTCTTTGGCCTTCCTCCCTTCACATTCCACATACACAGTCTGATGACCTCTTAATCTGGAGGCCAAACAAGATGTATGTGTGTGACACAAAAAAAACCCCACCCACTCTCAAACACCCAGTTCATCAGTTTACTTCTAAACCATACTTAGGAAGAATGACCAAATGAACATCAGATAGAGTGAGAGAGAGTTAGAGGCTAAGTGAGAGAGGAAGATAGGAAGAATCAGCTGAACGCTAAAGGCTGTAAAGAGCACTTTTACAACTGCTTAGATTAAGTGGCATTTGCCGGCCATTCACGCCACACCGTAAGAGCAGACCACCCCCCAATACACACAAACATTAAATTGGATTCAATCCCATCATTTTCCATTACTTGTTGCTGCTATGACTATCCACAAACACAGTCATACAAATTATTAAAAGTTATATGTGTGTTATCTCTACTGCAATGGAGGCACAAAATGGATAGACTAGGAATTAAACAGACTTAACCATTTGAATAAAACATTAATGAAAAAAGTTAAGAGTAAATATGTGAATATTTAAGTGTATATAACCATGCGTTTGTACATGCACATACATATATTTGTAATTGAACATGTATGTGTGTGTGTGATTGTGCCAGGGTAAGTATCTTACATGGCTGAGTGCATAAGGGTTTGCAGCTTATCAGGGTCTCTGGCTGAACACAGCAATCATTTTAGTCTAAAACACAGGGCAGGTGAGCCCTAAGCAAGATGCTCTAAGCTTTTACAAACTGCTTTTACAGCGAGGGACTGCACTGTATCGTACACACCACACACCCATAAAAACATTCCAGCAAAACTGAGGGATTAGCAGAACAAATGAGTAAGGTCAGGGCCAAGACTCGGGCAAAGGAAACCAGTCTCACTCAGGTAAGATTCAACAGGACCCATCTTTCTTAAAACAACCCGCCAATTAAAATCATCAGTGTGGATTCTGGTCTTAGAAAGCTGACTCAACATGGAATATGCCAGGGAGAAAAACACCAGTTTGGAGGACTATTTTGAAAGATGCTCCCTGCAAGGCAATCAGACCCTCCTTGCACCAGGTGAGATAACACTGGAATTTGCTGCCCTCCAGGTGAGAGTGAGAGCAGAACAGAGAAAGAAAGAAAGAAATACAGACAGGCAGCGTAAGTGAGAGGTTGAGAGATATAGAGAGAGAAAGAAAAGGAGAGAGTCAGGCTGGGAGAAAGAACCACCCCGGGCTGCCTGTCTGCCCAGCCCACCCCTACACTGCCCCCCACTGTAGGGAGTGTCTCCAGGTATGTCTGGCTGCTCTGGGTTGATACTGTCAACCTGAATGTTGTGGCTACGCTGCAGATGGCTGATGTTGGGACTGCAACCAAGGACAGAGGCATTCCACCAGGACTGAGCTTTTGGGGCATCAAGCACACATAAGACTCTGCTCACACAGAGGCACTCAATCACACAGATCCACAACAGCATTCAAAATGTAATCATTTCAATGTACGCACCTGTGCAAATACACACACACAAACACACACAATACCAAGATGAGATTCCAGATTTCTTCATGTGTGACAGGTTCAAAGGAGAACCCCATGGTGTACATTACAGTCAAACTCCATCACCTGACAAGTAAAGATTTCTGTTTCTAACTACACATTTGTTCCTACTTTAAAGTACATTTGTCTCATTTATTATTATTTTTTATTTTAAAACTGCTTATATTCCAATTCTAAACATTATATGTATATGAATTTAGAGAGAAACAGAGGCATGGAAAAGCAGTTTTCTGTTCTGCCCAACCAAAGTTATGTAAGGAAGCTTTCTTTCTCTCGATAAGTGGAATTCTGGGTCATACAGAGACCAACGTAGCGCCCACTAGAGGGCATAGTCTCATGGAAGCAGTAAACTGGAATCATAAGCAGGCATTCCACACTTGGCTGAATGAAATATCTTTGAAAATAAGGTGGGGGGGGAGGGGGCAGATTTCTTTACTGTGGGGTATACCTGTGAGCCCTTGAGCATAAAACAGATTAACAGTGACAAAGTCTCTGCTTACATTGATTTCATGACTTTTTCTGAACAGCTGAAAAAGAACATTGCCAGAAAGTTGTGATAGCCCCATGTTCATGCACTGAAATGGTACAATGTTCATAAATTGCTTTGGCTACAAAAGCCTTCATTTAAGCTATTAAATCTCTGAAGAGGATGTTAACTGCTTAACACATCCGTACTCCCCAGTGTATGAAATGCAGACATAACCGTATCCTCATTTCCCATAGGACAGTCTTCTAACTTGATCCACTTGCTGAGCAGAGGAGTCCCCTCTGGCTGCAGAAAACCTCAAGAAGCCCAAAGTCTGAAACAGGCATGGCATTCCACTCTGTTTCCATGATCCCTTGATGTTTCCAAACATCATGCCCACATGCCCTCAGAATGGGGATCGTATGCATGCCCTTTCCACGCATGAACAATAGACTGTGTCTGAATTGAGGGTCCTTCATTCGACCTGCCCTCCTCCTGCTGGGGGGGGAAGGGAGTGACTATGCGCCTACCTAACTCTCCCCATAGGTGGTTAACTCCTCTCTGTAGAGCTGACAGGAGCCATACCCAACCCTTTACAATCTAGGCTCAAAGAGTGCAAGAAGGGGCGGGTCCCTGAGAACCTGTAAAAGAGGTCTCGGATTCCAAAAAGGAAATTTGGTGCATTCCAGCAGCCAATCAGTGACATGAGATGTCCAGATTACATTCTGAGTCACTGTTGGTACAGGTCCGCCACAATGCCCACTGGGGAGTGTAGGTATGTAAGACACGTCGCCTTTGAAGGTGAGGTCATGCTTGTCACTTGAATAAAGCTGTCCCCAACCACTACTAAATACTGATCAAAGCCTCTGGTGATAGAGCCCTACAGATCCTCTCCTGTCACTACTGCTGTTGGCTAGCCTGACATTCTCTAGATCACGTGAAGTACTTCATTACACCACCACTAGCACATCATAAAAATGAAAGGAAAAAGTAGGATAATCTCGTTATTTAATTAATTTTGTGAGTTAATGAAAACATTGATGGAGAGACTTTGGCATTTTCTTTTCCATCACCAGTGACTTCTGGCAGTATATTAGTTTTCTTGGATTTATGGATGAAAAAGGTTCATCTGGTGATCCATAATCTGTCAGAATACCACGCGCGGATTTACCATTTAGTGAGTTGTAGTGTTCCCAATCACATCAGGTGGATCCAGATTATATGATGATGTTATAATAGGTCATATTATTGCTGTAGGTTAAAGCCATGCGCGCGAATTAATTCAACAAATCAATGTCGATGTAATCTTTTCAATGCAACATGTAAATATTAAGCATACGGAAATGGTAGTTATAGGATAAGAAATTTTCTAACATGTATCAACAAGGTATATTCAAAGGAGACAAAATATACTGCATTTCATCATTTAAAAATGTAAAAATAATTTAATACAACACTATACTAACCGAGATACAAACTGAAGTTCATGTTTTATTTTCAATTAAATTAGAAACAAGGTTCAGCCGGCATGTTTCCACAAGTCACCCCCTGCCGTACAGACTTAAGAAAAATGTGCTTCTGCGGGAAATTGCGGTCAACCGAACAAAGTAAACGCAAATACGTCTCCCTGCGGTTCTTGTCCAACAACATGTCAAAAACACAAGTTACTTGTCTGAAACAATGCAAACAAAATACAATAATACACTGTAAAGGCGAATTAATTTATACTTATTTCAAGATCTCAAGAAAATAAACTCTTCCACTAGATAAAGTAGGCTAACAACCCTTATATATTAACTTCAGCCTAGACGCATGCTTCGGGTAGCGATTCGCAGAATATATAGTGCAATTATATGATAATAGCAAAACTTAGGATACAACTAATTACAAATATCCTAAAAAACAAATGTGCGTATACTTACCGCAGACTCAGATTCCTGTACCCCTATGCACAGAGTAATTAACACCAGCACCACGACGAGGTTGATCAGACTCTTAAACTTTTTATTCATTTTTAAAGAATCTGCCCTCTTAACATTGACAGCTATGACTATGGGCACATATGTAACTTCTCATATTCCTCTGCTAACTTTACTGTTACGTGAATTGTTGTTTTTAAAAGTAAAAAGGCAGACTCTTCTCAAGTCTCTACGCTGTCTAGCGATAGGACCGTTCACTAGCATACTGCAACCTTAACTTTTTCCTCTACCCCTTAACCTGCTGGCCGCACTACTTTGAATCACTCCGCCTATCAACAGACTAGTCCCCCAAAAGCACTTGCTATACTTTTCTGTCTCTTAAGAATAAGACAAACAATTTACAATTCAGTTTTTCAAAATTAATTTTATTCTTAATTTAACAGCATGTCCACTGTAGAGGATGTCAGGATAATTTTAATGGGAAAAAAGTTTTTTTCTGTATTTTTTGACATTCCAGCTATACAGGTGATTTTAAATCAGGTGCATAGTAAACTTTTCACATTCTGTATTGACATATTTCAGTTAAACAAAAATCATATTTATATGATTTTATATATCGGTTGAAGAACAGCTGACTTCCTGTGAGCACAGATTCAACCATATGTAGGACTGCTGCTGCCCCAATGCCTGATTTTTTGTCAGCAAATGTATTTTTCTCCTGGTACATTTCAAAGTCTAGCATCAAACCATCTGGAGAAACAAAGACAAATAGCTTCAAACCAGTAGGGTACGGCTTGCCTGGAACAAATTGCCTGATTGGACAATGGCCTAATTATTGCTAATTATTGGCATTTTTGTTTTTTGGGACCAAAACATCTTGATTCTTGGGTAACCAAGGCAGGCCATGTGAACTGATATTCCAAAGAACACCAAAGAACACCTTAATTTTGTGGTATTCAGAGACACTCCTCTAACTTGGAGTTCCCTTTAATTTGTGAACGTTGCCATGTTTTTAAAGATGTTGCTATCAATGTACTGGGAAAAGTACTCAACCAGACTCCAGTTTGCACGGGTTGTAGGATCATCTTGGTAACCAGATGGCATAGGTAGGACAGGACTGAATCTATAGGGATGAAAAAATTCCTAAATATGTTGGTAAATAACCCAAGTAACTATTTTATCTCTAACCACTTTGATCACAATGAAATGTAGTTGTTATTTACCATTTAAAATACGTTGCAGCAATTAATAACAACAATGTAGCATATGGTGTATTTTACTATGGATAGCATCATGTATGGTTACCCTGGAGACAACGAGAAGATACTTACTAGTCCTTGACCACAGAGGACAGCGGGTGTCGTGTTCACCTGTGCCTGTTAGCTCGTCTGATGAGCCTCCTGTCTCTTCTTCAGAGTTCTCTACTTCTTCATCAGCAGGTCCAAACTCATCCTCAGCATTTTCCTCATCCGATAAATCTGAATCTCCCGCTATTATTCTGTACAAAATCTCCTCTGCTTTTGTCCTGTCTTCTATTACTAGATATTAGAATTAGGCTTTATTAAGTTTGCTTTTTGCTTAACCTGTCAGTATAGCCTAGGCAGCTGTCTACTGGCAGGTATAGTCTTATCGCTGTTGATCAATAGATCCACCTAGAGTTGTTTCTTTTATTAAAATGAAAGACATCAAGATTATCCACTATAGAGGACATGCATAAACTGGCTATTATTTCAACACAGTAATAAGAAAACTACTCTCAAACCTCACTACATCATTCCTGACATGTTAATAAACAATACAGTATAAAAACATCATAGTTAAACATCAGTAACTAATCACTTATCTTACCTTTTCTCTTTCCATTGTTTGACAGAAGAAAAAAAAGTTGGGTTATCTGTGTTTAAAAATTGTTTTAAAAATTATTTTGTGTGCATTTCTACTCCAACTTTTGCGCTCAGAATATCATAAGTTGTGCACTACCTATGCATGAGCTTCGTGCGAGCCACTGTTCTAAGCTCCGCCTCTCATACGGACTCATACGCTGCGGGGAACCGAGAGGAGTGCGGAGTGTGTTATCGCCACTGAAGCTCCGTGAGTTAAACTTTTTCTGATTCTCAAAGTCACAACCACTGTAGCCTAATCAACTGCAAATGCAACAATGGTAGCTTTACGGTTATATACTAACACTTTCTCTCCTCTTTTTCCCAAGCTCCGTCACACTCGAAGTGGATGAACCACTTAGTGGATTCTCCAGCGTCGAGATTTGAAAGCCTTTGCGGTGGCTCGTAGTAAAGTGAAGAGAACGCAACAGACAACAACCGGAGTTATCTTTGAACTTTGAACAATGAAGTTTTGGTAAGGAAGCAGTGATTTATATGTATATAATATACTTTATATTACTAGATACTAGAATTAGGCTTTATTAAGTTTGCTTTTTGCTTAACCTGTTGATATAGCCTAGGCAGCTGTCTACTGGCAAGTATAGTCTTATCGCTGTTGATCAATAGATCCACCTAGAGTTGTTTCTTTTATTTGCAGGATTTGTGTACTTGGCATTATCTTGTCGGTGGAATTTACGCATGGGGTAAGTGCGCTATGGTTATTATCAGCAGAAACATATGTCCGATTTATTGTTTCTCGCGGAAAACAATCTTATCTTACTGTGATAAAAATAATAATTAATAATAAATAATATATGTGTGCTGCTTTCCGCACCAGCGCTAATTACGTCTCCGAATACAAAATATACAAAATAAACACATTATCCATTTACTGGACTAACATGTACGGTATTTGTTTCAAAGTAGTTTGTGGCATTTATTAAGATATCACGCTAATGGGTTTATGAGCGCGCAGCACGTTTCCTAGGCCAATAGCATAAGCTCACATTTTAAGTTAGTAGTTATCTCAAACAAATCTTTCAATTTCCTTTTTAATTATATGAAATTTTCGTATTTTGTTATTACTGACCATCTGTGACCGTTACCACACTTTTGAAATGTTGTGTTGTGTGTTAATTTTCTGAAGTTGTCTTTATCTTTTACTGATTTGTCCTTGCATAGCCTGTAGAGATTTGAGTATAAAGCTATTGATAAAGCAGTAAAAACAGTTTGAAAATATCCTGACAACCACTTTACTGGTTAGCTGTGTGAAACTGCTTTATTGACTGTCTTGCGGTAATTTGCAGTTACATTCAGATAATTTGTTATTGTAATAACATGCCCTAATTTAACCCTCCTTCTTATGAATATGTAATAGATTATGTAGGTAGAGCACACCAATTTACTTGATTGTGCTTAGCTGCCGGCAATGAAACTTATACTGTTATCTACAAATGTTCTTCATTTTATCATTATTATATCATTATGATTATTTGCCTAAGAGTTTTTTAAATCACAGTTATGCAATGGTCAGATAATTTGGACAATCTCATGTTAAATAAAACAAAATCTCTCTGTTGGGACATCTCTATTTTTAACCACGTAAGACCTGCAGGTTTTCAGGGCTTACTGAAAGTCCAGCGCTAACAGTAAAATGCTATTGTCTTCAGACTGATCCTGATACGTCATTAGGATATGATCTCAGAAGTCACTTTCCAAAGCATAGGTCAAATTCTAAAATGCATGTTGATGTAATGCTGATGTTCTTATAGAGGAGCATAAGGGGTCTCTGCTGCGTGATGTGAAGAGCTTATCAGTGTGGTCACAGGGTGACAGGGTTAATGGTCTCATGTTTCAGACTGGGGAGCCAAGCAATGCCAGTGGTTAGGCTGAGTGCTTGTGTTAATGCTTTAATAGGTCAAGGGAGAATTAAGAGGTAGAATTGTTAACAGAGCAGTTTGGTATGCAGAATAAGCTTAAAATCAGATTAGACCTGTTTAGAATGACTTGCTGGGTTTTGGGTATCAGAGTATTACAGTTTAGGTTGTATAAATGTAGAAGGTTCTGGAGCCTGTTGCAGGCTTTGTTTCTTCATAATGATAAAATAGACACATAATATTCACAATGGTAAAGTACACACATTTACTTCTTTTTCTATGACATTGCTAAACACGACAGAAAATGTCACCATATCTTATTTATCTCCTCTCTGTCTTCCACTGTTCTCTCTTTCCTCTCACACACACACATTTATATGTATACACATACATACATACACAGTGGTGTGAAAAAGTGTTTGCCCCCTTCCTGATATCTTTTTTTTTGGTATGTTTTTCACATTTAAATGTTTCAGATCATCAAACAAATTTTAATATTAGACAAAGATAACACAAGTAAACACAAAATGCAGTTTTTAAATGAATGTTTTTGTTATTAAGGGAAAAGAAAATCCAAACCTACATGGTCCTTCGTGAAAAAGTGATTGCCCCCTAAACCTAATAACTGGTTAGGTCACCCTTAGCAGCAACAACTGCAATCAAGCATTTGCGATAACTGGCAATTAATCTTTTACAGCACTGTGGAGGAATTTTGGCCCACTCATCTTTGCAGAATTGTTGTAATTCGGCCACATTGGAGGGCTTTCGAGCATGAACCGCCTTTTTAAGGTCATGCCACACATCTCAATCGGATTCAGGTCAGGACTTTGGCTAGGCCACTTCAAAGTCTTCATTTTGTTTTTCTTAAGCCATTCAGAGGTGGACTTGCTGGTGTGTTTTGGATCATTGTCCTTCTGCAGAACCCAAGTGCGCTTGAGGTCACGAACAGATGGCTGGACATTTTCCTTCAGGATTTTTTGGTAGACAGCAGAATTCATGGTTCCATTCACAGCAAATCTTCCAGGTCCTGAAGCAGCAAAACAGCCCCAGACCATCACACTACCACCACCATATTTTACTGTTGGTATGATGTTCCTTTTCTGAAATGCTGTGTTACTTTTATGCCAGATGTAATGGGACATACACCTTCCAAAAAGTTCAACTTTTTTCTTGTCAGTCCACAGAGTATTTTCCCAAAGGTCTTGGGGATCATCAAGATGTTTTCTGGCAAAACTGAGACAAGCCTTTATGTTCTTTTTGCTCGCAGTGGTTTTCGTCTTGGAACTCTGCCATGCAGGCCATTTTTGCCCAGCCTCTTTCTTATGGTGGAGTCATGAACACTGGCCTTAACTGAGGCAAGTGAGGCCTGCAGTTCTTTGGATGTTGTTGTGGGGTGTTTTGTGACCTCTTGGATGAGCCGTCGCTGCACTCTTGGGAGAATTTTGGTCGGCCAGCCACTCCTGGGAAGGTTCACCACTGTTTGATGTTTTTGCCATTTCTGAATAATGGCTCTCATTGTGGTTCGCTGGAGTCCCAAAGCTTTATAAATGGCTTTATAACCTTTTCCAGACTGATAGTTCTGAATTGCAGTGTATCTTATTTGTTCCTGAATTTCTTTGGATCACAAAATGGTGTCTAGCTTTTGAGAATCTTTTGGTCTACTTCACTTTGTCGGGCAGGTTCTATTTAAGTGATTTCTTGATTGAGAGCAGGTGTGGCAGTAATCAGGCCTGGGTGTGGCTAGAGAAATTGAACTCAGCTTTCCAAAGATGTAATAAACCACAGTTAATTTATGTTTTAATGGGGAGGGTCAATCACTTTTTCACACAGGGTCATGTAGGTTTGGATTTTTTTCCCCTTAATAATAAAAAGCATCATTAAAAAACTGCATTTTGTGTTTACTTGTGTTATCTTTGTCTAATATTTACATTTGTTTGATGATCTGAAACATTTAAGTGTGACAAATGCAAAAAAAAAAGATATCAGGAAGGGGGCAAACACTTTTTCACACCACTGTGTATGTGTGTGTGTGTGTGTGTGTGTGTGTGTGTGTGTATATATATATATATATATATATATATATATATATATATATATATATATATATATATATATATAAAGATTTGAGGTGAAGATTTGAGGTGAAGATGGCATTGTTTAGTGATTTGATGGCATTGTTTAGTGATTTGATTTTCTAACCTTGGCCTTATCTTTAGCATAAACCACACACACACACACACCTGGGGTTGTGAGCCGTGTGAGTGAGTGCTTTCGTGAGAAAGCCATGACTGAGGGAGGTTACACTGATAATTGAATCCCTAAACAAGAGCAAGTGGACGAACACTTATCTCTGTACACCTGCTTCTAGTACTTTCCTAAACTTTGCCAGCACTTTCTCAGAACAATGCAGGTGAAGGTTATCATGTGATTGTTTATCCGGAGAGGTTTTATCTCTGTAGCCTCACCTCCCCATGCCCAGCAGGACATGGCAAGAGATTTCTCTTTTGCTTCAGGTGCCACTCTCTAGAACATTCCTGTAGGTCAAGTCAAGGCTCTGAGATGGCTCTTTGATTTGTTGGTGCTGCTCTTTGACTGAATATATCTTTGCCCTGACGCTGCAGATTCAGTTTGAGGCTATTCTACATTCCACCCCTTAACCAAAATTTCTTACACCCTGGGGAGGGAGGAGATAACCTTTATGGCCCTCCAGCTAACTTGTGTGATTGAGTGGTTAAAGATATCAGGCTGTCAGCTCTGATAAATGGGCCTTTCTTCAGCTTTCTGACAAAGCGGTGACTGGGCCCTGACTCCTAAATGAAATATCGTCCTACAAGCAGTCTACTTTAGTTTTTGGCTCAGCTGAACAATGCAAAGAACTACAATGAATTTAATTCTCTACCTTCCCAGTTAGCTACCCCACCCTCTCGTCTTTACTTTTGGTTAAAGTTGCCACTTGTGCTATTTTTCTAGATATGTCTTTAGCTCTGCCTCTGTCATTTCTCCTTCTCTCTCTGTAATGAGAGACACACATATCGATGGGCCTGATATCATAGTTGAATATCTTTCATTGAAATACTGAAGACCTTAGAGTGCATATAGCACAAACACAAAATAATTACGTATGCCCTTTCTTCCTTTTGTGGAGATGCCTCCTTGATCTGTTAATTTTAATTAAGTAGATACAGTAAAAACCACAGTCTTAACCAGGGTTGTTTTTTTTAAATGATTCACATGGAAGTCCAACCAGACTGCTAACGGCGTACTGATGTAATTTGTACATGGCCATAAATCTTACCTGACCACCAAGACAAATAGGTTTACTTTAGAAAGTTTTTAGCTACCCCCAGACACACACACTCACTTTCTCTCTCTGTCTCTCTCTGCTCCCTCTCTTTGGAGAGAAAGAAAAAGAAATTAGCAGTGATAGAAGTCTAACATTTTCACCAATTGATTCATCACAAATCTTTTTTGAAGGACCTCAGAATAGGATAAAAGAGAAAGACAGAACAGAGTAATCCTGAGGGGGGAAAAAAGGTACATTTTAAGAAGGGAGAATTCAAGCCTCATACGTGTCATTCTCCAGTTGTTGATTGTGATATTGTAGGTCTCCACTAAGAACGTGCTGGTGGCCTCAGAGGGAAATATGCTGGGGAGGTGAGGTCAGAGAGGTCACGATAGGAGAGAAAGGGGCTTGCGGAGGGTTACGGGGCTTTAGAAAGGGATCGAGTACTAGCCAGTGATGACCCTGTTCGAGTGAATACGTGCCTGCTTTTCCTTCTCCCAGCTTCAGCTCCAGTCCCGTGCTCCTGCTCTTATCATCCTTTATTATTTCTCATCTCTTTGGTCTTCCTCCGATTAAATATTTATTAATTATTACTGCACCTATAGAAGGAAGAGTTGCCTTAGATTCTGTGGCAAAGGGATTGGCAGTACATTGATTTTTTTTGTCCTTTAGAAATGGAAAAAAGCTTGACATCTACATTTGAACATTTCGCAGCAACATGTAGTAACATGTTGCCCTGTCATTGACAATTCCTCTGTTTTTTCATTTTCCTTTACCCCTGCCCCCTCCACTCTGTTGCCCCTGTCTTGCCACTTGATCCCTGAGCTGGTTTTTCCTGCGTATGTCTGCTGAAGTGTGTGCTCACCTGCCTATTACTGCCTAGTTCTTGAGCTCTGCGGCCCGCTGGTGCTTGCATGTGCAGCTCTCAGTGGAGAGGGAGCTTTGGTGAACCTACTTCTGAATGCAGTGATGTAACCTTCTCACCTTAGCTATGATAACATGCAAGTCCATTTAGCAAGTTAGCACTGGGGTGGGTTGGGACATGCCTTCCATGGGTCTTTCCATTGTATTAGTCAGTACAATTAGTCACACGCATTTTACGCCATTTGGAAGGAGCCTGGGATTTATTTATTTAAACCGTGTCTAAAACAGCATATTAAGAATGAAATATTGTGACAAATTACATTATAAAAATGGAAACTGTAGACATGCTTCCTTAGTTGATATCATATATATATATATAAAAAAAATTTTACAGCAAAACCAAACTGGGCTATTAATGTGTCAGTCATCCAGTTTCTGCATTGCAAGAACAAGATTTATTTAGAGACCAAATCTCTCTGACTCTCCCAAACTTAGTGCTTTTGATTGGAGCCCTGAATCCTTTCTCTTTTGATGGGCCTCAGATATTTATTTACTTGGCTTTCCTCCTATAAATAGTCTACTTGCTACTTGTGTAGAAAATAGTCATAATGGTATTTGGGTTTAAATTAAAACATTTATTATACTACGTTACTCTAATAGGAGATGTAGAAAAATTCATATTTCTTGAATATTTTCGTGTAAAGTATGGCAGCATGTCTTAAAAATTCCAGCAAATAACAATAAGTATTAAAAATGCCAGAAAATGACTACAACTAGTAAAATACAGGAAAATTGCTTGAAATTATAATTTGTCATCTGGGTTACAATCTTTTATCTGGGTTACATTTGTTTTTCTTAAAATTGTATTTTTTTCAGATGACATGTTTGACATTTCAGGTGTGTGAGTGTGTAAAAAAGCAATATTTGTAAAGTGTCCTTGAGTTTAAGAAAGGTGCTATATAAATGCAACTATTATTATTATGATTATTATTATTGTTATTATTATTATTAATAATAATAATAATAATAATAATAATAATAATTTGCCGGAAGTTGCATTTTTAAACATAGCACACTGCAATAATTGATGATATACAAACATACGTTATGATAAGTGAAAAAAAAACCCTATTAATAATACATATATACTTGCATTCAACAAAGATACCAAATTTAATTACTATCCTTCAAGCTCCAAGGTTGCACAGTAAGGTTTTCTGCTGGGCTCCAAAACTTTAGTTGAGGTTATAGTTTTAGTGAACTCTATAAAATTGAAGCACTTGCTTTGTCTGCCTTTTGTTCGGAGCAGAGCTTTTGGGCTGGAGTGAGTTCTGTAAGGCATCTTTCCCCCTGCAGAGTTCAGACCCTGCAGATAGAAATTCCTGCGATGGCATTTTTGTGATGGCATTCCGAGATGCGTGACAGGGGCAGGCCTCAGCTTAGTCTGCAACCTTCAGCCAATCAACTGAAGCACACCTGCACATCCCCTCCTCTATCTCACACCCCCACCTCTTAAAGGAAAGAGAAAGTAGGCAGAGCACCAGTTACCTGATGCCCCCTTAACCCACTGCTGATCTGTTCACACCCTCCAGAGACTGCTTTTAATTCCACTGCTTTCCCCTTTTCTCCTGGCCTCTTTCTACCACCTGCTAAGACAGCAATAGCTTCTTGTACATGATTTCCTGAAAAGAGGCCTTTCTCTTTTTCTCTTTCTCCCTTGGCGCTTTCTTTAATTCTGCTTTGGAAGTAGACCACTCTCTGATCTTTAAGCCACTTTACAGAGCTGTAAATAACACAATGGCTGTACCTGTCATGCTCACCTGTTCCCAAGTGTCCTTCTGGGCAAATGAAACAGAAATGGCTGTAGTTGTCTTAAAATCATGCCTTGAAGATGATGTCATGGACCGGAGTGAGATAGAGAGGACTGTAAGTCAGTGCAAGAAGATTTATCTAACCCTCATCATGCATTTTTACTAATTTCTGAAGCAGTAATTTCTCTCAGAGTATTGATAAATGTGAATAGTCACCAGGAAGATGAAGAGGTTAAGTGAAATCTCACAATTAAATTTTTTTTTTGCCATTTTAGGCTGTGAGATTTTCTGATAAGCCCTCATTCTGAGTAGCTTTGATTCCTGCAAACCCTTCCTGCCATTATATTCTCCCTCGTGTTCTGCAGAGAGTCGAATGGCTATTTCTAATTCCACTTGGGGCAGGTTTAAGTTCAGGTCAGCCTGCAGAATGGATGCACAGCTGTTCCCTACAGCTGATCACATCTAGTGGAGTACCATTCTTCTATCTGTTCATCATGCTCCTGTCCTGTTTTATGCCTCTCTTTCATGTACTCACCAATATTGCTTCAGAGCAAAATGAGTAATGGACTTTAGGTAGATGATCTGTGGCTTTGAGTTACTATCAGGCTCTGGACATGCTCATTGTCTCCAGATTGTCTCTGGTTCTGTTTATTTTCTCCTCGTGATTCTGGCACGTTCTTCTCAGTTTTTTATGACTCAGTTAAGTTCTTTATGACTCAATTAATAATTAATAATAACCTCTCAACATCCAGTTGCTATCATAGCATAGGTAGAAACCTAGCCTTATTTGTAGTGTACTGTATGAGATGAGGTTTAGGGGATAACATCATTTAACAAATAGACAACAATGTACTATAAATGAGACGCTAACTCCTGGAGGAAAGAAAACAGCTTTAGAAGTTGTCTACCAAGGATTCTTAGAGAGAGTTTTCCCACAGAAATATCCATGGTATCTGTGTTTGTATGTTGGCTAGGACAGCTCAACATGACTGCTGTGTTCCTGTTGCTGTAACGATGGAGGTGGTTGTCTGGCATGCCTAATGTTTACAATGATGTGCATACTGTTGGTGAGCAGAAGCTCTCTGCGTTTATAAATAAGCGCTTTGTTTACAGACTTGAACAGGATGTTTCTTTAAAGCCAAACTCCATATACAGTAAATTAACAGTGTAAATGTTCTCAATATATATATCTCAATAAAATGGGCCTGGTGATCCAGAACAAATTTTGAAACACTGAGAATATGTTAGAATTGACTATTTATGTGCATTTAAGTGTATTGTGTTTTTTAATGTAATTTTAATCAGCAGATAACAGGCTTATTAATTTTGCAGATTGAAAAAGATTAAAGATGTATGTATTGCAGTTCAAATGTACGCAATTTTATGTTGTGCTGAAATGTGTTTTGAGATCATTAAGCGCACCAGAGCTGTTGAAAACTGAATATGAACGGATATTACTGAGGCCCATTTCTTTATCTTGACGCCAGGCACAAGCCAGGCATATAGTCTGGTGACTTGCCCTGGCACGGTCACTTTTACACCACTCCTGGGTCTTCAGCCATCTAGTACAGATCAGAAGCGATCCAGACTTCCATACCTGAGTTCTCTGAGTTTCTTCCCCTTTATACAATTTTAGGTTTTTTCCTTCCTCTTACCTGAAATAAATTAAAGACTTGGTATGCACTTGAAAAAAAGTTCTTTGAACATCCCTTCAACCACATCATTCACATCCCAAATATGTTTCCTTTCTGGTATATATTGCATCAATGGAACAATAATAAGCATTCTACTCAGGGCTCCATTTGATTGATTACCCAATATTGCTCCCACCAAATACTCCATATACATCAGTTTATGTTTTATAGTTTACTGGTTTTGTGCTGTGTTCTTTAGTGAGAACCACAACATGGGAAGGTATTTCCTTTAGCCAAAAAAACCAAACTGGTTAACTGTGCAAAATGGTCCATTGAACATGTTAAAGGCGGAGGGCAACATGACTTCACCATAGCACAATTATCAAAAACCTCACTGGTCTGCCAATGCCACAAGGGCTCCTGTTGGTGAAAAAGGTCAACTCCCACTTGTACATGCTCAGCTTTAATGATTGTCCAGTGGGAGCACATAGACCAGCATGGACAACCAACAACTACCATCACATGTTTATATATAGAAATTACCCATGTGTCTTATATATTGAACATTATTATTAACAGAACAAAAATCTTAAAAAGAATACAGGCAGACTTTTCAAATGGCAGAAAAATACATTTTTACTCAAATTTATCCTCAAATGGCAGTGTACTCTGGTTAAAGAGATTTGTAACCCCTACTGTAGTTCTCTGTTTGTATGCTGCAATGTCTTGTGATTATGTGTGGGAAAGGTGCCGGTGGTTGTCTTAGACAGTACAGATTCACAGCTTTTCAGCTGTGTATCTCAGTGTTTGTCATTGCTCACTCATTGTCGTTGATTTTAGCCTTTGTCTAAACCCTCCTACTGAAGAAAGATGGATAGAGAATCTTACCATCTTAAAGTATTCTTACTGTGCCACACAGAGAGAGAGGGAGAGAGAGAGCAAGCGAGAGAGAAAGAGAGCTTGTATGAAAATAGTTATGGGTTGGAAAATACTCAACCTTTCCTTTAGTTAGATAAATTCCTCTTCTGACCAAGTTTAATATGGATATGCTTATCAAAAATAAACCAAAAAAAGTTTATTCCATGATAACATTTCAAAATTGCAGGCATGTTGCAATATTTACACAGCAATACTCTCATACTGCATATCCAGTGAGGACCTACCTCTTTATAAAAAGACCTACCTCTTTATAAAACTCTTAGCCCACCAACCCCCCACCCACACAGCAAATTCAGTGGTCTTCCTGTCTCTTCACATCCCCTCTCCATAGTCTTAGTCATGCTCTTCCTTGACACGGCTCTGTTATATTGCTGTGACTTTCAACTGCTGCCTTCACACTGGCCAGCCAACTTCTTCTGCGTATACTTCAGCCTTGAGCCACTGTAGGGGGAAGATTGATGTAGGGGTACCATGGACGCTAGTGCACAGTGGACCACCTCCCCTGACAATGAAAAATCTGATTTCAGTGACTGAGATCCCTCACCATGGTGTCACGTCAGGGGCTGATATACTTCGAGCAAAGATATTAATAACCTTGATTCAGTCTAATAAATTTTCTATAATATAATATATTCTCTAACCATTTGTGTGTCCATCTGTCTTTACTTCACACCTTTTGTACCTGATGCTTTTGATGTGACAACATGGTGCATACGCTGGCAGTTATTATTTGGTTGCCTCTCCTGGCTTCTCTAACTGTGTTAGTCTTAGTTGATCTTTCTCTATATCTAACCAGGTCTGTACGAGACAATAGTTCATGTAACCCTTTTCCAGTCTATTTTAATTCTTCACTCCTCATTTGAAATTTAAATAATGGACCACCTGCTGTGTGCTATGCATGTGTCCTGTGTGGCATTTACCTACAAAAGGACACAAACACCTTTATTTACACAACTTGAAACTTCGCAGTTTATGAGGACCAAGACGGGAAATAAGGTCACCCGGAATTACAATAATTTTCGTATAGAAAATAGTATAGAATAATAGAATAATATTCTGTTCTATTCTATACTGGTGGCTAGCACGTTTTCCTCTCAGCACTAGGGTCTTGGGTTCGAGTCCTTATCTGGGTGTAGTTTTCATGTTCTGTTTGTGTGGGTTTCCTCTGGGGTCTCTGGTTTCCTCCCACAGTCCAAAAACTTGGAGGTTAGGATGATTGGATACTCTAAATTGTCCTGTGTGTGTGTATATATGTTTAATGTGATGGATGGTGCTCTGTCCTGGTCTTCGTCTCCTCCCCTTTCCACCCAGTGCAGTCCCCCAGGGGGCTGTGGGTTCTGATCGAGAGTACGCTGTGTGCAAATTGGCTGCCGCTTCTCATCAGGGATGCGAGTGTGTAAAAAAAAAAAGAAGAAGCAGCAATATTTGTAAAAGCGACCTTGAGTTGGAGAGAGGTGCTATAAAATGCAAATAACAATGTTGTATTCTACATTATACCTCTTGGTTATTTGCAAAGTAGAAGTAAGCTTTAGACCGCCTGGGATAAAAGCAGTGGTTTTCACACCATTAAATCATGCCTTCCAATGACCTGAGTTCTATTAGCAATTGATGTTGTCATAAACAGGCTAGTGAACATGCGCCCCTTCCATTGCCCTGTGGAATGGGGACGGCGTCTGAGCGTGTGGCGTCGACGCAGAGTCACCCCAGATTAGGGCGGTGCCTTAGCACTGACTGGCCCTCCTCACTCATCAGATCACTTACATACCAAATAGAGCTCTGGGTGAAGTGGGCCTTAGGTGATGGGTGGAGAAGGCTTCCGAGGCTTGGAAGGGTGTTTTGGTTGTGTCTGAAGGTAGCTGGGGGTCTGTGTGTGTGTGTGTGTGTGTGTGTAGAAACTCCTAGAACGAGGGAGGAATGCAGATGAGAACTAAAGAGCAAGATAGTGAGGGAGAAGGGGGAGTGTGAGTAGGTTCCCACCTGGTTGCTATTCATGTACTCTGACAAAGTCAATGCCAAGACATGTTGGTAGAGGTTCAAGTGTTTGTCTTTGGTAAGCCCCTACACTGCATTCATGACCCTCAATCAAGATATTTCTTCAGCTTTCTGCCACTCCACTGAAAAGACTGGAGTCACATGCCATGTTGACTCCAAACAGCTATGCTGCATTCCATGTTAAGGGTGGTTAACGTTCGTCAATTATTATGGGGACAAAATGTGTAAATATTGACATTGTATTAGTTTGATTGAGAAGAACAGTAGATTAGCAGGCAGGAGAAGATGGATGAGAAAAGAATTTGGAAGCGTAAGCCTTGACGTTATTCAGCCTTGGAAATTCAGAAGAACTTGTTATGCTCAAATGAATTTAAGACATCCATTCACAGCACAGCTCAGCAATTACAAAGGCAGTGGCAACTTAAAGTAAGATATGAGCTCAAAATATTGTGAAAAACACTTTTACTGGTGTACCATATGTGTGGAATTTACCCAGTGAACACATCCCAGCAGCAACTACCCTTAGAAGCCTGTGGGGTGCTACAGCACATGTAGACATGGTCTATAAAACCTTAATTAAATTGTTGAGATTTAAGGTGCATACATGTTATACTGAAAACTAAAATGACAGTAAATCAGATCATTAAAATTTTCAGAGCTGGTTATTTTTGTGCGGATGCAGAACACACACCCAGGTTTCTAGAACTTGTTAAGGGGTTATTTTTGAACCGCTTCAGAACGCGCAAAGGGAAAACAATACCTCCTGTTATTTAGAGATGACTATTTAGAGATGACTACATCTCTACTTAGCCTAGCCACTATCTTAGAACTCCTAAAACACACACATGCACACACACACACAAGCACGCACACGCACACAAACACATACACACACGCGCACACACACACACGCGCACACACATGCGCGCACACACACACACACACACACACAAACACACACACAAAAAAGCACTTGTCTTGTGTGAGTCGTCTGCTCTAAACTCTTGCTCTTTGACTGTAATGGGGTAAACAAGCCCTATCTCTGAATCAGCCATTCTCTTCCTTGTTTATTACTTTTGTGAAGATATATCAAGCAGTGGTTGGGGCGTGGCTGCGGCCCCTACTTTGGTCAGCTTTGGGGTTGCTATTGGCCAGTTATTTGTAGGCAATATCTTTTGCTGTGTTGTTAGCACTGACTGTGTTATGGGCACGTCTATGTTCTAAAGCGGTAGGGACGAGGTTGGTGGAGGATAGTCACAATACAGGGTTAAGCCAGTTCTCATGGTGACAATGACCTCCAAAACCAACTTAGTCTGGGGGTTTTGTTGCGAGTACAGGATTTTGCAGGCCCTTTACCCTCATGCTGAACATGTATTATTAGCCACTTATCATTCAGCAGCATGTTTGTTGCTAGCCAGTTGACCTGAGTGTTATGATGCTCACTCGGGGATAAATATATATGCACAATTATGTATTTTAATATCTCTGCTCTCTTCTCTATGATTCAGGGCCTGAACATGACGCTTGTGTGCTAAAGGAGCCAGCGTCTGCAATCTTGTGTTTGAAACAAGTGTTTAGTCATTATAAACACATTTATTAAGTACATCCAAGAATGACATCAAACATTCCTGTTTTTAAGGTTATTGCTGGTTGTATAACCTCTCAAATCGGTAAGCGTGATCGTTTACATTCCCGATACACTCCTTATAGTGAATGGAAGCAAAAACCGAAAAACCACACGTCTGTAAAGTTTGTGAGATGTGTCTGTTTGAGGCACTTCTGTCTACTATGCTTCTTGAAATATTAAGAGAAAAACGCAGACTTCCAGGATTGTAATTGAACAATTTCCTTTATGTAGAGTCAGAGGACAAAAGGATGCACTGATGTGCGACATTGCTGAGCAATGGCCCAGCACTTTTGACCAGTCATGTTTGTTTTGTTTTCTATGTGTCCTCTGAATTTGTGCGTAACTGAGAAAGATGAGTGACATAAAACAACAAACAAAAGGCAGCTGTCGCAATAGCATAATCTCAAAATCACCTCCGTTATCTTTCCCTTTACCAACATTATAGTTTCACAACATTTACTTGGATATTGGATATTTCATCTGGAACAGTATCTGCTGCACCAGGAGATATTTTCTACTGTTGTCAGACACAACTGGACCTGTGTAGAAACATGCTCAACATTTGCCTTCAGTAACAGTCATTAAGCTTCATTGAGAAGAACAGTAGAACAAACGGCAGGAGAAGATGGATGAGAAAAGATTTTGGAAACTTTGCCTGATCTCTATCAAAACACGGCCATGTTTCACTCCTGTTATTCTGCCTTGGAATTTCTAAATTAATTGAAGACATCCATTCACAGCACAGCCCAGCAGTTACAAAGGCACAAACACAAAAATTAACAGTAAATATTGGCTTTGCATAGTTTTACAATCTACCTGACACAATCACAGTGTGACTGACACAAAATGAACAGTGAGGAATTGAAACCAAAACTAAGAGCTTTGTTCTGTTTCATTGAACATACAGATGCCATCTTTCTTCAGAACACTTAACATCTCATGTGTTCATTGACATATAACAGTACACTGAGTGTTACACTGAGTGGTTTATTCCACTGAACTTCCTGTGGTAATGTGAGGGGACATGCAGTAACATTGTAACATTGCTAGACGTAACACAAGCCTTATACTTTGCCCACCAGGACTGTCTGTTGGTCTGTCATGCATCTCAAGACTTCGAATTTCCTTACATTAGACGCCTGACTGCATGAGGGCTTCAGTCCTACGGTACCACAGAGCACATTTTACACTTTTAAAGTACTACATACAAAACTGGCTCAGTTGAGAACAGTCTGGATGTGAGCCCAGTAATTTAATAACCATGCATGACTAACATCTCTCTGTGACAGACTGTGCTACTCCATGCTGAATCTAATGGCAAAAGGAGAGCGAAACAGTAATATAACCATATATATACGAACCTACTGATTCTGAGGTTCAGGCACCAAGCCTTGTTCTTGGGTTCTGATGGAATAGTACACTTTAATGTTTTCTGTCAGGATGAAAATGAAACTACAGGTTAGGTACAAGTGACTAGCTCTGTAGACAACGAAAAAGCCAAATAAGCATTGTAAGTGGACATCAAGAAAAATGTAAAATAAAGAAAAATTAAAGATATGGGGCCTTTAACAGTGAACCTTTAACAGCTCAATTTTAAGTCAGGATAGGAAAGATTAAGTGCTCAGCATTTACAATGGTGTGTGTGTGTGTGTGTGTGTGTGTGTTTGTGCATGTGTGCATTGCCTGTTGTCGGGGGGATTGTTTAGGCAGCTAAAGATTGTGTCACAGTAGATCGCCATATTTCTCCAGCATTTCCCACAGTGGCGTGAAGAAGCGCCAGTCCCGGCTTTTTTCTGTCCACTTGGCCTGCTAGTGGCCATTCCCCATACTGCCCCTACTGTGTCCATACTGCCCCTACCCCTACTGTGTCCATGTTCTTACAGCATGACGCACATCCAAGAGTAGAACTTTGACATAGATGCTCAGGACACAATTACACTTTGTTCAGAGCAACATAATGTTTTTATTCCCCTTGAGCCAAACTTGCCTCATGTTTGGCCAGTTAGGCTTCCATAGTGACTGTTTCTTTTTCCCATGGTTCACATGAGGTCAAGAGAGAGCACCTCTGACTTGAGGAAACCCAGGACAAATTACCAAAAGTGAGTCAGAGAGGAGAATAGACAGTCCTTGACTTCATGTGTCATGAAGGTGCCGCCTTGTGACAAGAATATAGAATCCACTTCTCACTCTGAGTTTTTGTACTAGTTAAATAAAGCAGAAGATGCAGTGAGGCACTGTTTACCTGTGTTTGTGTTTATCTGTGTTTACCTGCCAATGAGGCTGGTTCTTGCTTATACTGTCCTCCTGTATTCAGTGGAATGCACCCTGGCACTGCAGTTATTGTCTTACTCTTATTACAGTTATTATGATTAATTTGAGAAGACACAATACTTAAGCTTTCTGCTTTGGTCATCAAGCATAAGTGAGTAACTTAACTCAGGATCAAGATACGGAATTCAGCATACACATGATTTAGTCAGGGCCTCACATTTGCACTAAAGGTAAAATAAAGTTCTATTTTAACCTATTAACTAATTTAACTAATTTGCTTTTTCCACATATTTCCCCTCCAACTATTTGAATGGTTTATGGTTTAAGGTTTAAGTTTATGGTTTCAGACTGCAATAGGAGAATTCACTTTATAACATCTTAGATGCTGAACATTTCACTCTATTTAATGGAATGCATTTCAGTTAAGCATATCGATTCAAAGAGATAAGACTGTTTAACGTATCTACTGTATAATCTAGCTATTGTTTAACACAACTGTTTAATGTAACCCATGGCAACAGATTGAAACATGTTCTCAGGTTGAGCACAAGTTGGGTAGTGGTCGTCTACTAGGTAGGCCTTTGAGCTATCAATTGGAAGGTTGGGGGTTCAAATACTGACTCTGCTTTGCCACCATGGTTAGGCCCTTGAACAAAGCCCTTAAAACTCTCAGCTCCAGAGGCTGACCCTGCACTTTGACCCCAGGTTCTAAAAAGAAGCTGGGATATGTGAAGTCTGCATTTTGTTGCCTTGTATTAAGCAATGACAATAAGTTTAATCGATTGTGAATAAACAGGTCATAGCAAGTGTGAAATGAATGTTTCAAGGTGAAAAGGAAAAAATCCTCAGTAATGTCAAAATGGTTTAGCTACTGTTTACATTGGATGGTTATTAATTATCTTTGGCTGGGGAAAGGATAATATTTTTGAGTGTTATTTAACTAGGTATCTGTAGGAGTGGCTATGTGACATGGTTAATCCCTAGGTCATTGAATAGGTAGTATTCTGGGTCATTTCCTTCAGCCTGCTGGAGCTATGCCAAGATTATTCTCCAATGGTCACATGGACATACTCCTGTTCAAGAAATCCAGGTCAGGAGCCCAGATTGAAGAAAATTGCACATTTTCTTCCCAATCTGCCGTTAAGCCTCTGAAAGTAAGAGGCCTTTGTAAAATCCTAGCACTCACGTCAGTTTGCGTTCAAACGCAGTCTGTAATTTTTGTATCCTAAGACCATCAGATATTGTAATAAAATATCTGTAAATATATTAAATTTAAGTGGTAAACATATTTTACACACTTTTACACATATCTGAGATCTAACTTGATGGTTATTACATTTGCCTCTCAGCAGTAAGGTCTCTGGTTTGAGTCTCTATCTGAAGTTTCCATGTTCTCCCTGTGTGTGTGTGTGTGTGTGGGTGTCCTCCAAGGTCTCCAGTTTCCTCCCACAGTCCAAAATCATAGAGGAGATGAATTGGCTATCCCAAATAAATTGTGTATGTGTGCATGTCTAGTAAAGTTGTCCCAGTGTGTGTTTGTGTGAATCATTGTGTGGATGGTTTTCTGTCCTGGGTGTTGTCTTCTCTCCTCTCCCTGCACCTGATGCAGTCTGCCAGGGGACTGAAGTATCTGGTTGAGAGTATTCTGTGTGTGTGTGTGTGTGCTTGGTTTTTGGTTGAGAGTATTCTGTGTGTGTGTGTGTGCTTGGTTTTTGGTTGAGAGTATTCTGTGTGTGTGTGTGTGTGTGTGCTTGGTTTTTGGTTGAGAGTATTCTGTGTGTGTGTGTGTGTGCTTGGTTTTTGGTTGAGAGTATTCTGTGTGTGTGTGTGCTTGGTTTTTGGTTGAGAGTATTCTGTGTGTGTGTGTGTGTGTGTGCGCTTGGTTTTTGGTTGAGAGTATTCTGTGTGTGTGTGTGTGCTTGGTTTTTGGTTGAGAGTATTCTGTGTGTGTGTGTGTGTGCCTGGTTTTTGGTTGAGAGTATTCTGTGTGTGTGTGTGTGCTTGGTTTTTGGTTGAGAGTATTCTGTGTGTGTGTGTGTGTGCTTGGTTTTTGGTTGAGAGTATTCTGTGTGTGTGTGCGCTTGGTTTTTGGTTGAGAGTATTCTGTATGTGTGTGTGCTTGGTTTTTGGTTGAGAGTATTCTGTGTGTGTGTGTGTGTGTGTGTGCTTGGTTTTTGGTTGAGAGTATTCTGTGTGTGTGTGTGCTTGGTTTTTGGTTGAGAGTATTCTGTGTGTGTGTGTGTGCTTGGTTTTTGGTTGAGAGTATTCTGTGTGTGTGTATGTGTGCTTGGTTTTTGGTTGAGAGTATTCTGTGTGTGTGTGTGCTTGGTTTTTGGTTGAGAGTATTCTGTGTGTGTGTGTGCGCTTGGTTTTTGGTTGAGAGTATTCTGTGTGTGTGTGTGCTTGGTTTTTGGTTGAGAGTATTCTGTGTGTGTGTGTGTGTGTGCGCTTGGTTTTTGGTTGAGAGTACGGTGTGGACAACTGGCTGTTGCTTGTGACTGGGTGTAAAAGCTGTGAGTGAGTTAACTGTAAAGTGACCTTGTGTTTATGAAAAGGCGCTATATGAAAATACCTAACTAACCAGTATAATTTACCAGTTGCTATCAACTGAATGCCTGTACCTTTTATGCATTAACACACGTAAAGGGTACTGAGACATAATGAGTGTTTTCTTGAATCCTACGAATTGCATATCTTTCGAGAGGCAAGAGCTGATCCAAGATAACCCTCTCTTTATGATGCTTGATATATGGGAGCATAGGAGTGCTGACCTTTAAGGGTCGGTCATGCCGAAGGTCTAAGCACTGGAGGGAAAATAAGCAGGGTCATGACCTTTTTGCCTTACTGGACTGAAACCTGCTCTACCTCTGCTTTGAATCACCATTGTACGTCAACCTTTAGCTGTAAGTGGAATGCACATTCAGTCCCACCTTGGTTGATCGAGCCTTGTTTGAAACTCAGCATGTATGCACTTATCTAACCGTAAGGCTGACGGTTAGTTGGAGAGCATTTTAGTTGCTGCTCCTTTCTGTGGTTGGAAGGATTTGGTGAAGCTTGAAGCTGCTAAGTAATGCTACTGTGACTGCTCCTATCCCAGCCTGAACCAGTTATTGTCTGCATTCCTGCACGTATTATAGATCTCATCAAAAGTTTATGCATGCTGCCTCACTTGCATGTTTTTACCAGTGTGTTAGAGGTGATCACCCAAATATTTCACTTGATTATTTTAGAAAATCTCGAAGGCATTCCTTCATCATCATCATCATCATCAGGCTGAACAGCATGTACTAGGCTTTCTGAGTCACCAGTACTGATGATCAGCTTCCTGGGCAAAGATGAAGTTTAGTCACATCCGCATTTCATATTCATATTGTTTTCAGGCCTTAGTGCACTTCAGCCTCCTATATCAAATGTTCAAGGTGAAATGGTCTCCACTCAACCCTCCCCCCCACCCCCCGGCTGAACAGGACAATGGAAAAGCCTCGATTAGACTTTCACTGGGCTTTTGTAGTGGTTAAAATGGAGTGGGTGGGTAGAAGTATCCCTATTTGTGTGTGTGTGTGTGTGTGGCCTCAGTACAATGTTTTTGTCCTTATGTGACTCCATGGGGTGTAAGATTATGCTTGGCTGTATATGGTGGCTCTCTAACCGACCCCCATGGTGCCTGGTGGCAGAGAGGATCATTGTAATGTAATGTTTTTCTGTAACTAAGGAAAGCATCCATTTATCATTCTAAAGGCCTCATTGGGGAGGGGGTGCTGGTGTTGTGTGGTGTGTCGGGGGTGCGCTGTGTCCACTCAGCTCTGCTCAACCATCCGTACAACACTCCATAGCCTTGTTTTTTTTTTACCCTGCCGTTTGGCGTCTTAACAGGGCCTCAGCGTCCAGCTGTCTATAGAGGTCAAAGGTCAGATTTGGACATTCCTGTCAGGCCATATAATTCACTTATCACCCACAATGTCTTCCTCTGCTTCTCTGTCGCCGATTGCTTTCTGTTTTCCTGAATCTTGCCGTCTCTCTCTTCTACCTCTAAGTCTCTGGTGGTCACACCTGTTGCCCTAATTTGACAGGCAGGAAGAGAGCAGTGGGATTGATTTATACTAATTTAAACGGCTCAGTCATGCTCACAATATGCACCCTTCATATGCACAGAAAAAGAGAACAATCAGACCAGATTTCAGTCATTACTGGCCATAAGATGCCCGTCCACAAAGCATGGCCTCTTTATGAGTGCCGTATCTGCAGGAAGTGCCATTAATGGGCATGGCCTTTCTCTCACACACCGTTTCTCACCATCTGGTTTTGAGGCTCTCACTCATCCTTTCTTCTGCACTCTTATATTCTCTTTCTGGGCGATGTGGGCTATGTGTGTTTGTGTGTGTGCGTGTGTGTGTGTGTGTGTGTGTGTATGTGTGTGTGTATGTATGTGTGTGTGTGTGTGTGTGTGTGTGTGTGTATGTGTGTGTGTGTGTGTTTGTGTGTGTGTGTGTGTAAAGGGAGTTTGCATTCATTCTCATCCCCCTCATTATCAGCTAGGCAGTAGGAGCTAATGCTTTTAATGATATATGTAGGGTAGGGCTGGATTGTGGAGTTACTGTGGAGATTTGAACTCTTAGGAATGTGTGTGTATGTGTGTGTGTTTGTGTGTGTGTGTGTGTGTGTGTGTGTGTGTGTGTGTGTGTGTGTGTGTGTGCATGTGTGCATGCATTTGATAGAAGTGTGTGTATATGTGTAGTAAGAGAGAAGAATATTTACAACCTCAGTATCTTCATAGCTGGAAGAATGGAACATCCCATCCCAGTGTGGCGTGAAACATGTCCGCTCTGGTGAACAGATGACAAATAGTCTCTTGCCTGAGTCCTGTGTGTTTTAACTATCATTTCGTCCATACGTTATTTATATAAGGTACACCCTTGATCAGCTTGTAGTCTGCATTAATGTGTTACTATTAGCTTTCTGTGATGAAATTATCTTAAGAAATCAAGATAACATAAGAAATGTGAATGGTGAATCCCTGAGCAGCACAAATATCACCTCTTCCCGTCCTTCCTTGATGGCATACCTGGGAGTGTTCCACCCCACTGTCTGCCTCTCACAAAGCTCCCGGTGTATAGCTGGCTTATGGAATGTTTGATGTCTCTCTGTCTTCTGTCTTTTCGTCATAGTGATATTAGCAGAGAGCATGATGAGTCTTTAATCTCCATGAATGAGACAAGTTTCACTTTGCTGAAATGCTTCATTCCTGGGGGAAAAGCCTCACACGCACACATGAACACACATAAGCAAACACATGTATATGCCTACAGATCCTTCCCAACCCCCCAAACATGCAATTTCAACTTATCTTCCTTTAAAACCAGCTACCTGCAGGCTATGATGTACCAATGTATCAAAAGCATTTCATCCCTACTAGGGCATCTGTCCCTACTTCTGTCCTCATTTTCAGTCCGTCCCTTCTTTTCCTGATCACGGAGGACCCATGCATGATAGGGATTTGTTCTTCACCAACCTTTCGTCATATGTAACATCCTGCTTCTTACACTGGTACTAGCATTGCTTTCCTCCTACTGAAGAAGGAAGGGAGAGAGGAATGGAGCAGTAGGACCACAGAACCAGAGTGGGAAGGCCTGAGAGTGGAGCAGAAACCCCGAGGGTGGCGTGCACGTGTGTGAAGGGACGTGGAAAAGAAAACACCCACCAGCCGAGAGGGTTACTAGCAGTCCCAGAGCTGTCTCTGCCTGTGAGTGGCGTTCTCCCAGGCCAGTGCACACTCAGCCTCCCCCTCCTCCTGCTGGGGAGAATTCCTCTCAGCACCACCGTCGGTCCCACTGTCGGCACACCTGTGTGACATGCACGAGTGGGAAGCCCTCGCTATTAGCCAGCCATCCGTTCTGCCATTCCATTTCAGACCGTCCGTCATTCTACTGCCTCCCATCCCGGATGCCCTGGGGGGAGTGGGGGTTGAATAGGCAAGCAGGTTCACACACACATTGGAATCCCAAGACCAGGATTGCTAAGAATGAAGTCTAAGTCAAGGTATGACTTTTTCCCTAATCTGGGATCATAATTTGGAAATTAGGGATGAAGATACACAGCTGTTCTCAGAATGTCATGAAAGTTCATCTACAGATGATCACAGAAGGGGCCCAATCTGAACTGCAGTTTCATCTATACCTTGCTGATAAAAATCTCCATTTCTAATTCTCATAAAACATGGTGTAATATCCACATTCACAGAGTGTGGAGTATGCAGTCATGTGGCATCCGTGTCAGAACATAAATCAAAATCACATAAATTATCATTATAATGACTCTGTGGGTGATTCTGGCCAGTCATCACGGCCACTGAGTGAGCAGCAGTGTGGTCACAGCTGACCATCAAAGACACTGAATGTTCTCCAAGATGTATTTACTTAACACATCAAAGGGGCTTTTAGATCCATGCTAAGTTGATATATCATGTCTAAGTTGATATATAGTGCAGTGCTATATATCAGTGCTATATATCAGTGCTCTGATATATAGAGCGTGACATATTTTTTGCTTATCTGCTCCAGCATGTCGGCTAGCAGATGAAATAATGATTATGAGATTACAGTGTGGAATGTCATCTTACTTTCAAGAGTATTTCCATCTGTAACGGGTGAGCCATCACAGTGTGGCACTGCATGGCCCCAGACAGAGTGCTCTTGGTAGCTCTGTGGCTGGCAGAGAAACATGGTCAGCCACAGGATTTACGTGGTTTGAAGAAATGGTTAGTGGTCTAGGACTCGGTTGGTGGTTGAGGGTGAGAGAGTGATGAGTCACTGGGAAAAGGATACAGGCACCACATACAACATCTGAACCTGAAAAAAACAAACAAACAAAAAAAAGCAGAGGTGCTATACAAACACTGATGGACTAAATCCATTTTTGTAAACCCCTGGTTTTTACCCAGGCATAATGTAACCTTTCTCTTATGTTTCTTTCAATATATATATTTTCCCCTACTCTCTTTCTCTTTCTTTCTTCCTATCTGTCATGATCCTTGTTCTCAGTACTATAGTCCTACTAATTCAAGCATGAGTTTCCTTTCTTCGGAATGGTATGGTACAGCCTGGGGCAGTGCAAACACTTGCCTCATCGTGCAGCTCAAAGCTGGCCTCAGCCCTGCCTTGGTTAGCTCCTCTCCTAGCTGCATTCTGGACCCATCAACCAGGGATGTCTGTCATCCAGCCATGACTGAGCAACAGAGCCAATTGCCCGTAGCCAAGAACAGACACGCCTGCTCATGTACGTGACAATCTGGCCCCCATAACATCGTGTCACTCTGCTTTTCTCCCCGCACTCCCAACCTTTTCTCAATTCCATCTCCACCATGTACCCGAACTACTCTCTCCATGGCCTCAGCCCTTTGATCTCTCACGTTGGCAAAGGTCTTAACCTGCACACATTCTTTATTTAGGAAGTGGCTTCTTTCTGGTCGTGTTGCTGCCTGGCTGTTTCCTTCTTGCCTTTTGCCGGTGGAGTTGGCGGAGCACTACGTAAGTGTAGGGTGAGGCTGAGGGGAACAGTTCTTCCTCCACTTGGGACCATTGCAACGCAATGACAGACAACCAGGGCCAAACTGTTCATTCAAAAGCGATGACAGTGGAGCTTTGGAATGAACAGTTGGGCTTTGTGTCCACTCTGTAAGTGGACAGTTAAGTGGACAGTGGGGCTTCATGTCCACTCTCTAATTGGACAGGTGTAGGTCTGGCTTTCAATGTGTGTCTTTCAAAGTCACAATGCTGAAAGATCAGGATAAAACATCTACCTATACTTCTGAAGCACTTCTGAAATGTACTTTTTGTGTACTACACTGACATTTTTATTACATATACATACATACAGTGAATGGTCACTTTATTAGAGACACCTGCCCTTTCGCATCCGGGGCATTCTGTGGATCAGTTTCAGTGTGACTCCTCATTGGAATGGGAAGAGAGAGATCTAAGTGACTTTGAACGAGGCACAGTCATCAGTGCTAGACAAGGCAGAGTCAGTATTTCAAAAACTGCCAACCTGGGGTTTTCTTGTGCCACAGTGTCGAAACTACAACATCACACAACTCAGATTCACACCCCTAGCACAGACATCAGCACCTCCCACCCAGCACTGATTGCCACTCAGCCTGCACTGAAGATCTGTGAAGATCTGTGATGAACACCAACTCTTCCAGAGAGAAGGCCCGGGCACCAATGCTGTTCCACCCTCCTGTCTGAAGGATTGTCTTGACCTATTTGCACCTGTCTTTAACACAGATCTTCAACAGAGTGATGTACCCTCCTGCTTTAAACACTCCACAAAAATACCCATCCCAAAAATAGCAACCATCACAGCACTAAACGACTACAGGCCCATTGCCCAAACATTTGTGTCGTGAAATCTTTTGAGAGACTGGTATTAGCACACCTACCTAAGAGATAGGAAGGATAAGGAAGAACTAGATAGCTGATGAATGGCCAAATCTATTGAGTAGTAGTGACAATAAGTGAGAAGGAGAGGCCTCCTTATTAGGAGTGAACACCTGGTTTCATGAATCTTTGCTTCCTGACTGCCATCATCCATCTCTCAGCCTGCTGCAGCCTCCCTCATGCAACGTCTGTATGTGGCTCTGGCTATCGACCTCTGACCTCCAGCAGACTGCCACATCTGGTTTGGGGTGTGTGAAAAACTGTCAGGTAACTGGCAGTGTGAGCTATGCACATGCACATGTACATGCATGCACAAACGTACATACACACATAGACATGCGCACACACAGACACACACGCACACACACACATGCACATTGTATGAATTAAGATTTACATTTCAAACTAATCTCTGAGCTCTCTAAAAATATATAAAGGGTTATAATAAACATTATCCAAAATGAGGAAAGCAGTGTGTTAAATTGACTTCATCACTGCCACTGATGTCTTTACCATTGTGAAAACTCATAAATTAAATTTGATGTTATAATACCACATAGTAGTTGTACTTTATACTGTATGTCTTGAACCTAAATAGGAATGGTTATAAAGTTTGTTGTTTGTTATGTGAAATATAACAATAATACTGCAGTTTTCCAAAATCAATCATATATCAATACTTCATGACAGAGAAATAGAAGTAGAAAGAGAATTTATGACCTGTTGACTGTCATTCTCACATTACCATCTGGTGTACACGAACTGTACAAATATGACCTGCTTGCTGTGTCAGTTCTTTATAACCATTTGCTCAGTTGAGAGGTGTGTGTGTGTGTACAGAATTTTTGCTCTGTCAGTGAACCAGTCATATTCTTTGGTAACCTAATTTTATTAAGAAGTTTCACAATATTTACTACAAAACCCACTGAGATCTATGCTGGTTCATGCAAAGATCCTGTCATAGATACCATAGATCCCGTCGTTAGACTTTTCCAGTTGACAGGGATGAGAGCAGCGGATCTTAGACTCACTGCAATGGGTATAAACTTGCCTGTGACGGGGAAAATAAAGAATCCAGGAGGGGAAGGGGGTTGTGGTTGTAGCTGTGCTCAACACACTGAGTGGCGGGAGCGTCCCAGACCAACCTGATGGTTTCGGAATAATGAAAGCTATGCCTGCTCTGGGGGGCACCCAAAACCTGTCCTAGTGAATACACCTCCAGGCTGCAAAATTATTCTGCATGCTAGTTATGACAGGGACTGAGCCTCTGTCACACACACCCTGCGCTTGTGTAGATCACTTGCTTTACTAAGTGGTGAAAGCAATGCTTTCTGGAGGAGTATCACCAGGGAGAACAGAAGTTAGTTTTCTCTTTTTTACTTTAATCTTCTTGATTCCTTTCTTTCGGTCTGTCTTGCATTAGCTGTGAAATCCTGACTGGTAAATATGTAAACGTCTCTCTTCCTTTGTGCTGTCTGTCCCATTTATCATAATTAAGCTTGACTGTTACATCTGCCCATCCCTGACAATGTCCACCGAGCGCCTTAACCTACAACACTTATGTGGGAAAATGAAAACCAGTAACATCGAGAAGCACAAACCTGCCAAGAGCATCAACATCAGACACTCCACTGGTTTTCAGGAAGGGACTTTTTCGTCCTCTGTAAGATTCCCTTCTTTTCTTCTCTTTTCTTTCCACCTCTAACTCTACACCACCCTCTTTTCTCCCCACCCACCCCACCTCTCTCTATGCTACGCCTTGGGCGTTTTTCACTGGCTGCCATCAAAGGCAGACTGGCTTAATGGTGTGTAGGTAACTCTGTTGTTAGGCATTCACCCTGCCCATGATAAAGCGAGAGAGAGAGAGAGAGAGAGAGAGAGAGAGAGAGAGAGAGAGAGAGAGAGAGAGAGAGAGAGAGAAGAGGAGTTCGTCCCTAACAAAAGACATGTCAGACAGGGTGATCTTTTAGCTGAACCACAGCCCTCTCACAGACTCATGAAAGGGGACATTGTTATGAGGGACACTGGGATCTTAGAACAAGGGGCTGGGTAGGAATGGATGAAGTTCTTTTTCTTACTCTGTTTTTGAAGCGAGGGTAGGAAGGCTAATAAAAATTAGACTGGCTAGATGATAACCACCTGTTAAGATGAGGGAGATCCTTAATCAGGGTGTGTGTGTGTGTGTGTGTGTGTGTGTGTGTGTGTGTGTGTGTGTGTGTGTGTGTGTGTGTGTGTCAAAGGTTGGAATTTCTCCTCTTATTTGTGAGCAAACACAGAGTTTACTTCCGCCCACCACGTCGCCCCCTGCAGGGCCAGGGGTGTGGCTGCGTGCAAGTAGCAACGTGCTTTCTTCCCAGAGCACATGCTCAGGTTCCCAAGGGAGGGATTGGCTGGTATGGGGTCTTGTGATGTCTGGGATCACGCCCTGTACTGTCTGAGTTTGGACGCAGAGCAAATGAGAGCCCGATGAGGTAACAACAGCTGAGTCAGCCCCACTAAGAGTGGTCCCCTATGACTGCGAGGCTGCATGGGTGTGTGTGTGTGTGTGTGTGTGTGTGTGTGTGTGTGTGTGTGTGTGTGTGTGTGTGTGTGTGTAAGAATGAGTAACAGAGGGAGAGAACATGTACCTACTTTGCCAGGACTCTGTTTGTAGTCTAGGGGGTGAGGAATTTGTTGACTTATCTACATCCAAGTTATGTACATGAGTACATAGACATGTGCCCAAACACACATGGGTAGATGCTTCTGAGTGGTCTTACACACACACACACACACACACACACACACACACACACACACACACACACACACACACACACACACACACACACACCCAGAGCCTGTTAAACCTCCCTCAGTCTCACCCTCAACTCGAATCACCTGCCAAAAGCAGATACCTGAGCAACGAGACATCCGCTTCTATTTATAGTCGAGCTGGCCGAGCTCAGGCCTGCGAGAATGGTGAGTGCCTCACAAATGCTCACAAGTGACCCACTGCTCACAATCACTGCTTTACTGTATGCATTATACACATGCATACAAAACCACACACACATCCACACTCATGCACACACAGAGGATCTAGTTCTATAGTACCTTGGAGTATAGAACAGCTGTGGCTTTGTGTTACGTAACATACATGAGAAGGGAAAAATATACTGCAAAGACGTCCTACTAGTACACATTGTACTTATTTTGTATTTATGATGACTGTGCAGGACAGTCACTATGCTTCAGTGTACTCGGTCATTCATTGGCCAGCACTGAATGGCCTGAGTGTGTGCAGGGTAAACCCCTTAATCCTTTGAGGTTTGAACTTTATGTGTGCACCATGGAGCATGACCAACACGTTCCTGTGGGTTACTTTTTAATCCTTCAGAAATGTGTCTCCAAAATGAGCCAGAGAGAGAGCTCAACAATCCTACCAGCTAGAACAAAGAATTCCACAAAAAAATATGGCAGTTAAGGGCTGCAGGCCCATGTCCATCTACAGCTCTACACCTCAGGATAAACCAAGGAAAGTGGGTGAGAGGTATTTCCCAGATTTCTCTAGTTACGGCCATACCCAGGCCTGAGCAGAGCAAATGAAATAGAGCCCAAATCATAAAGTTGGTCTTCACCTCTCAGTGCTCTGCTCCCTCAGTGGTCATGAGCTCATCCACAATTCTCATAACAGAACAGAACACCTTGTTCAAGCATCATGTTATATCATCAGAGATACTAAACCTCCCTTTAGAATAAAAAAAGGACACCTGGCAACCCTGCCACTGCGGAGGTGTGTACCATTTGGAGGGGAGGTTAACTTCCCCAGGGCTCCTCTCCTCACTTCAAACAGCGTTATTAGCGCCATGCCGCTTAACGCAGGTAATTATAGTCCCGCCAGGAGGGGCCTCTGTTTCACCTTTCATCAGTGAGATTGAACATAAGTAGGTAATGTTAACACCGGCAGCCTTGACACTGGTATGTGCCCGCCGCTGTCTCGGGCTGGAACCCAACATTCATGATACCTCCAGTGCCTCCAGTGCACGGTGTATGGTGTAGTCCATTAGGAAATGAATGCTCGATTTGAAATGAAACAGTGAAGTAAGGATGCAGTTACATAACTGGACAAGGAACAAGTGAGAAACCAGTAGCCAAATTAAAATGAACGGCCAGGGTTGGATAGTAATGGAATACATTTAATGGTGTTACGTAATCAGAATACAAAAAAAAAAAAAAAAAGGAAATTAATTAATTTATTAATTAATTTAATCTTATTTTTCACTACTGGAATGTTGGCTGCCATATTGTAGGAGAACAGTGTTACATAACTCTTTGGAAGTCAATGGGTTTAAAAGTAATCCAAAAGTAACAGCAAATAATCTGATTACATAACAATCCTTGGATTGGGTTACAGATAATTTTTTTACAGAAAATCAGCAATCTTTAAAGGAATTTTAAAAGCATCCCTTTCAACCATAATGGGGGCACAATGTATAAAAATGGCTGTGATTCCTATATGGTTGACCACATATATATCTATATACCTTCAGTGAAAACTGACATGCTGCACTTTATAATGCATCACACAAGAACTGCTGGAAGTGGCTCACGTGGCCACAGTGTGAGCAGTCAGTGCCTGTATGCATCCAAGCCTCGGATAGACTACAAATCCAATGTGGTGGGTGAGCTGTGATGGGTGCACTTTCAGTCCTTTAGTTTAGGATTTTAATGGGATTTAATGAAACGTGGGGTGATTTTGTCAGAGTCCTGAGTAGGAAAGTGGACTCAAGTGAGTGGTCTACCTAAGTATCTGACGAGAACAGGTGTTACAGGCCAGCTAACTGTTAGAGTATTCTAATGGGATTTGTTTCCTGGAGATATATAGTTCCGGACAAGTCCGGCATATTAACCCTCACTGACCTAGTCATCAGACATAAATAGGCCAAACTAGTTTATGGTCAAATGGGGCTGGAGCTTGTGTTGACTCACAAGATGCTATCTGGAATTGGGTATTAATGCAAAGAATGTTTAAGTAATTGCTCTGTTTCACCAGGCTAAGGCGTGGCCTGATCTGTCTGCTTGTCTGCTTGTCTGCCAGCTTTAACCGCACACATATTCTTGTTGGAATTCCAAAACTTTCTAGTTATCTCAGATACCAGAGGACAGAATTTCTGAATCATTTGTGTGTTTATATTTTCAAGACAAGTGAAAATATTGACCCATTATTTTTGGCAAAAGATGAATCTACTTGTGCATGTGTTGATAGCTCATTGTGGCATCTTCTAGCCTTGGGAACAGGAAGCTTGTATTCTGACACTGTGATGGAGGTTGGATGGCTCCATGATCACTGGCTAGCAGAGCTAAATTTAAGAATGCCAGCAGAGTCAAGAGCCCAGGACAGGGGAGGATTCTTAGCCTGGTTACGCTGAGGTCATGATCGCTCTTCTGACTGGCAGTTCCAGTGCCATGGGTGTGCTATTCTGGGAGTCTTTTCAGGGTGGGTGTCATAGCAAAGGCAAAGCTGACAGCTCTGCTCCACGTAGCTAACACTATAAGTGCACAACACCTAGAAAAATATTATATAGTTACGTATTGTCACTGTAACATGGTTTATGATATATTAAACACTTTGGTGACCCTTTGATGTGATGATGCTTATGTTTTTTCCCAAAATATTTATGCTTGTCCGATCACCCAGAATAGTCATCTGTATTAGACTGATTAAGACACTCACAGCACAAAAGAAGAAATATTGTAATGTGTTAGAGAGTTAACCTGCTACCTGCTGTGATACCAGCATTGCTTAGAGCAATGTTATAATATCAGTAACTGAAAACTTGATTTAGTGGTAAATTAAAATGACTTGACCAGAATACCACACACACACACACACACACACACACACACACACACACACACACAAAAAAACACAAAAACAGAAAGAGTAGGTCAGGCATGCCAGATCACTGGCCTGAGGTATGCAGGTGCTTGGGCTTGCCAAAGTAGAGCATGTTTCAAACCCATCCCCCCTCCCGCACTGAGCATGCTCAGACTCTCACTTATGATTAAGTTAGCCTGTGGCAGCCTCCAGAATTCCTCTGCATATGAGACAGAAGTACAGGTAAATACCATGATTTAATATTATCTCTGTCTTTTCATGCACCGGCTTCCAGCATTCACCAACTGTGAATGTGTCACAGCATCAGATTTTATTGGGACATAATCACTCTCTGAGTATGTGTCTGTGTCTGCGTGCATATCAAAATATTTATTCACTGTCATACAACTATTCAAAAGTATTGACTCAGGAAGCTGCATGGAGAACTTTGTTTAATGCACATTTTCTTGAATAGTTTGTTTTCTTCGCTTAGTCTATTAAATACACTGGGTTATTGTCATATCATAATTTTTATGCATATTTTCCAATGTGTGGTTGCTGCTCCACAAAAAGTTGCTCATCAACAGGTTAAGAAACTGCCAGACTCCATGACTGGAAGGCTTATGACTGTTATTGAAAAGAAAAGTGGCTATATAGGTCACTGGGTTTTTTATGTCAGAAATGTTTATTTGTAAATGTTGAGTTGTTTGTTTATTATTCTCACTTTAACAGATGAAAATAAACAAGTGAGATGGGAAAATTTCCATTTTTCATTTAGTTGCATAACAATTCTGCACACTAATAGTTGCCCAATAATTATACTCACATAGATATTCTCCTAAGAAAGCCAAAACCTCACTTTTACTTTCTTATATATTCAGGTTTGAGGTTTATTAACATTTTGGATTGACTGTGAGCACTGAAGTTGTTCAATAATAAAACGAATCCTCAAAAATACAACTTGCCTAATAATTGTGCACACAGTGTATATTTACCTCTGTGATGTGTAGATGTTTGTTTTAGGTTAAATATTCATTTGATAAGGCCTCTGGGCACTGATTAAATAAGATCCCAAATAAATTAGTCCAGTAAATTACAGTTTATCGGTGTAATTTGTGGATTTCTTGTGGATGATTTACAATGAAAACTTGTGTTGACATGTGCAAAGGCAATATTAAATGAGGTTAACCAATGTGCTACATGTTATCAGTAGCCATGCTGAGATCTCAAGAGATCTATTGGAAATTAACAATCTACTGGAAACTATATTATTGTTTATGATGACAGAATTAGAGGTAATGGTTGAACAGACAAATAAGTGTATTTAAGAGCTACAGGGTTAAGTACAATAAATTAATAAATAAATAATGTCAGCGCTGTGGGTAAAATGAAAAAATTGAGTTACTTAATACATCATAAGATGTATTTTGGTCTTGACACTGTTTAGAATAATCTGCCATACTGCCAGACTCTGGTTTTCTCCTCTCATAGTCCTATCGTCACAATGAGCAGAAACCATGCAAAAGACATTAGCCTAACTATGCTTCAGTCCCAATTGTAGGCCTATTAATTAACACAAGTAATCTTCATTTTGAAAAAGACTGTTGCGTCTGCCACTGGACCCTGGAGTGGGTCAGCGCCTGGCAGTGCCAGGATTATAGCTGGTGTTTCTGCACGGACTGTCGGTGGCTCAGTGCTGTTACAAATCCCCACTCATACCCACTCCCACACATCGAGGACACCTCGGATCATCTTAGCCTCGGCTCCCTGGAGCTGCAGTGCGGGTACTGGCAAGTGGCACTCACTCCAGATGCCAAAGAGAAGATGCTTATGTCAGGCACAGTGATGGATTTCAGGCTTTATAATGCACCGGCCATGTTGGAACGCTTGATGGAGTGCTCTCTGGCATCCTCGCGGATTGGTGCTATCTAGATTGTCCATGTGTGGAGCAGGTGTGCCAGGATACCTCCGGCAGCATCCGAAAAAGAGCAACTGTCAGTGGCATGTGAGCTTCCCGGACCACGTTGAGGGAAACAGTGGGTGGAAGCATACCTGGGAAAGGAGGCCGCCATGTGGTGGCTCACACTGCAAACCACCAGTGATATGCAGAGCTTCTCGGACTTGGGATGAGTACAACTGGTGTTTCATGCATGGTTTCGCCAGTCACTGGAGTCTTGAGCTACAACATTCCACTGGCAATTTCACATGTCAACTACCATCAGTTGTAAAAGAAAACAAGCTCAACATGAGATTTAACATCATTTTCTCTGGCATTTAGGAAAGTACATTATGAAATACAGAAAATCTTTTAAAGGACTTTACAGTTAATAGAGTCAACATATCACTGAATTAGTCTCAACTATAACATTCCACCAAGCACACCACTTAGAAGGAAAAACAAAATCCCAAAACAAACAACAGCTACCATTGTCACCAAAGCTGAACATTACAAACAAATTGAGCTCACAATGAACGACGTAAGAGAACTCCAAGGCACTAAGTGTGGAATTAATAAGCAGTTCCCAAGGAAATACCGGACAGATGAAGAAAACTGCTTACTATCAGGAAAAGAGATCACAAAGGAAGGAATGGTAGCAGGTAACTTTGTGATCAAACTATAATGACAGTCAGTTATATCAGGATAAAAATATTCCTTGCCTATAGTAGATTTTCTGGAGTATAGAAATGGAAATTAAATGAATTATTTCTTCGAGTCTTTATATGGATAAAATACTCTCTCATTTATGTGCATGCACACACGGACACATAGTATGTAAAACCCCTCTAACACAATAATTAATCATTCCGCACTATAAATTTTCACACACACACTCAGAAGCCCAGATACATTTTAGGCTGTAGCCATGATGACTTCACCAATGTCTCTTTACAGACCCATGCACCCCAAACAAAGCCCTGCCTTTGGATTTTCTTTTTCCGTGTTTTTCAATCACTATTGTGTCACAAGTCTCAGAGAAGCGATTCTGCTAACACATTGAAAACATTGAAAGCAGACATTTATGATAAAATTCACTCAAAGATTGACACTTAAATTGGACATTGCATCCGTGAGGCAGGAGTCTGAGTGCTATCTCACATATCCAGCTCCCTGTAGATGCACATGGCCCAACTATGTAAGAACTGGAACATCGTGTTACATCTCTGAGCGACAATATTGTGAGCAACCAATCTATGCTGACTGAGCTTTCTGCAGAAGTGAAGACAGTGAACGCAAAATGTGGCAATCTTTAAAGTAGATATAGAAGTCATCATTGACATATATGGGTGTACCTGAAGGACTTGAGGGTCAGTATTCGTGTGAGTTTATTACTCTGCTTTTGTGAGATATCAGTCTGGATGAGAAGCCCCTGTTTGACGGGCCACTGCGCTCAATTTGGCCCACGCATTCCTGATCAGGGTTCCTTGCATGACCCTCTGAATGACTGAGGCAGCACCGTCAACGGTCAAGGCAGTAAACTGCTAATATTTCTGGATTTCTCCATTGAGGTGGTAAAGAATGAGCAGCATTTGGTCCAGTAAGGAAACTTTTGCATGATTGCCCTGGGATCAAGTTCTGCCTTTTCTTCCTGGCTGAAATGAGAGTCTTTCGATGAGGATAGTCCACAAGTTCTAAGATCCATCTGCAGCTGTGTACTTTGTCAACAGTGGAGTGGGAGCATGCATGCTGTTACAGTCATTCTTGGAACACCATAAACCTCTTCATTTAAATGTGCTTTTTTTTCTTCTTTTTTCTTTTTTTCTTTTGATGTGTCATACAATTCTTGCACTTGGTACTTTAGAGAGCTGGAATTTTTCAAGGGAGGTTCAGTAGATCTGTTTAGAGAGAGTAATTGTGGCAGACGAATTTTGTTTGCTCTGGTTTGTCTTTTTAATGTGTGCGATCCTTTGTTCTTTAATAAGAATAATTTAAATACTATTATTGATTCTGGTCAGCTTGTTGAAATCCCCCCAATCTGGATATTCATTCAGGCAAACACAGAGACAGAATGTGCTATTTTGCCATTTTGAAGCAGGCAAACCCCTGTAGACCCTGTCAGTGTGGACAGTTTTTGCAAGTATTGTCCAGTTTTTACATGAGCAGACCTATAGTAAATCATGGCATAAATCTCTTAATGGACTCTGACTCTGAGTTCCATAGACTCTCTCACAGTGTGTCCATGTTTAATGTTTGGCCATTGCACACTCTCACAAAGTGAACTGATGTGCATCAGATCATCTGATAAAAGGACTTGCTGTCAGCTTGTTTAGTGCCAGAGCTTGACTGATGCTATCTCACGCACGCGTATGCTGATGGGCAGACACCGCTTTGCCTATGGGTGGTCTTGTTTACAGTGCACCCCAGACAGCAAGAGAGGCAGCCCTCCTGGGAGGGGAACAGGGAAGGTGCTTGAACCCACTCAGCTCACAGTAAACTGTGCATGGAGAGTTCAAACACAGCTGTTAGCGAGGCCCACATGCATGGCCACAGGTCACCGGAACACGGCTACAGGCAGCTCTGTAACCAAATGTTACCTTTTGGGTCATAGCTGTGGACACCCATCTGCAGGATGGCGTGAATAAAACAGCAAGAAAATCTGAATGTCGGAGAAAAATGCTTCACGTTTAGCAGTCAGCCCTGGTGTTTTTGTTGTTTGTTTGTTTGTTTGTTTGTTTGTTTGTTTTGCTGTGTCCAGAACTTTGTTGAGCTGCTCCACAGGCTCCTGGGTAGGGGGTGAGATGCGTTGTTAGGTATCGTCACGACTAGCTCGGCAGTCCTTACGTTTACTCATCTCCACAAGACCACAGAGCTCCTCGACAACGACTTCAGCTGCTAGAAAGCATGTTTGCACTAACTTCTCGCACCGTTGCTATCAGTCTTACAGGACAGTGCAAAAGGCTACAGACAGACAGACAGGTGGCCTTGGTGAGCATTTGCTTAGCACCATGCAGGTGGACCCTGAGCCATCATCAGGAGGTTTGCCTGCCTGACATCATAGCACAGTTAACTCTCTGTATTCCTGCTCCTTGTTGATAGACCGTCGATAAGCTCTTGGTCAGATGGGCTGTTGAAAAAGGGGTGGTGCACTTTCCCCTCCATCTCCCTCCCTTTTCCCCTCCATCGTCTTTCCTGTCACTCATGGAGATTGACGGCAGCGGCGGATGCTGCAGGTCGAAAGGAAGAGGTGTGAGCCGCACTTAGCAAGATAAATCTCCCCCGAGTAGGTGGGGACACAGCAGGTCAGCTGTGTGTGTGAGAGTGTGTGTTTGTGCGCACACGCGACCAGGCTTACATAGGTCAGTCTGTGGAATTTGTTACGTCAAAGCTCAGGACACCTGTTAAACTAGTGATTTTGGAAAAGCCCATCTGGATGAAGTTGCAACTTTATACACATTTGTAGACATTTCAACACATTTGTAGACATTTATACAGATTTGTACACATTTGTGCTGGTTCTACCCTGATGAAGTCAGCTAGAGAAGCTACTGAAAATGTTAATGATGCAGCAGATTTAATGCTGTTCCCAAAGGATTTTAGAAGTGAAAAGGGGTGTGTGATCCATACATTTTATGCATACACTACTGGGGTAAAGGTGAAGAGGATTACGAGTGCCATTTGAAACACATGCAGACACACTGCAACATGCATGTACAAGCTTCCAGGCTTCAGGGGCTTAAGGCTGTTTTTCACCGTGAAAAGCACGGAAAAAGGAGAAGCCTATGGTGATGTGTGTAGATGTATTTTTTTCTGCTGTGTGCAGCACCTCCTTCCCCTGCGCCTCCTCCCCTACCCTCCCTCCCCTGCGCCTCCTCCCCTACCCCCTCAGAACCCCTCACCCCAGGATGCCTCTTCCACCACCCCCAATCTCCCCCTCTCTTGCTGGGGTGCACCGAGGGTATTCTAGTTCACATGTGCTCACTGCCAACTATGTGCCAACATGCCACTCTGGGGTGATGGTTCCCTGAGGTCTTCTGTTCTCTCCCTTTCTCTTGTTTAATTTCTTCTTCACTGTAAACTACCCTTATTTGGCGGGGTGACTGTAAGATAATGACATGTTGCCCATGTGACCATTTTGTGATAGCTTGTGATGTACACACACCTTTCTGTTTCAATGTTGTGCTGTCGTGCATGCACACATATACACGTCTCACTACACACACTTTCTGTCTTGCCCTCCCTCTCGCTCTCTCTCGACCTGCTTCTGTCAGGGCGATTAGAGCCACACAGCAGATCAAATGTGAAAAGGACTGTCTAACCCATATCTCCTTTACTCTGAGGGGCACTAGGTTGTGAATTTGTAGTTTGTTTCATCCTGTGACATTTACCATTGAACTGGTGACCAAGTAGAGACAGACTTCACACTAAGACTTTCATCAACTCCACACACACTCTCACCCACACATAGCCTTTGTAGTGTGGGTTAAACCAGGCCTTAATTATTCTTTTAGCACTGCAGGGTGGGGTTGTTATTTGACTCTCCCGCTGCACCCCAAGGCCACTGTCTCTTCTGCTCTCTTCTTCCCCAAGCCCCAGACCCTATCACGCCAGATCACACCCTTTCCACATACCCTTTCATCCCTGTAATCGCATTGAAACGCTCCCTCTCTGGCCTCTGACCCTGCGGCTGGCCCTAAACTCCTAAATTCATATGCCTGCATCTGCAGACTGTGCTCCCTTAATACTGGTTGATATAAAACAACTACATACTCGTGCGTTTGCTGCACTGTTTAGAATCAGTACCCTTCTTACCACATGATTTCAGTATGCTTTTTACAACCGACACAAAAAGTAGTATCTCAACATATAATATACTATTGTTGCAGTTTATTATAGTAGACTATTGTAGAAACAGGTAAGTGAGTTTAGAACATTTGTGATGATTGCTGGCTCAGTATGTGATCTAACAGATTTTCACGTTTTGGTCATTTATGTCTGAAAATGTTTACACTGTCTTGTGTACGGTGAAGCATGGTGGTGATTTGGGAATTAAGACCAAATCAATGAAGCCTGTGAGTGAGTATGTCTGAATATGTAGATCAGGGAGGGATAGGCCATTGTCTTACTGGCAAGAGGTGTTCTGGGTCATTGATAAATAATTATATTGATGAGGCACTCATGGCAGTAAGGATCATCACTGTGGGGAAGATACGAGGTGCCTGTGGATGTGGCTGTGGTTTTTCCACGGGCATGTTTTGGCATGCCCTCTGCACCACAGGCTATTACAACAGAGTGTCACCTGTATCATTCCTGCCAATGTCAACTCTGTGATCTCTTGTCACGCCCAGAGGGAAAAGTAGCAGATTAATCTGTCATGCATTTTATGCAAAATACCAGGCAGCTGTTACTGTTGGCATCTGTGAGCAGTTATGCCTTGGTTTGTGTGTGTGCATGTGTGGCACAGCCTGTCCATGCAACTGTGTATTCATCAACACATGCCTGTGTATGTGGGTTAAGAAAAACATAGGTCTCTGAGCATACACCCACACCTGTGATCTTTTTCCCCGCTGTAAGTCTTACCTTTATACCTTTTATTTTGAATATATATGTGTATTATGTAAAACATTCTCTAACGTAAGTCATAATTGTCAATAATTGTCTGGGACAGTGCGTGTCTACTTTTGCGGTTTACTGTGGGCAGATGTTTGTGGACTTATAGGAAGCCATTTGCACAGACTGTGGAGGAGCTTCTGTTACCTGCCAGAGGGAACTGGTTTTAATCTTTCTCTCTCTTTCCACTGCCCCCCACTCCCCCTTACTCTCTCTCTCTCTCTCTCTCTCTCTCTCTCTCTCTCTCTCTCTCTGTCTCGCTCTTTCTGTAGGGGACAAAGACTCATGAGCCCTGTGCCGGGCGGGACTGTAGTTCGGGTGGATGTCCCTGTATCCCATTAAAAGGCAGCAGGGTAAGTAGAACTTAACTGATAAATGCACACACACACACACACACACACACACACACACACACACACACACACACACACACACACACACACACACACAAACACACACACACACATTTGTTCATGTATTTATATCTTCTCAGGACATTAGGTCATACATATGGCACATATTTATTATATAAATCTAAATACCTATATGATAAGATTTCTCTAAGTCTAAAGCTAGCCCTAATTTTAAATTCTGTAACCAAAAATAAATGTCTTTATACTTTCAGCTTAAAAAATAATTGACCAGGTCTGGACCATTTTAAAAGTCATACATTTGAAACATTTGCACATTTTAAAGTTTTGAAAAATGTTTAGGTCTTCTAATACATAAATCATTTGCTTTCTAACTCAGCATTTTACCATCATACTGCTTTTGCCAAATGGGGACTCTTTTCAGCAGAAATCCATCTAGCAGCTTGTTACTTGTAGTCATTAACAGGGTCTTTAACCCTAGTCACCTCAACATGCTGCTTAGTGTGTAAAGCACCAACTATTACACAGTGTTTGACAGGATCAGAAGAGCAGGTGTTACATGACCAGAGCACAGAGCGGTGGTACAGAGAGAGAGAGAGAGATGCAGAAGTCTGTGTCAGGCCTACAAAGGAGTTTCTCAGGTTTGAGAGCAAGAGTCTAGTTCACACTAAAATGCGAGGACAAACATTGTGGGTAGGAGTTTTCACACACTCAACTACAAACTCCCTTCAAATGTATGGTATCTTCAAGTGTATTGTCGATCTGATATGGTGAAGAACAGCCCTTAACTTCTGTTGATGAGGTTGATGTAAGTTAGATTCTCAGATGACTAAACTGAGAGCCTATTATATGTATGGACTTTGAGTAATTTATAGCAAGTAATTTAACATTTTTCATAAGATGTTTTTAGGTGTTAGAATGGTAATGTGGGCTTGTTTTGGGTGTTTCTCAGGAGAGGGTTGGAGATGTAATTGGGAGAAAGAGATGTGTTGGGAGAAGAGAGACAGAGAAGTGTTAAGAGAGACACATATTATTGAGGACCACCAACCCTAACCACAGCTGACACTACAGTGAATGTGCAAATTAGTGAACACACACACACACACAAACAAACAATAATTTTACCCCATCTACACTACTGATGCCAGCCAAGCCAATCACATTCCTGGCACATAACAGGCACAAATGCACATCCAGTCTGTGATTAATGATCTGTTACTTGACTGTTTAAACAGTTTTAGTAGATTAATTAAATTACCTCTGGGAAAAAAACTAAATCCCTGTGTGTCCTACCTCACAGAATGATTTCTATGTATCCCGGGGATCTTTCTGAAATTTGTGCTTATTTGCTTGTTTAGATATCTAAACTCACAAAACTTACCTACTACCATCTATACACAAGAACATGAGTTTGATATCTATGGTGTAATGTTTGTTTTGTTTAAAGCTTCAGTCTTTATTTCCATCATTATGAAGGGCATGATGCATATCCATCACTCCATGGCCAGGTCTTCTGGACCATTCTGGGTCATTCTGGATCATTCTGGATCATTCTGGTTCTTGCTCTCTCTCTCTCCATGCCTCTGCTCCGCAGCCACTCTGTCACTCTGTGACAGCAGGGGTGAGAAGAGGTAGTGTAGGACCCACGCTGCCTGAATTGTAGCTGTTCCCAGCGCTCTGTGCCTGTTCTGAGAATACCTCAGCACTGTCGTCCCTCCAGCCTGACAGACCTATCACACAAGCTTGAAACTGGTCTCAGGTCAGATTTATGGTCCATTCACATGTACCAGATAAAAGGCGTCTTTTCCTGGTATCAGAAGAAACATAGCAGTCTCACCAACCTAGAGATATAAAGACCGTGCCATCTCTCCACAGTGTTTACGGCAAACAGGAGGCAATAATAGGAGCCAGTGTGTGCTAGTTATAATGTCGCCAATTGGAGGGCTAATAAATCTAGCTAGGTAAACAGGAGAAAGGTTCCTGACCTGAAGCATGGAGGTAAGACATGTCTGCTGCTGCACTGAACGATCC
>NC_137509.1:8847500-8897500 GCF_041902795.1 Electrophorus electricus
TGCTCTGTCCTGCTCTGTCCTCTCTGTTCTGTCCTGCTCTGTCCTCTCTGCTCTGTCCTCTCTGCCCTGTCCTGCTCTGTCCTCTCTGCCCTGTCCTGCTCTGTCCTCTCTGTTCTGTCCTGCTCTGTCCTGTCCTGTTCTGTCCTCTCTGTCCTGTCCTGTTCTGTTCTCTGCTCTGCTTCTTTGAATGCTTCTTCGCACCACACCCATCACTGCACTCACTGAGCACTAGGTGTGACAGTTAAAATCGTCCCTTGGGCCTCACTGCCAAGAAACAATGGGTCCCATCAAATCATTAGGGCCAGCAGGACTGAGCAGGGTGATTCAGAGGGAATCTCTCGGCTTATGGATTCTCAGGACTGTACAAGCAGGAAGTGAGGTGCATGCTGGCTAGCTGGACTGGTAAGACCGTGTAGCTTAAGCAGACAGAATGGGTTCTATTGTGTGCATTGTGAGGAGGGGGATTGCTGCCGCAAATGACACACTCTAGTGCACCTTAATTTCGCTGAAAGTCATTTTGCCCATCTGCATGGAGAAAAAAAAGCCATTTTGGCTATACACGGATCCCATTTTGAAGTCTGATTAGCATCCTGTAGGACAGTATATGAATGTACTATGTATATATGAGAAGATATGTTATGTAAGTATTATGTATGTGTACATTAAGCATGTATTAAGACACTACGTAGTGGATTAATACATGTAAAGTGTTCAGTGAATGTACTGATGAAAAAAATCCATGTTCTGTCTATTCTATCTGTAAAATGTTCTGTCCCTAGTGTGAAAATACAGTCCACAATTCAGCAGCAACAAGTGTATGTGTGTGTGTGTGTGTGTGTGTGTGTGCGTGTGTGTGTGTGTGTGTGTGTGTGTGTAATGGATAGATAGAATTCTTGTGTCAGTGGTGGTTGTTCATATGTCTATGGCCTGTGCATAGAAGGTCTTCCTGAGTCTAATTCCTGAGCTGTTCCTGAGTCTAATTTCTGCGCTGTTCCTGAGTCTGGTTCCTGAGCTGTTCCTGAGTCTCGCAAGACAAATCCACCTTCTGTGGCCTAAAGCTAAGGCACAACTGTCCCAATGCAACTCAGCATTGATGATAAAGTCACTTGTGCACAACTTACCATGAAAATGCTTGTCACCCAGCCAGTAATGCATATGTGTTTATTACACACAGTGCACTTCACCTCTCTTGTTTATTGCCCTCTTAATCTGCCTTCTTAATCTGGAAGGAGTTACATTTCTCCTGGAATTGTCAGAACTGAGCTAGAAAAGAAAATGTAAGAAGGACTTTTGTTTAGGTTTTCTCTAAACCTGGACTGACTGTCTTTTTCTCCTGCTTGTTATTGGTAGAGCCACTTAATGTTTAAATAGGTTAAGCAGTTATTTCATTAACAAACAAACAAACAAAACATTCATTTGAAGGGGTTAAAAATGACCACATATAAACTGTAGCGTCACAATTCATTGCATTTGGTTATGGCATCTAATTTTCTAGATGGAATAATAGTAGTGCATTTTTAATAATACCCTTATTAAACTAAAACCAAGGAACTTTATGAAATAAAGATCATGAAATAAAAAGCCACTATGAAACGTACATTTTAAAAAGTGGCTATGCATAGCATAGAAGTAGTTGTGTGTAAGATGGATTTCTCTTCTGGATACTGCCATCGTTGTTTTTAACAAAGCAAAAACCCTTAAGAGGGAATGTTCAGTCCTATGTGATAACCCTGTTCTGTTCAGTTTGGCTCATTAAGTATTTATTTTAAAAAACTTTTTTTAAAAACACCCAACAAAATTGTTACTACTTTCATCCTTTCACGATGGCATGTTTAGGATGAGAAATACACCAAGTACGAGGTTTTAGAAGTAGGTATGTCAGTTAGATGCAAAATCTAGGAGTAAAAGTGTCTCCCATGCTCGAAGAACAAGCAAGTCAATTAGCTAATTGATCCCATTATTAAGAGAGTCCACAAATCTTCCTTCATCTGACTTCAATGGCCGCCATGCCTTGAGGGACATCCTGTAACAGTACAGGTATGCAGCCACCTTTGCAAGTGGGGGCTTACTTCCCCCAACATGTGCCCTGTTACCACAGGCAAGCAGAAAAAGGGGGTGATAAGCCCCAAACAAGCATCCTAACACTGCTGGGAATTCTGTTCAAGCATGTGATCTGTTTTATATCTAATACATGGAGAAACGTGTGTGTGTGTGTGTGTGTGTGTGTGTGTGTATGTGTGTGTGTGTGTGTGTGTGTGTGTGTATGTGTGTGCAAGCCATAAAGTAAGTGTAAAACTTAAATTGAAATGCTGAACTCAACTTAGCCTGAGTTCTTACTTACTCTGTGGTGTTCTCTAGTGCAGTAAATGGTAGATGTTTTTAACAGTACTGCTGTGTTCCAGCCTGTTAAAGAATTGTCACACTACATCAAAAGATACTGCTTATTAAAGTCATTTAGAGGTTTGGATATAGGTTCTTTTCTTTCTATAATAACCCTGCAGATGCTGTAACTGTGGCGAGAGTCACTATGAGTGACTGAGTCAACTAATGAGTGATAGACTGCTTTATACAGTAACTATAATTTAAAGTGCCTATAACCCTGTTTATACAACAAACCTTCAGGTGGTTATTGATATCATGTTTTTAAATTCTGATAATAGGTATTGTAGCGTGTGTGTGTGTGTGTGTGTGTGTGTGTGTGTGTGTGTGTGTGTGTGTGTGTGTGTGTGTGTGCGCATGTGTGTGCATGTATGTATGTTTGTACTGAAGGATATATTAGGTGGTAGAGGCCCAGTCCTCTGGACTAAAAGCAGTACAGCATATGTTATTGAAACCCTTGCTCTGGTTCCCAGCTAATTCAACTCTTCTGCTAATACTCAAAGTCTTGTCAACATGCATAAACTGTCCTTGAGCAGGGAAATAATACCTCAAATGTGCTGTACAGCTACTGTGTGTGTACAGTTTTATTAAACTTTTTCATGTGCCTACACTTTTAAACAGTACAAAAGTTGTGGATTTTATATTTTATTATTATTTTCTTCATTTTTCATTACGATGTATCTTTTTTATGATGGGTTGATTGCAGTCAATCGAGCAAGGCTGTTGAAAGAGAGAGCACATGTTCAGTGCTGGATCTCCTTTTCAGAGTCAGGTTGGTAATTGTGCATAATGGAGGGTCTGGGTAGATTGCATTGACCAGGGTTTCCTCTCCTGTCCTGCTCTGTGTGTCTGGAGGCTCAGCTTGGCCTTCACTGGAACCAGGTGGCCCTCAAAATTATATCTAATTCTGCCTCTCCCTGCCAGCTATTAATTGTAGGGTGTGAAACGCTTTTAGTCTGTAAGTTTAGCCTGTCTCTCTCTTTCTCTCTCTCTCTCTCTCTCTCTTTCTCTCTCTCTCTCTCTCTCTCTCTCTCTCTCTCTCTGTGTGTGTGTGGGTGTGTGTGCGTGCATGCGTGACATAGGCAGACAACACTCCCCTGTCCAGATCAACTTCACCTACACTTCTCACTACACACTCTCTCTCTCTGCCTTAAAATGGCTTTAAATATTGGGTAACAATCACCTGTCAGTCCACCAATGCTTACAGAGGGCTTCACAACTAATAAATCACCTCTCCCTTTTACTGTCAAAAGTGCCTTGAGCAAGTTTCTGGAAAATTAAAATATTGTTTGATATCGCCACCATGTGGTATCCTGCGAGCAGTGCGTGCACTTTCTCATAGGGGCGTCACTCAAGCACGAGCACTTATGTTACTATAAGGTAGCGATCAGGAAAGCCTGATTTTGATTGAATCAAGTTGCTGAAATATATTTTGATCGGTACTTGGAGGCAACATCTTTTAAGTTTTGTTTCCAATTATTTGTTTTTACTCAAAATATTTAAGGGTAACCATTAGCCAAATTAAATCTAGCTGTTTACATAATTAATGTGTGACTTCGTGCTTTCAGATCTGTGTCTAACCGTGCTAAAATGCACTCACTATGTTTCTTTTGTGTTTTATGTTGTTTTAATAGTAAATGAAAAGACTGATAGAGTAGAGCTAAGACAGGGTGCAGGTGTTTTAATAGTTGAATGAGAAGACTGATAGAGTAGAGCTAAGACAGGGTGCAGGTGTTTTAATAGATGAATGAGAAGACTGATAGAGTAGAGCTAAGACAGAGTGCAGGTGTTTTTAATAGATGAATGAGAAGACTGATAGAGTAGAGCTAAGACAGGGTGCAGGTGTTTTAATAGTTGAATGAGAAGACTGATAGAGTAGAGCTAAGACAGAGTGCAGGTGTTTTTAATAGATGAATGAGAAGACTGATAGAGTAGAGCTAAGACAGAGTGCAGGTGTTTTAATAGATGAATGAGAAGACTGATAGAGTAGAGCTAAGACAGGGTGCAGGGGTTTTTAATAGATGAATGAGAAGACTGATAGAGTAGAGCTAAGACAGAGTGCAGGTGTTTTAATAGATGAATGAGAAGACTGATAGAGTAGAGCTAAGACAGAGTGCAGGTGTTTTAATAGTTGAATGAGAAGACTGATAGAGTAGAGCTAAGACAGGGTGCAGGTGTTTTAATAGTTGAATGAGAAGACTGATAGAGTAGAGCTAAGACAGAGTGCAGGTGTTTTAATAGTTGAATGAGAAGACTGATAGAGTAGAGCTAAGACAGAGTGCAGGTGTTTTAATAGATGAATGAAAAGACTGATAGAGTAGAGCTAAGACAGAGTGCAGGTGTTTTTAATAGTTGAATGAGAAGACTGATAGAGTAGAGCTAAGACAGAGTGCAGGTGTTTTTAATAGATGAATGAGAAGACTGATAGAGTAGAGCTAAGACAGAGTGCAGGTGTTTTAATAGATGAATGAAAAGACTGATAGAGTAGAGCTAAGACAGAGTGCAGGTGTTTTTAATAGTTGAATGAGAAGACTGATAGAGTAGAGCTAAGACAGAGTGCAGGTGTTTTTAATAGATGAATGAGAAGACTGATAGAGTAGAGCTAAGACAGAGTGCAGGTGTTTTAATAGATGAATGAAAAGACTGATAGAGTAGAGCTAAGACAGAGTGCAGGTGTTTTTAATAGTTGAATGAGAAGACTGATAGAGTAGAGCTAAGACAGAGTGCAGGTGTTTTTAATAGATGAATGAGAAGACTGATAGAGTAGAGCTAAGACAGGGTGCAGGTGTTTTAATAGTTGAATGAGAAGACTGATAGAGTAGAGCTAAGACAGAGTGCAGGTGTTTTAATAGATGAATGAGAAGACTGATAGAGTAGAGCTAAGACAGAGTGCAGGTGTTTTAATAGTTGAATGAGAAGACTGATAGAGTAGAGCTAAGACAGAGTGCAGGTGTTTTTAATAGATGAATGAGAAGACTGATAGAGTAGAGCTAAGACAGAGTGCAGGTGTTTTAATAGATGAATGAGAAGACTGATAGAGTAGAGCTAAGACAGGGTGCAGGTGTTTTAATAGTTGAATGACAAGACTGATAGAGTAGAGCTAAGACAGAGTGCAGGTGTTTTAATAGATGAATGAGAAGACTGATAGAGTAGAGCTAAGACAGAGTGCAGGTGTTTTAATAGTTGAATGAGAAGACTGATAGAGTAGAGCTAAGACAGAGTGCAGGTGTTTTTAATAGATGAATGAGAAGACTGATAGAGTAGAGCTAAGACAGAGTGCAGGTGTTTTAATAGTTGAATGAGAAGACTGATAGAGTAGAGCTAAGACAGAGTGCAGGTGTTTTAATAGTTGAATGAGAAGACTGATAGAGTAGAGCTAAGACAGGGTGCAGGTGTTTTAATAGATGAATGAGAAGACTGATAGAGTAGAGCTAAGACAGGGTGCAGGGGTTTTTAATAGATGAATGAGAAGACTGATAGAGTAGAGCTAAGACAGAGTGCAGGTGTTTTAATAGATGAATGAGAAGACTGATAGAGTAGAGCTAAGACAGAGTGCAGGTGTTTTAATAGATGAATGAGAAGACTGATAGAGTAGAGCTAAGACAGGGTGCAGGGGTTTTAATAGTTGAATGAGAAGACTGATAGAGTAGAGCTAAGACAGAGTGCAGGTGTTTTTAATAGATGAATGAAAAGACTGATAGAGTAGAGCTAAGACAGAGTGCAGGTGTTTTAATAGATGAATGAGAAGACTGATAGAGTAGAGCTAAGACAGGGTGCAGGGGTTTTTAATAGATGAATGAGAAGACTGATAGAGTAGAGCTAAGACAGAGTGCAGGGGTTTTTAATAGATGAATGAGAAGACTGATAGAGTAGAGCTAAGACGGTGCAGGTGTTTTCTCGGTTCGGAGCCGAATGCCAAATACACTCCGTGTACGTTAGTATTTCCATAGTCTTGAAACAGAACACTGTTTAGACTGATTTCTTTCATTATTATGTATGGATTTTCCAGAGCAACAACGATATAACAGCATTGTTTGTATTCGCCCGATCAGTAAAATAGTTGAACTCTTACGAAGTCATGAGGCAATTATAGTTTGCTGTGAGGGGGAACTGAACATTAGAAAACACTACTATTTCATTTGCCCTCAGCATTGCCATAATATTCTGCAAAGACCTATAAATTGGCCTATATTATACCAAGACATTTAGAAAACAACATGCCCAAGCAAACTTTCCTTAGCATTTCATTTATGATGAATAACGCATCCCTAGCATCCAAACTTGGAAATGGAGTTTCCTTATGAGCAATGGGAGCCATAGGGAATACAGGTAGCTTAACTTTTGCTTTAAAAACACAAATCTGAACTTCCTTTAGAGTGTTTTTGCAGCCTGAGAAAGTAATGTATAAAAGGCCTAGACTGATTACACCAATTCATGTCAACAGACAGAATAAATGTAGGAAGAATATTGCCCTCTTTTGATGTGGATATAACAGTCTACTGATGGCTTTGACCCCTGTCTTCTTCTCATCATCGTGAGAGAGATGATGATGATGATGATGATGATGATGATATTATTATTATTATTATTAATACTGTAATAGTACTTTTAAGAACCACAGTAATACTGATAACTGTGTCAATTTTGGTCACTAATATCCTAATATTAAAAGTTCATACTGTTTCAGGGTCGCCCAGGGTCCTTAGGGTCAACAGGACCCAATGGACCTGAGGGCTTCAGTGGGGCCCAGGGCCCTGTGGGACCTAAAGGAGAGAGAGGCCACCCAGGACGGGCAGGGTCCTCTGGACCCAAAGGAGACAGGGTGAGGTTATCTTTAAATTAAACATTTACTGCCTTGCTCATTTTTTTTCACTCATTTTTCAGGATGACGTTCATTATGACTATACACATTCTTTAGATTGCAACTTGAATTGGGGCCATGCATAATGCATTAATGCCTGGGCATTGAATATGAATATCTATTATACCTGAAGTGTGTATAATAAATATATTATGACTGGTTCTTGTAGGCAGTCTCTTTTAAATGAATTTTCCAAATGTAGTTGTCTAATGTGGCTTAAAAAATAACGCTTCTACTTCATTCCACAATTTACATGACCAAGCCACTCAGAGTGTTTTACATCATTAATTGTTCATTCTTGCACCCAGACCTGTATCTAACAATGACAGTACTATCTGAACTACCAGTGCAGTTGTGTTTCTGTAAGTTTGTTCCTCGGTGCCCATTTGTGCATTTTGGACAGGGTCCAATGGGTGTTCCTGGCTTTCCGGGTACTGATGGAGTTCCTGTAAGTAAACTTCTTGTTTTCTAACTGCAGGCCCCAAATCCCTCCCAGTTAATTCAGCCCATTGAACCCCATGCCTGACCTCTGACCTCTCTGACTGCCAGGTTCAGGAGTTAGCAGCCCTCCCCTGGAATTAATCCCCCCTTTTCCTTTGTGTCACATAAACCTCAGTCATTTTTATTCTCACAAACTGTGTAAGCACAGTGAGGTAACAAGGCAGTGTACAGAGCAGCGATTGGCCTTTCTCCATTGTGTATGCTCACACTCACACACTCTCTGTCCATTCATTAGCCCTGGCAGTCTGTGGTCACACAGACACCTGGTGTGATGGCAGTCCAGGTCTATAGACATCAGGGTTTAACAGTGTTTTCTACAGGGTCACCCTGGCCAGGAGGGACCAGCAGGTTTTCCTGGAGTGAACGGATGTAATGGAACACAGGGCGATCCCGGAATCCCAGGTGGCTATCCTGGGTGGGCTGGCAACCCGGGGCCCAGGGTGAGTATGCAGATGGCAGGGTTCATTGGTTGTTGATTAGCTCCTCTCCCCACTGATCCCCCCACCCCGCAAAAAAATTTAATGTCACCCATGGTGATTGATATATATTTTATAGCTTTAAGCTCAGAAGTTGTCAGAAGCTAGACATGTTTGTTAGATATGCTTTCACATGTGAGTCTGACCCTTTTTTTTATCTGTTTCATTGTTTTAGGGTTTTCCTGGTCTCAAAGGGCAAAAAGGAGAACCAGTTTATATTCGTAAAATCATCTCGGTAACTCAGTGCTTTGCAGTTCTTTTCTTACTGATGTATGAGTGTATTGAACCAGCTGGTTGACATCCTAACATCACAATGGAGGAGAATGTCTGCCTTATAAGATCACATGAAGTTATCTGATGGCTTCATAACATCTAGGCAATAGAGACGCTACCTCTCTATTTCTGAGATAGGGGTAACTCTCTCCTTTATTGGTGCTCTGTGGTGCATGCCTGCTCTGCCTTTGGCCTACAGTCCTTTCCCCCGTCGTGCACTATTTTGTGTTGTAAAGAGAAGATCCCTACAGTCTGCTTTAATTGGTGACATACTCATACATCCATACTCATACACTCTCGCTAAACATGTCCTTTATAGTGGCCCAGGAGTATGCAACATTGACTGGATCTCTTATGACCCCTCTCTACCTCTCTCTCTCTCTCTCTCTCTCCCTCTCTCTCTCTCTCTCTCTCTCTCTCTCTCTCTCTCTCCCTCTCTCTCTCTCTCTCTCTCTCTCTACCTCTCTCTCTCTCTCTCTCTCTCTCTCTCTCCCTCTCTCTCTCTCTCCCTCTCTCTCTCCCTCTCTCTCCCTCTCTCTCTCTCTCTCCCTCTCTCTCTCCCTCTCTCTCTCACTCACTCTCTCTCTCTCTCTCTCTCTCTCTCTCTCTCTCTCTCTCTCTCTCACTCACTCTCTCTCTCCCTCTCTCTCTCCCTCTCTCTCCCTCTCTCTCTCTCTCTCCCTCTCTCTCTCCCTCTCTCTCTCACTCACTCTCTCTCTCTCTCTCTCTCTCTCTCTCTCTCTCTCTCTCTCTCTCTCTCACTCACTCTCTAGGCTCCACATGGTCCTGCTGGTCCTCCTGGTGACTCTGTACGATTAATTATTTATTCATTATACATTATTAATTAATTATTATTTGTTAATTATAATACCTTTTACACACAGAGCAGTTCTGTTTAAACATTTTTCAGGTAGTTTGTTTGGAAACCAGTTTTGTCATTAACCCAGTTCCAAGCCTGTGTTAAAACAGGACCAAGTGTCACCTTTATTTTTGGCAGTATTTCTACTGGCCTACAGAAATATTTCATTGGTTTACTGGATGTGGAAATAAAATCTAAATAAATACATAAATAGGCAAGCAAACAACCAATACTGCATTAGGTCTGGTATGCTACAGTACCTGTCAAAGGTTAGCCAGTAATGAAAGTAAATGCAGCACAGTAAAATCAGTGTACTGAAAAAATTAACGTACTGGAACATATAAGGGTCCAGGAAACCTATGACCTATGATCTATGACCTGGTTCATCTTTCAGGGTCCTCCTGGTCCAGTCGGTCCGGCAGGTCCAATTGGTCTCACTGGTTTGCCTGTATGTACCCAATTTTCATTGTTCTATGACAATACTACATGCCAGAGAGTAGCATGTGTTAATCTGTCATTTTTAATTTTCTCTTCCTCTCTCTGTCTTTTTAGGGCTTTCCTGGTCTACCAGGCCCTCCTGGGCCCACAGTAAGTTGGAACAGGGCATGTTTTCTAAGGTTATGCCCCACATAGTGAAACTAGGGGCAAATAAAGCTATTGTGGTGGAAAATAAGGCCTACCGCACTTTGAATAACAGGACTAAAACGAAAGGATTATAAACTTTACTACTCTAATTACCATAAATACATGGGGTGTCCCTCTACAGTGTGCTTTGAAAGCAACAACCCCCGCAGCATGTGTAGAAGTATCAAAGTTATTATGGACTGCAACAGCAATACTCTGGGGAAGAGATTCAGGGCCAGTAGACCGAAAAACAGCTTCTACCCAAGGGCTGTAGCCAAGACCTGTAATTCCAATTCTGACCTATGTATATTCACATTTAGATGTTCAGTTACATTTTTATGTCACACAGATAGATAGATAGATAGATAGATAGATAGATAGATAGATAGATAGATAGATAGATAGATAGATAGATAGATAGATAGATAGATTGATTGATTGATTGATTGATTGATTGATTGATTGATTAGCACATAAGCACCCTGTCCCCAATTCATCCCACTCCTGTGGTTCTCATCTGGTAACTGTGGCACACACTGTGTCTAGTGTGCATATGATTATCGTGAGGTGAGGTGGCATATAAAATTTGTATCACTGAATTATGGTCCTAAAACCAGAGTTGAACTTTTATTATTATTTTTCTAGGGAAACCATGGTCAGGGTTACCAAGGAGAGACAGGAGAGAAGGTAAATGTTTTTTTCATTCAGAGACACCAACAAACCAGTTCTCATATAACATTGCTATATTTGGAATAAATTCTCATTCTTATTGCCTTTTTTTAATTTCATATATTAAATATACATTTTTCAATTATCTTATTTATGCCAGGTCTAGATTTCCTTTGTGGTGCTTTGTGTGTTGAAACTGCATTGCATATCATGGGATTGTAAATATTTTTATTGAAATAACTCGATCTAGTGGTCCTTGAATGGCTCAGTTAGTGAGCCTGTTTACACATTGCACTAACACGTGTTTAATATCCGGATCATATCTACACATACTTTGGCTGGATTCCATTTACACTTCTGACTGAAATGCATTCTGTGTGACCAGATGAGATCTAATTTTACTCTCCTACGATAAAAGCACACCAACACATACACATTTCCATTTTATTTCCTATTGTGAGCATTTCTCAGCAAGTTTCTCATCTGCTACTACCAGTGCATGCTGCCAAGTATTGGGAGAAACCATTTAAAGCACACAATAAATCATTTGCTTTGGCAGAAGAGAAGGATTTGTCTTTATGAAATTGCATGCAGATAACAAAAATGCATTTCCGTTTACACTTGTGTAAAGATCTGGCTCTGACCACCTCAAAATGTGGTTTGAGTGTCCTGATCGTAATCCAATCATTATGTATCCTGTGGTGTTTATTCCTGACCAAATGAATTCCAAACATGATATAATCACCAGAAATGCATTTTAGTGCAAAGTGTAAACAGCCTTAATTAGTCATTTGCATTAGCATTTTTTAAATTTCATTCATTATACACCAAGGCACCATCAGTGTGCATTAATTCAATTATCTGCATGCTGAGTTGGCTTTTAAAACAAATATAAGAGACTCTGAGTATCACTTACTGTAAATGTCAAAAATATAAAAATGTATGCAAGTTATTGACATACAGTAATACATTATAAAATTCTTTATAGGACTCACCACAGACGATCATTACTGGCGGTAGACAACAAGGTTTCAAAACAATTTCCTGCATTACTGCACAAAAATATAAGATATCTTGCATATTTCTAGGGTTTGCTTCAGGGTTAGGTTAGATGCTAGGGCTGGGATTAGTGTTTGCATTAAATTATAGTCCTAAATTTCTTCCCTGAATTTAATCTATACCCTGACATTATATTGTCTTCAGGTTAATACAAATATAATATTAAATGACAATTTTTTTCTAAGCAGTGTTACTGAAATGTCCCAGAATCATATTTGGAACACATTCGGTGTTTTTTCTGTTTAACTGGAACAATGACGTTATTTGGTATTGATACACATTGAGAATTTCGTTCTGTTGCATGGTGGCTCAGCGAGTTAAATCAACTTTATAGTGTTTTCGAAACAAGCATTTTTTTCTAAGTTTAAATGAAATCCTTAAGCCGCCATATTGGTTGACATTTCCAGTAGCCTGTGTGTATGGTTGCTGGATCATGCAACGATGTAAAACCTACTCACAAAAAGTGTTTCTGGGTGTGTTTGAGTGATCATAACCAGTGATCATACTGTGCTGGTGTGGTGTCTTAATTTCTTCTAGTTTTATTAGATGTGACAGTATCTGTGGGCCAGCATTGGAGTTGTAGTTTTTAGCCCATTGGTGTTCCCATAAAGACTAAAACATTACAAGTCACTAGGATGTTATGCATGCTTTCATTATTCAAATCAATGGATACTAAAACACTAAACAATGTGTGATGAATAAGATGCCTTAATAATTCATAATTTAATATTTAATTATGGTTTAATAAGTTTTAGATTGATTGGCTTCAGGTTTTAATGATAATCCTAGAATTGTCACAATAGTGAAAAATATTTAACATTGTCAAAATAGTTGGTTTAGTCAGTGTGTAATCTGAGGAAAATACACTGAAAGATGAGTCCATTATTTCTACCTTATCACAAACTCTACTTTCTTAATTGCTAAAGTAACTATTAATTATATAACCCTTAAAGTAGTCTCTTGATGAGGTAGCTTGATCTTACATCCCTCTTTATCAGCCCCGCTTCTTTTCTCTGCCTCTTTTCCTTTTTTCACATTTTTCTCCTGTCATTTCATACTGTTCCTGTTACTCTTGCTGTCCCAAAGAAACACTCATTCTGTCTTCTACCTCTCTCTCTCTCTCTCTCTCTCTCTCGCTCTCTCTCTTTCTCACTCTCTCTCTACCCTCTTCCTCCCACATCCTCGGGCACTAATGTCTCTTCTGTGTGTGTTGTGGATCTCAGGGGGACGCAGGCCCGCAGGGACTCAGAGGGGTTGCTCTGTTGGGCTCACCACCTATAAGCACTATCATCAACAAAGGAGAGAAGGTAACACATGGGAGCGAATACATGACGAGAGTGGAGAGGGTTGGAGGCACCATTTACCCCTGAAGTGCCCTTTGTAAAACATTCTACAACGTATAGCTGCCTGCCGCATCGTCCAAGCTGTCTGTCAACCACTAAGCCACTGGTCACTGATTGGTTCTAGATTGGAAAGAGCTGGTTTTGTAAAAGAACTTCATGTTTAGAGGGTCGCAAACATAACATAGTACAACACCCTGAAGAAATGGAGCTGATCAGTTGATCAATTGATCAGTGAAGCCTCTTCCCCTTTCCCGGTCTCTCTTGAACCTCCCTCTCGCCCTGAACTCCCCATCACCGCACGAGGGCTCACAGCTTTTGAAACTCCATGTTATACAACTGATCTTATGCCCACTTTATCCCCAAACTCTCACCACAAACCATCCTGCAACTCGACCTCGTCGCCTCCACCTCTGCCCAGCCGTAATCCCATCCTGTCCCGTGTAAAAACTTTCTCTTCCTTGGTTACCGCATCCAGGGAGATGTGGGCCTGCCCGGAGACCCAGGCCGCCCACTGGTCCATGGAGTTGTGGAGTTTGTTGGATTTCCAAAAGGAGACAAAGGAACTCAGGTTTGTGGGCTGGTGCTGCTCAGAGTGACCAAGAAGAAGTGTGACCCAAGCCTGTCAGCTCAAACTCCCAGCAGACCCAAGCCTGTCAGCTCAAACTCCCAGCAGACCCAAGCCTGTCAGCTCAAACTCCCAGCAGACCCAAGCCTGTCAGCTCAAACTCCCAGCAGACTTGTCTGCACCTTCAGCGTTTCTGCCCCCTACATACCCCTCACACTGAAGCACCAAACCTCTACCACCACTAATTACTGGGCTTCCATCCTGAAGGACTGTGATCCCTTCTTTGTTTGTTTTTTCATTAGCTCTCTGAATAGAAGGGTTTTTGGTCCTGACGTCCTGAGGTTGAAGATTTTCGCTGTATTTTTGTTTCTTTGCTTTTTTTCTTCCTTTTTTTTTTTTTTTTTACAATTCATTCATCCATGTGTTCCAGTAGCTTTAATATCTAGTCTGTTTTTTCTTCAAAACACCATCATAAATTTCATGTATTAATAATAGACTATTGGAAACGTGGCAATAGGTATGAGGAATATTTACATTCCTTTCTTTTTCATACAGCTCTGGCAAGTGTGCTGTCTAACTTTATGTCTAATCTCACCCTTACCATGTCTCTGTCTCTGTCTCATATTGTCTGTCTCTGTCTTTCAGGGAGATGTTGGCTTTGCTGGTGAAACAGGAAGACCTGGACTACCAGTATGTTACTTTTATGGTGATTTATTGTAACTAATGAAGTGAGACCAGCCTACACTGATTTCCAGCTGAACAAACATTCCCTAAAATGTCCTCTAAATGCCACCTTGAGACATTCTCAAATTCTTGCATGCCTCCGTGGGACTGCCACTTTGTATGTAGTGCTGCCCACGTAGAACAGTGGATCCATCTATGCCTCTTAGCCTCATGCTATTTCTGCATTGACAAACTCAAAGATATAATAATGAAAAATATGAAATGATAAAATCTTGTTCTATAGATTAAGTTTAACAAGAAATAACCATCTCAGCAAACAATTCGTCTATATTATGACATTTGTGTTTGCTGATCTGAAGCATCACATGTCTGGTTTGACATGTAATGTGGCCCATCTCTGGCACAGTTTGATACCAGTTTGATACCAGTGACACAGATGGAGCAAATGGTTTCAAAGCACTAAACCTGAAATTGTACTGTATTTAGCCTGTTCGTAGTGAATGTGGGTTTATGCCAATTTCTAGGGTCCAGATGGGCAATGGGTGGAAAATGGTGAGAGGGGAATTCCAGGATTACCAGGTGCACGGGTAAGTGTTGTTCTGGAACTAACAAAGTTTTCTAGTATTGAACTGAAACATTTTAAATGTCAAACAGCTCTTCTTCTTCTTTTTTTAAGGTTCAGTAGATGATGTCTCAATAATTTTCCTGCATGGAGCCACATTTAATGTTTGATTTCTTCAGTTGTGATCTATTGAAGACCTGTCCAATGTTTTTTAGTCAGTTGTCTTCTTTAATTTGTTAGGGCCCTCCTGGTCTGAATGGCCCACGTGGAGAAGACGGTTTTCACGTATGACAAACATCACTTATGACAAACTTTCACGTGAAAAAAAAAAACGTTCAAGTGTGCCATCATTACTCCTCCAGTGAAAAATAACTATTGCCTTTACCATGACTTTACCATAGGGACCTCCTGGAAGCCCTGGCATACCTGGGCAAGCAGGCTTTATAGGTCCTAAAGTGAGTATGAAGTCAGTCACATCCAGCAGAGAGCAGAGATGACATACCTACCACAATTTAACACACGCTGTTCAGAAAAATCCAGTGGGGCATAAATGGAGGATTCCTTACCTTTCAAACATGGAGGATTTTGCCATTCAAGACTTCCTCAGTAAATTATGGCTGAGGCTAAATGGAGTATTTTGACTCTTTTCTTTGCAGGGTGACAGAGGAGATCCAGGTCTGCCAGGCCCTCCATCCTTTTATAATGATCTTGGAGAATTTTTGCAAGGTAGCTGCCAGTCCATTTCACACATATGTACATACATACATACATACAGTAAGATTTTAACTCTCTCTGTCTCTCTCTCTCTGTGACCTCCCACAGGTCCTCCAGGTGACCCTGGTCTTGATGGGCTTCCTGGATACGTTGGAGATGTGGGTCTACCAGGTTCTCCTGGACAACCGGGCCTCCCAGGGGCTGCATCCCTCACTCCAGGTGTGCAGTGATGCGGCTCAGTGTCGTGGCTCTGATTATGTCCAGAAAAAGCACCATGGACACTGAGAGTTAAACATTTGTAACACATAAGCAGCTGTTCTATTAGCTATCAATGCATTTTTTGTTGTTACTTCTTATAACTTCTTTATTGATCCTTTTGTAACTATTATATTTAAGGTATTTGCTAAGAAATGTTATTGTCCATGAAGGTCTTCCTGGTTTACCTGGATTCCCTGGTGGTGCTGGGCCCAAAGGAGAGAAGGGGAATCCAGGTCGTCCGAGCTATAGTCCTGAGGGTGAGTCTGGAAGCATTGGTTTACCTGGACCTCAAGGCCCCCCTGGACCTCAAGGCCGAAGTAGCTCGCCTGGTAAGATCTCTTAGCAATTTTTTTTTGTTGTTTAGTAGAGCTCAATTTGTATGATCCTACAGTAAGAAAATCATTGCTCATTGCATGTATTACATTTCGCTCATAAGATAGATATTATAGGTTTGTCTGTATAGGTTTCTAGTATTTGAAGTTCTCAGGGTTTTTCACATGCACTTTGTGTTGATTTTAAAGTCCTCAAAGGTTATGCAATGTGCTTTCGAGACGAAGGATAAATTAGGAAGTATGGAATTATACAAAAGTTGTACTGTAGACCAAATGAAAGTCAACTGATCCAGCTCATTGAGACAGTCATCTAAATCTGTTTTGTTAGTTTAGGAACCAAGTTGAGTACTATGATGTAGACAAAAAAAAACAAACTAATTTTGGGGTTTCTTTAAAAATGACAGTTCAGTCACACATTGTGTTTCTTTCCTGATAATGAAGACAAGTTGGTTGACCTGGTGTTTACTATTGAAACTAAGGATCAAATATTTAAAGGTAGTCTGAATTTTGTGGACATATTGCGTACTGTTATTGCAATAAACAAGCCCAACTAAAACAAACAATGCTACAACCCCAGATAACCAAAGCCTATGAAATATATAGGTAATTTCATAACAAAGCAGAAATCACAAAAATATTTCATTAAATGTCGACCTCATGTCTGAAAACAGGAATGAAGAGAATTTATGCTAAAGAATGTTGTGAATTTTTTTTCACAAAACATTGTAAAATACCTCATTTTAAGCACTGACAGATTTCCATCCCTGAGTCGATGGAAAGAGTTGATTTTAGTTACCTTGAAAAATGTTTTATTTTGCAAAAAGTGGCTTTGTTTCTTCAGCATCCATTGATGTGAATGCTAGCTAACCTTTCCAGCATTTAGCTTACAAACCTTATGGCTACACAATAAATGTCCTTTCTGCTAAATTCCTAAACAAACATTTGGACAACTCTGATTTTGCAAGAATATTTTTTAGTTAAGAGTTGTAATCATTTGTCAATCTTTATTAACCCATTAGATCCGTTTACTGTTGAAAGATCTGGACAACCAGGTGTGAAAGGTAGCAGAGGGCCTCCAGGAAACAGAGGTCATAAAGGGTTTAAAGGTGAGAAACCCCCTGCTTAGTGGATTGAGGTTCAAGGCCTGGTTCACTGAAGATTAAATTACAGCCTTTTCTGCCTCATGGACTTGTAGGGGATCTTGGAGATTGTAATTGCTTGGGCGGAGGAACCGCAGGGGAACGGGGGCCTCCAGGGGATCCAGGGCTCCCTGGTATCATAGGAGACAATGGGCATAAAGGAGGAGTTGGTGACCAAGGAACTCCAGGCAACCCTGGACTACAAGGACCAAGTGTAAGTGACATTTACCACATGCATTATCACGGCTTCAGATATCAACTTGTTCTCTGATCTGACAGAGGGCCTCATGGTGAGGGCCTTAGTCAAAATACAAAAGAGCAGGTTTCAGCCATCCCTCTGAAGGTGAGGTACTTGATGGGACCTTGTGCCATGTGATAACTTCATGCCTAACTACATACCTTATTGCAGGGTCATCGTGGACAAAGAGGCTTTCTTGGGTCTAAAGGAGAGAAGGGAACCTCTTACTTTGCTGGAAGACGAGGACAGAAAGGTGACAGGGGTCAGTCAGGGCCTCCTGGCCCCCCTGGTGACATCGCCATACCTGGAAGAGATGGTTCCCCTGGCTACCCTGGGCAACCAGGACCACCGGTGAGTGGATAGGATAACTGATGAGGATAAATAGACCTACATTTCTTGCCATAGTACAATTTTCTGCTGATGGTTGCGTTGTAGAAAGTACCGATCAGCTGCCTATTAATCAGCATATTACAGGGTTAGGTAGTAATGGGCAGTATGTAACTGCAGTATGAAATTAAGATTAAAAAAGGGGGAACTATTCCATTACAGTTGCAGTAAGAAATGGAGTAATTAGATTAGAGTTTATGCTATTATGATTTTTAGAAGTGTTACATTACAACTTAAGGAAAACCCGCTCCTTTTTTTGTCTTCTCCCTCCCCCTTTTTAGTGGTTCTAATTGAGTGAAATGTTCTCTTGGACATTGTCAAGAACATTAGAGTTGAATGTAGCCTGCATTTATTTAAAGTTTGAAAATATATTCCATGCATTGTGCTGTCACCCATGGTGTGTTCTGGATGCTCTGTTTAGTTCTCTTGCACTTTGTGACTGGAACCATATGTGCTTTTATGAGATGCCTCTGGTGCAATTCATGCCTTTCTTTCAATTAACACACATGATGAAAACTGAGTGCTAATAGCTTTATTTATTGGATAGGATTTGTTACATGTGGACATTAGATTTGTTTATCACAGAAGTACATTTCATGAGATTTTTTTTTTGTGGATATGCTATTTGTTTCATATCACTTTATACGTGTTATCTTTTGCAACTAACTGGTTAAAAAGTAATCCATACGTAATGGAAAGTAATCAGATTACTTTAATATATGGATCATTTGGATTAGGTTACAGATTTATTGTTTAGCAGTAATAAGCAATATGTAATGGCGTAGATTTATAACCGTCCTATTCCTGGTTATAAGTAATATCTCTCACTCCTTATTTGATCCTGCTAGTGAGGCTATCACCGGAGAATCTGGTAAGTTTTGTCATTCAGATTCACCAAGAACCACTAACATTTACAGGAAGGGTCCATTTAACTGACATGCAAAGTGGCCAACCAACATATACCATGGTGCGAAAAAGTGTTTGCCCCCTTCCTGATATCTTATTTTTTTGCATGTTTGTCATACTTAAATGTTTCAGATCATCAAACAAATTTAAATATTAGACAAAGATAACACAAGTAAACACAAAATGCAGTTTTTAAATGAAGGTTTTTATTATTAAGAGGAAAACAAAAATCCAAACCTACATGGCCCTGTGTGAAAAAATGATCCCCCCCACCCTGTTAAAACATAAATTAACTGTGGTTTATCACATCTTTGGAAAGCTGAGTTCAATTTCTGTAGCCACACCCAGGCCTGATTACTGCCACACCTGCTCTCAATCAAGAAATCATGTAAATAGGACCTGCCTGACAAAGTGAAGTAGACCAAAAGATCCTCAAAAGCTAGACATCATGCTGTGATCCATAGAAATTCAGGAACAAATGAGATACAAAGTAATTGAGATCTACCAGTCTGGAAAAGGTTATAAAGCCATTTCTAAAACTTTGGGACTCCAGCGAACCACAGTGAGAGCCACTATCCACAAATGGCAAAAACATGGAACAGTGGTGAACCTTCCCAGGAGTGGCTGGCTGACCAAAATTACCCCAAGAGCACAACTCAACCAAGAGGTCACAAAACACCCCACAACAACATCCAAAGAACTGCAGGCCTTTCTTGTCTCAGTTAAGGCCAGTGTTCATGACTCCACCATAAGAAAGAGGCTGGGCAAAGAGGCTCTGCCTGCATGGCAGAGTTCCAAGACGAAAACCACTGCGAGCAAAAAGAACATAAAGGCTTGTCTCAGTTTTGCCAGAAAACATCTTGATGATCCCCAAGACCTTTGGGAAAATACTCTGTGGACTGACAAGAAAAAAGTTGAACTTTTTGGAAGGTGTATGTCCCATTACATCTGGCATAAAAGTAACACAGCATTTCAGAAAAGGAACATCATACCATCAGTAAAATATGGTGGTGGTAGTGTGATGGTCTGGGGCTGTTTTGCTGCTTCAGGACCTGGAAGATTTGCTGTGGTAAATGGAACCATGAATTCTGCTGTCTACCAAAAAATCCTGAAGGAGAATGTCCAGCCATCTGTTTGTGACCTCAAGTTGAAGCACACTTGGGTTCTGCAGAAGGACAATGATCCAAAACACACCAGCAAGTCCACCTCTGAATGGCTTAAGAAAAACAAAATGAAGACTTTGGAGTGCCTAGTCAAAGTGCTGACCTGAATCCGATTGAGATGCTGTGGCATGACCTTAAAAAGGCGGTTCATGCTCGAAAACCCTCCAACATGCAAAAAAAATAAGATATCACGAAGGGGGGCTATGGTGGATTACAAGTTGCGTTTAATTTGACAGTGCATGGAAGCAAAAAAAAAAAAAAAAAAAAGGTGCATGGAAGTGTATAAACACAAATGTGCAGATAGTGGGAGAGATTGTAAGTGATGAGATTATGGTAGTTGTTGCTACATTCTGTGCCGGTTCACCCCTGCCGGCTCTCTCTGCTTTGCGACTGCGGCAATTGCGTGGCTTTTGTTTAGCTTTTGTTTTTCCATGTGTTTTGTTTTGGTTTTTGTGCCACGTGTCACATTGGTGGCAAGCGTTCCCATCTTATTTGCCATGCCACCTGTGTGTCGCTGGGCTTGTTTTGTTTTTGGTTGTGCACTTTATTAGTTTATTAGTCCTTTGTTTTCATTAAAATTCATAGATCTAAACTTGCATCTGCTTGTCCTCACACTCTTCACCTGCAGAAGGATCAGAAGGTCTATGAGCCAAGCATCTGAGGCTGGCACCAGTCTTTTCATTTGTGTTGTTCACATACTTCTATTAAATCTCCTTACCACCCAGTTTTAAACCTCAGTGGGAGCCTGGTAGTGTTGTGTATTAGCATTCTGTCATTGATTAAGGTTTTAACCACTACATTAAGCAGACATTCTCATTCTCTCTCTTTCTCTCTCTCTCTCTCTCTCTCTCTCTCTCTCTCTCTCTCTCTCTCTCTCTCTCTCTCTCTCTCTCTCTCTCTCTCTCTGTCTATCTATCTCTATCTCTCTCTAAAGGGAGATGGTGGTTTTGGGGTTATTGGAGATAGAGGCCCGCCTGGTTTTGCTGGAAAGAAGGGTCAACCTGGTGGACAGGGTGAGCCTGGCATTGGCTACCAAGGCCACAGGGGTGTTAGAGGCTTTCAAGGGGACCCAGGCATCACTGGGCTTCCAGGACCACCAGGACTGCGAGGGCCGTCAGGTAAGTTAAAGATAAACCAGATAGTTTGCCTGAGTGTGGATAGGGACAATGCAAAGTGTTCTGCATATATGTACACAATTTTACATATATATCTATGTCCGTATGCATACAAAAGGTCTCTATACTTTTTCAATGAATGCTCCGTGCACATAAGATAACAAATAAATAAATAATGAATAAACCAGGACTGTAACTTTACGCATTTGATTAAACACACAAGGTAATTATCAAGCTCTCTGTACACTCAGTCAGGCGGACAGTGGTGGGACAGATGTTTATGGCTTTGCAGTAGATATTAACTAAATTTAAAGTCATAGGCCAATCATGATCTCAGTGGTGATAATGATACAAAAAGCTATTATTTTACTGGTTGTATAAATATTAAAATAAAAGTAAAAGCAATCCTAAAGGCATTAATACCAAAGCATTAAACAGTTAAAGTAAACATGCTCAAAGAGACAGATTTTGGCCACAACTCAGTTTTTACAACTCTAAAACCTGTGTACACAAATCACATAGAAGTCAAGAGTGAAATGAGATGCGAAAAAGGAAACGGAATTGCTTCACAGAGCTTAATTTACTATGCTTTATTAACCTTCTTTAAGGTTAGTTACCTTTTTACAACTGAGAGAGCTGAGATTTCCACCATTTTCCCTCAGTCCTCTTGGTTGATTTCTTTTTTATTTTTAAATGTAAAGCACATTTTTTTCCATAGCAAATTCAAAGGGGCTTAACCAATGGATCTGGATCACCGAAGAGTGGACAGTACCTGACGAGTGCCAAAGTTCATTCCAGACTGCGAACTGAAACAAATTGGGGAAAAAAAACTGGAGCAAATCCTGTGAATTTGCTCAACGCGGCAGCAACTGCATTAAAGATGTTTACATCAATGTCAGTGTGTGTGTCCTTGTACATGTGTGTATGTTTGTATGTGAACTTGTACGTGTGTGTCCTTGTATATGTCGCCATGTGTGTGTGTGTGTGTCCTTGTGCGTGCGTGTGTGTGTGTGTATGTCCTTGCTTTCTTCAGTCATTTTGCTTGTGTTCACATTTAATTTAAATTCTACCATTGGTTGATCCATTCACAAAAAAACTGAGAGTTTGGGAAAATTGGCGCTGCAAAAAACACAATCCTCTAATTCCTGACTCTGAATTAATCCTATAAACTAAAATCCCACTTCTGCTCTTCATATCTCTCTGCTGTGGAATGGCTTAACCACCCAGAAACATATCTTTTTATTCCTTCTTTTGCTATGCTCTCATGGAATATGCTTGGTATACTTGGATGAACTGTTTTAATTCTCTGCTACTTATATATTCATCTTCATGCTTATGCATTAAATAATTTGATGGTCTGGCCTGAATGAATTGATTAATGGACTGTTTGACTGACTGCTGCTCTTGCTATCTCTCTTACCCTTGCATGTTGTCTGATTAGGTGACAGCTGTGGGCGGGCAGGGCTTTATGACGCCTCTTTCGGAGAGGGAGGTGAGAAGTCCAGAGGTGTAGCCAGGAGAAAGTTTTCAGACTGCTGAGTAGATCAGACACCTGAAGCTGGGCCTCCATATATAGCCACACATGCTTACAATGTCTGCGCTGATCAGTACTTTTTGGGGCCGGGCGCCCAGCGGAATAGCATGTGTGCTTGTTGGATGCTCTGGTGTAAGCTGGAGCCACACGAAATGTGTGGGAAGCACATTTGCTGGGGAAAATAAAGGAAAATACAGGGTATGTCACAGTAGGGTATACCCTGCTTTAGCAAGCCCATCCATCACCATAAGTGTTCAAGGTCTTGCTGAATATCTGCATTCTTGGTTGATACACTTACTCTGTTCTTGTTGGTCAGCTTATGCCAGTGGATACAATAACACTGACAGTGCATCAGCTCTTATTGGTCAATCAGCTAACAAAGCTTGGTGCATGTGATCAGCCTTGCTGTGCTGTATACTGCAGGGAAAACGGGTGGGGTGTCTAAACCCAGCCTACAGGCGGTTTAAAAGTTTATTATAGTCCAATTGTTGATGGAAAATTATTTTGGGGAATAAATATTTAGTTTCCAGGGATATGTATTGCAGGTTACAGGTGTGTTCAACAAAGAATTTGCAATTCATAACTACTCTTATTACTATAAAACCCAGAATTTATAGCATTTCTTATGATTATAAAATCTTTTTTTATGTTATCTCAAATGATGTATATTAGGTAGCATATTTTTAGAATAATGTTTGACCTGATCCTCACTCTTGTGACCATTAAAAATGTTTCCATATGAAGGTGTTAGAACTGAAGTTTGTTTGTGCAAAAAAAGCATAAAATTAAGTTGTTGTTTACTGGTCTTTTTTGTATCTATTGATCAGCACTGACAGTTTTCATCATAACAATAGCTGGAATGATACTGCATTATATTAAACCCCTAACAATTCCTTAAACAATTCCATTATCTAAAATTAATGTTGTCACAACCTGAATTTATTTCTGATTTGGATTCACAAATGTTTTCCAGGTGCTGTAAAATTACCATTTGTGTAAAACAAACCCAAATTTGACCCTTTAGAGGTTGTATCTGGTAGTTTATAAAATTAACAGGACAGTAACGCAAATGAAGTTAAATTGTTTGAAGAGGTCAGGAGTGAGGTCAAACCTTCCTGGTTTGAAAGTAGCTGATGTGTTGTTGGTCTCCATAGGACAGACACTACCCTGCATAATCCAAGGGGAACCTGGGAATCCAGGATTCCTTGGACAACCAGGAGTTCCAGGTAATGTCTTACAGACAGATTTGCTTATAATGAAAAATAAGTCAAAATACATGACTGTAAACTAGATCCCACAAATCTGTGTGTGTGTGTATTAGGTTCTAAGGGTAATTCCGGTCCCAAGGGATTAAAAGGACATCCAGGGTTTGACGGGTTAAAGGGTGAAAAAGGAGACCCAGGCATTGGAGGTTTACCAGGACCACGAGGTATGATCCTACAGTGCACAGCTCTCTCCCTCTGGTCTCTTGCAGCAAGGTGAAAACTGCTGGACCACATGAAAACTATCATGAAAATATCAGATCTCAAGGGTTTTATGATATTGCACTCAAAGTACATGTTGTCCTCAGCTGCAGCCTTCATGTCATTAGCACCACCACAGCTCATGCGACCTCCTGCACATGGGTCTCTCCTTGCTTTCCAGCAACCCTTCCAGCCGCAGACAACGTGAACTACATCAGCCTTTACATGAGCAACAGACACGAAACACTGTCATGAAATAGCACCAGTATGTTGTAGTGCCATATTTAGAGACTTTGTGCATATGTAAAAATAGGCTTGTTGTTATGGTTGAGTAATTGTGATGTATGTTTTTTTTAAAAATGTGGTATTGATGTAATTGCATACAATGGATTTCGCAGGTTTCCCTGGACAACGAGGAGATCCAGGTTTGCCAGGTTCCCCAGGCATTGGTCTCCCTGGGCCTCCAGGTAAAGCTGGACACCCTGGGCTTCCGGGACGAAAAGGTGAACATGGCGAGGCTTTTGGGGCTGTTGCAGGAGCCCCAGGAATTTCAGGGCGTTTCGGAGAGCCGGGAAACAAGGGTCAACAGGGCACTCCTGGATTACCAGGTGGAAGTGGTAGGTTTGATGCTATCACCTCAAAGCTATCCATACTGAGTGTCTGATTTATATAGCTAGTTGCCAGTGCTGTTTATGGGTGCTTTATGGGTGCTGTCCATTTGCTCAGCTCACTAGTTATAATGATGCACTTACAGTCTCAGCTGAAAAAAATGTGATCACCCCATCTAACAAAGACATGGTAAAATCCACCATACCTACCAGAGATATAAAGACCATGCCAATATTCATTCATATGTAATAATAAGTATTCATAATGTGTAACGATAAGTAATCAATTTACAAATGTTCCAGCATTAATATTTACAACAGCAAACTCCAAATGTTTGGATTAAAGAGGGAACAGAAATTCAAGTAAAATGTAACCAGAAAATTAGTCACAGATGCATTTACGGCAAATGCATCTACGGCATTTAGAAAAGAATTTAGGAAAAAATGAATAAATTAGGATCTTTTTCCCATAGGTTTTGATGGACACACAGGTATCCCTGGTGTGAAGGGTGCGAAAGGCATAACTGGTCCCCCAGGCCCCGCAGGACTGCCAGGTTCAGTGGTTCCTCCCTCTCCTGGAGTGACCGGCGCTCGAGGACCACCTGGCAACCCTGGACCCCATGGAGCTGCAGGTGTGCAAATCAGAATGGAATGAACCCTTATCTTAGCAACAATCAAATTCCCCCTCTGTTAGGTTTTCAACCTCTGTTCCTGTTGTCTCTCATCCTTTGAGAGTGTTGACCATTTCTGATTATATGTCAGAAATCATCTCCCCAGCCTAATCTACACTCACAAGCCACTTTAGGTAATGCAGCTGTGTGACTATTTCTATTGCATATCAATGACCCAGCATTATTAGGTATAGCACTAGTAGCACATTATATAGTTTATGTAGCACATTATATAGATTGTATATAACAGGTTTCAATCTTTTGGATTTTCTTTTCTCTGAAACTCATTCACTCTCATCTCTCTGATGTTCTTTCTCTGTGTCTGTGCCTCTCTGCGTCACCATCTCCATCAGCTCCATCTTCTCATCCCTTCCACTTGTGATGTCTCATTGCTCTGTACTTGGTGCTGGCTTACCTCTCTAGGCTGCCAAAGTGAGAAATGTTGTCAACCCTGTATACCTGCCAGGGGGTTAAACATTTTGCCTAGCCTTCCCTTTCCATCAGTGCTCAGAGAACAGGACTGAGTGAAGGGGACCATGACTAAGCAGCTGTGGAGAGATTCTCTCCTTTCTGCTTCGATAGACCTCTTTCCATCAGCAAATACGTTTTAGCTGTGCCTGTAATAATTAACAATCCTCTAATTACAAGCTAAAATGATTTCTTTATAAATAATGATAAAGTTGTCCTGGCAAATTATTTTCAGATGTTTCTGAATTATCTCTCATCCTAGGGATGGTATAAATCACATGACACACATACCTATCCAACTTTTTTTTTTTGTTAGAGTGTATGTGCATGTGCATGCAATGGTATGCATGATTCTTTCAGTTGTCCCTATTATAATTCATTACTAATATATTGTAATGCAATACAAATATAACTAGATCTCAGCCAGTTGTTCCATTGCTGTAACCCTACTCTGCTTGTGTGATGTTAGCCTATAAAATCCACTTACAAAAAAACCTCTATAGAAACTTCCAGAATCCAACATCTGTAGGAATTCTAGAATTAAATATTTCATAACCCATATGGTGAATGCTGCATGATAAAATTCATAATATCAGTTGTTTAAAGCCAAAATAAATATAATATATTTTGGTACATGTTCAAACATTCAATAATTGACATAATAGTACCTTAATTCCAAAATTGTGAATTAGTGTTGATTTGGTTTACAAGCATTTGTTTATCTAAAATAATTTGTTTCTTTTCAAATCACACACACACACACACACACACACACACACATGCACACAAACACACACACACACACACACACACACACACACACACACACACACACACACATATATATATATATATATATATATATATATATATATATATATATATATATATATATATATATATATATATATTACACACAGTAGTTTCTGGTAAAGCTGTGAGAATGTTACCTTTTTTGTATACTAAAAAAATTGCATAATAATATTTAGTAGAGTGTATGATTTAAAATGTCCTTTAATGTGGTGGGTGTTGGTGCAAGTGTGCATAGATTACTTGTGTTTGGAATATCATATATATTTTTGTTAGATTTATTAAGAATAGTAGCACTATTACCTTGTTCAATATGCAGTAGTAGATGTCACAAGAAAATGTACAATGGATAGATAGTTGTTAGACATTAGTACTTTTCCAGATACAATTCAATTAATTGTTTATGCTATTTGGAAGTAAAAAAGCAAGTATCAAATATGATTAACCATATATGGTATAGTTAGTATTTTGAATAGGCATAAAATATTGTACTCACTGAATCGGTTTCCTCCAAACTAGTCACCCAAAACATTTTATTGGATAAGTAATTGTTAGTTTATAGTCACAAGTATCTATGACATGTGTCATCCTGTGATATTACTAATATAAAGGAGCTCCGTATTATGATCTGCTACAAAGCACATGAGCTATGAGGTTATATATATATACAGAGACATTCCAGGCTCATATAATTAAAATGAGACTATCATAGTATATGCTGTTTATTGACTCCAGTGTTGGTGATCCCCAAGGTTTTCCAGGGCTCAAAGGCTCAAATGGAGATGCAGGACGCCCAGCCCTTGCTGGAAAGAAGGGCCCTCCTGGCCTGCCTGGACGTCCAGGATCACAGGGGTCCGTGGGACTCCCTGGAGCCCCTGGCCCAATACGTAGTGGAATCCCAGGAAGTCCAGGGAAGAAAGGTGTGATGTGTTCTAATGCCATTTTCAGTAAGATGCATTACACTACTGTGGATTTGAATTCTTCTTACAACAGAGTGTTGTCCCAGGAGAAAAGGGTCTCCCTGGGTTCGTGGGATTTCATGGAACACCTGGACGCCCTGGAGGGCCTGGACTGCCTGGGAGTAAAGGAATGCCTGGATTCCCAGGAAAAGATGGTGCACCTGGGAGTAGAGGAGGATGGGGACCCAAAGGTATGGAAGAAGCATCAATGAGGTGAAATGTCTGTATTTCAAAATAACAAATCAGTGGTGTACAATGTTTAACCCTGTGTGTGTGTGTGTGTGTGTGTGTGTGTGTGTGTGTGTGGTTTTTAGGGGACTCTGGACAACCAGGCAAATCAGGACACCCCTCTCCATTTGGTTTAATGCAGAAAGGTGAACGAGGTGCTCCCGGAGCTCTTGGCCTGTCAGGGTTTACAGGACAGAGAGGTACAAAAACACTGCCCCTGAATCCCTCCATCTCTGAATAAAAGCTACGTTTTAGTAGGGAACTCAGTGGTGATGGGTTACCATATACAGCACTGGTGTTTGTGTGATGGTCAAACCTGAACACAAAAGACCCTGTCTATGAAAGCTTCAGGAAAATACATCAGTGAGCCTTATAAATCAACTTTGCTTGTTCTTCATGCAATAATCTCTCACCACATCTCAGTAGATGTTAATGGGATCTCCCATTAGGTGATAAGGGATTTCCAGGGACGTCTGGTCATCAGGGCTTACCTGGTCTGCCAGGACCTCCTTCCCAAACCAAAGGCTTCAGGGGTGATCCAGGATTACCAGGGCTCCCAGGTCCTCCTGGCTCTATAGGGACTAGAGGATCACCTGGTCTTTTGGGTTTCACTGGTATGCCAGGCCCCAGAGTAAGTCTACATAACCATTTGACCTGCACTGGTCAAAAAAGACTGCAATGACTGGCAATAGGTTAAACCCTACAAGCTGCACTGATTAAATTCTAATAACTTAAGTTGATTAAAATAACATATTACATTTTTCACAAGGAAACACCCATAATGCTACTATTATAAACAGTGTGCAAACCTGCGATACAGCCTCAGCCTGAAACCATAATTTGTGTCATTTTACCATTTTGCAGTGTGGTGGTTTCAGAGCAAACGCTTGGGTGTACATTCACAATGAAACATGGACCATCATTTATTTTTGAAATCCAATAGCTAATGATACCTTTTAAAATGCTTTCTACAAATGAACAGACATAGAGCTTTGGCCTTTTTATATTTTCAGTTCAGAATTTGGGAATTATGCCTAGGGGATCAACACTGTTGTTTATGTTGTTGTATTATGTAGCACAGTTTATTCATTGTGTTTGGTTCTCTTGTGCAGGGTGATGATGGAGCTTCAGGTTTGCCTGGATTGCCTGGTAGTCCAGGACTGCCTGGTAACAAAGGTGAGTTCTGATTTTCAGTTAAAATTCACTAACTGATAATAGACCTCCATTCAGCTGGTGATGTTTGACCTTCCAGTAATTGTGTTTTAAAGGTGAGAAGGGCATGTCCACTGGAACACATGGGAGCCCTGGAGCAAAAGGACTGGTAGGAGGCCCTGGATTCCCTGGTGCGTTCTTCACACTGCTTCTGCTACTTTCATCAGACTGCTACTTTAGGATCAGATTAAGGCAAGTAAATGTTCATTGTTCATCCATTGTTCATCTCTTTCTCTCAGGTGGCCAAGGTGTTGCTGGTGATCAAGGTGCTCCTGGTTTCCCTGGAGGTTCTGGTTTTCCTGGGCAGAAAGGTGTACCAGGAGATAAAGGAAAGCCAGGACTCAGTGGTAACCCATGGACTGCATCTTCGAAAAGCATCCTTTTTAATGTGTGTCATGTCAAGCTAACATTTTTTTTTTCTTTGTCCTCTAAATTGTGTATTTGGTCTGTATTTGCTGTGTTAGGTTTGGCTGGGCGTCCTGGTGGTAGAGGTTTCAATGGTTACCCAGGACAGAAGGGACGGAATGGTGAGCTCGGGCGTGCTGGATTTACAGGCTGGCCAGGACAAAAGGGTCAGTCTAATTAGAGCATAATTTTACTCTCCATGGAGGCTGTAGTTGCTACTGCAGTCTGTTAGGTTTGCTGCCATTATGATGATGATGATAATGTCACATGACTCATTTTGGATGTGACCAAATCTTGGCTGTGACCAAGTCTTTATCCACAAACTTATGTTCCAATTAAAGAACCATCAACTTCTTTTCACATTTGCCTTTCCCTGGCGTTGTGGTTCCCGCGACAATGCTATGTTTTTTTAATCCCTGGTTTTGTTTCCTCATGTTTCCTTGTTTTGGTTTCAGTTCCACCCCCTGAGTAGCGTCTCTGCCTGCTATTTTAATCACCTTAGTATTGTATATGTTTCTTCTGGTTATTCAGATTTCTGTGTCTGTTTTTGGATTATCCTCTTTGCCTGTTCCCTGTCTGTTTTGATTTGCCTCATGGACTGCTTTGTGGATTACGACCTTTGTGTGTATATTGGATTACATTTATGGACTACCCTTGTTTTCTGTTAAACTGCATCTACCCCACTGCTTTTGACTCCATCTCTACTCATTCTCAGAACGTTACACTTCTGTTATATTTAAAATAATTGATTTACATTAAAGTTGGTATTCTGCAAGTACATTTAACAATACACCTCACCTAATACCTCTGTAGGTTTACCTGGCTCACCTGGTTTAGATGGACTCAATGGACTTCCAGGACCCAAAGGTCAACTAGGAGTACCTGGTGAGTACTTTTACAGCTGAAGTATTCCTTTAGATTAGCAAATATGAGACTACCACCCCATCTTGTTGAAGATCACCTACTTTAAAGGAGCAATAAGTGATATTCTCCAAAGGTTCTTCTTTGCCTTGAAATAACTGATATCAGTGTTCTTTGCACTCTATACTCATACCTATAGGTTTAGGTGCATCTCTACTACCCCAAGTGCTGTGGAAAGGTTTAGACAATATTGCTTACATTATCTAACTATACCAAGCTTATGGATGATATGGCATTGCTGACCACAAATAAACAAAATAAAGTTTTTGGCTTTAATTTTGATAACATTAGACTTTTCGTTAACAAACCAGCTGTAAAGATGGACACTTGAAAACATTTTACCTACTAAAGATGCAAAAATTAGCAACATTAGAAGGTTGATTAAGTGCAACCACTTAGTTCTACTGTGCTAGAATTTTTAGGACACAATTCGGTGTGCACTCCTCTCTCATGCAGCTCCTCTGTTAAGCCTAATATTACGTTTCAAGAAGCAAATGATAACTGGTTAATGACTCATATACATTAGCACCAGACCTATTCTTCAGGGGTATTAATCAGATTTTCCCCATACATAGAGACCTGTTCCCTATTGAAAAATTATTGTATGTCTGTCCTGTGCACCATCACTGAATATGTAATTTTTTCAGTTTTGACATATAAAATTACCAACAGCCAAACTAAACTAGGTTTTCCTAAAAGTAGAAATGTAGCCTAAACAATTTGCATGTTGAAATGGCATTATACGCTTGGAATGGAGTGAAATATGTAAAATGGAGTGAAATGCACAAAATAAATATTTTAATTATATTTTAATCTAGTTTTTACAATCACAACATTGGCATAAGAAACAGAATTGATTCTTAAACTTATGACCACATCTTCATTAGTGCACAGCAAACACAATTAAGGAGCCAACTTCAGCCACTGAATAAGAAGCTGTGTGAATAGTGAATAAGTTACCAAATGAATGGGAAGCTGTGAATAATAAAATCAGTGTCGTTTATCCACCTGTTTAGCAGAACACAAGCACATTCACATCGCTCTGAAGTCCTCTTTCCTCCATCTAGAAAATATTATGCCAATGTTGACTCTCTCTGGTGACCTCTAAGCTTTCTTGCATTTTATTCAGTCTAATATTATGATAATAGTAGATTGTAGTTGTACAGTTTACAAAGTGCTTTACAGAAAATGGGATGAACAGAAGAATAATAAAGTACAGATCTGTCACTTCAGAAAGGCTTTTGCCACATTAAAAAGAATACAGTGAAAAATAAATGAAGAGACATTAAAGGAATGAGTCATTTAAAATTAAGATTTTAAATGATTAATTTATGAATAGGTTTAAGATCATTTAAAGCCACATTTCCACCCTTGGAAGTAAAAGTGCAGCTGCATTGAAAACCAAAGTGCACAGTTAAAAAGAATCTTGCTTGATGGTTTATCCCAAAGCCTCTTACACTCATCTAGAATCCACGGTGTATCTGTGGGAAAGCCTCTGAGGAAAAATACTGTTTTCTTTTGCTCTTGAATGTGTTTCCTCACAACCTCATCTGCTGCCTCTTTGTACCGCAACTTAGTCCACTTGTGCACTTCTGTCCCACACTTAACTACAGTACTGGTCAGATAGTTTGGAGGTTTCCATAAATCCTTCCCTAGATTCACTGGAACTCAGTCAGTATTGACGAGGTAACATGATCAGAACCACAAACCGCTATCTTCACCCAGTGCTTGAGAGGATATCAGTCTTCTTCTGAGTCCACCTTTGTTTTTGCTGGTACTGAATATTGATATTCCTCCATTTCTGCATTCAACATTCAATCACAAGCAACTGGCTGGGTAGCTATAGCAGTAAATACACCATGGGGCAGGTGACTAGTGTCTTACTGTAAAAGCTTTAGAGGACCTTAATTTGGTTTATTCAAAGCCCAAAAGTTGATTTGAGTAATCATCTCAGGCAAGTGTTATATATCAAACTTTAAGAATAATATATAGCCACTATTATGCAATGTATATACCCTTTTTATATAGTGTTTGAGCTGTTTTGGTCATAAATATTGTTTAGTGCTCTTTTAAGCAGTGTAACTAAAAGGGGAATTCTTTATTATGTCTGAAGGTGTGCCGGAGAGTGGTAGACCTGGAAACCCTGGAATAAAGGGTCTGAAGGGAGAACAAGGCTCATCATGGCCTGGATTGCCAGGACTTCCTGGAGAAAAGGGGACCAGAGGAGAGAGTGGTGAGCACAGCAGAATCAGTACACCATTGGGGAATAAACGCCGATTTATCTCTGAATTCTTAAGACTTCACTGTCAACATCAAAATACATATTATAATATTACAGTAATTAAAATAGAGTAAATTCTATATTAGGGAAATGGAACTATATATTAATTTTAAAAAGTATAACAATACTCCAAAGGGTTAAACAAAAAGTATGCTTATATGTTGACAATGATTGTATCTGTATAGATGCTCTGCTTAAGTACATAAGACACATATTAGATGCAGTTTTTGGGCATGTACTGTAAGACAATTTGTTGATGCATTCATTCTGGTCTTGTTAGGTTTCCCGGGTCAGCCAGGTTCCCCGGGTGCTCCAGGCCCTCGTGGACCACTTGGTTCTTCTGGTTTCCCAGGACCTCTGGGAGACCCTGGTCTTCCAGGATTGGATGGTGAACAAGGTACACTACCTCTACATCATGTAATTCATTCTGAGCTTTGTAGACAGAACTGTAAATGAAATCCCTCACTTGCGAATTGCCAGCCCTTTCCAACATTGTTTTTCATTCTTTTCTTCCTCCTCTGTCTTGCTAAACTAATGAACAAGGGATGTTCTGAGTCCCTGCCTCTCAGAAAAAGCTGAAGTTGTACAATGCGCCTTTTTTATAGGTTTACCTGGCCCCTCTGGTCCTCCTGGTCCAGTTGGTCCTGGAACAGTCCAGGGTGATAGAGGAGATGATGGGGTCCCTGGTTTCCCTGGAATACCTGGAAAACGTGGTGAAACTGGAATTCAGGGAGGAACTGGTGAACAAGGAAGCTCTGGACTCAAAGGTGCTTTAAGCAACAACCTATAATCTAAATGGTTTATGCTTTTCTTCAGTTAACTCATTTAATTATGCTAATGTTTGACCCATGAACCCATTTTTTTTCCTCAGGAGCAAGAGGTGATCCTGGAATAAGTGGGCTACCAGGACTGCCAGGTGTCACAGGGGACCAAGGGTATTATGGTAACAAAGGACCAAAAGGATTAAAAGGTTAGTAAATGAGATGATACATCTGCCATGCTTCAACCATGAAACACCCACATTTACATTTAAAAATGTAATCTTTTAAAATCAATTAAATTGCCTAGCATTTTCTTCCTTGAATTAAGCTGCTCTCTTAACCTCTTAGCCTCCCTTACTTCTTCCTCCTAGGTGAGCCTGGTCAGAAAGGACTGCCAGGAATTGCTTTGCCACCAAAGATTGTGGAAATGCCAGTTGGGCTTCCTGGACTGCAGGGTACTGTTGGCCCCACTGGTTTGGTAGGACCACCTGGCCAGAATGGGTTTTCTGGACGTCCAGGTGAACACATTTTTACAGTCCACTCTCTACATGTGTTATATAAAATATATATTCAAATAATTATACATTATTGTCCCCTTTTCTGCAAAAAGACTTGGCTGACTTTGTTGAAATCTGTAGGTCTAAAAGGAAAGGCTGGATTGTTTGGGAAGCCTGGTCACACTGGACCTGCTGGAGCTCCAGGACTTACTGGAGACCCTGGACACCTGGGATTTCCTGGACGTTCAGGCAACCATGGTGAGCTGTGAGTAGTGGAGTGGGTTATTAAGAAGGTACTGTGACCAGGACATATATGTGACTGTGCGAAACAATGATCTGGGCATTAAGAGGGTCAGAAGTTCTGGATTGCTGGTCTATTGGGTGGAGGGAACGATCCTAAATCAGTTGTCTGGAATTGCTCTTATTGGATGTATCTGCAAACATAGAGAGAGAACCTGCATCTGTTTGGTAACCAAAACTATAGCGCATATAGTTTGATATTGTTTGTTATTGTTGTTTTGCACTTCTGGATATCAGCTGTATTTCATCCCTGTATTTCAGCAGTATTCTAGTTCAATGGTATCTGGAACTCTAACCTACTGTACTGGCTAGGATACATTCTATGAGTTAATGGCAAAGCACCTTTGTAAGTCATTCTGGATAAGAGTGTCTGCTAAATGCTGAAAAATGTAAATGTTAATGTAAATCCCAGGGTTGGGATTGGGAATGGTCTGTTATGAAACATAAGAATTTAGAGTGGGCATAGTCTATTAAAGGGGATATATTATGCTTATTTTCAGTGCTCGTAATTTTATTTTTCTGGTCTACTATCATAGATTTTCATGCATCCATGTTCCAAAAACACATTATTTTTCTGATACTGTACATCTCTTTTCACCCTGTCTATTATGTAAGAAACATCTCGTGAATGCACTAGGACACGATCAGTGATGTAACCTGGAGTTATCGGATGTTTCGGGTCTCTCAACATCAGACACCCTTGCACAGGGTACCCAGCCGGGGTTGATCAAGCCCCGACTTGCATCCCAGCAGCTACCCACGGATCAGCCCTTTTTAGCCAAAGCCATCTTGTGGCTTTCTCTGCAGCTTCCATTGCAGATTGGATGGCCCTCTTCATAGCCATTCCTGAGATGCCCAGTCAACTAAGAGCTCTGCAGAGGAAGCAACCTGCAAAGCCTCTACAGCCCACTTGTATGGGCTCATAGCTCGTCCTCCAGCCTCTGCCTCTGCACATCTCCAACAGTACCTGGTACTTGGCACGCTTCCTCTCGTTGGCTTCCTCCATGCACTCTTCCCAGGGTACTGTAAGTTCCAGCATGATCAGTTGTTTCGAAGCGGCAGAGGTGATGACCATGTCTGGGCAGAGTGATGTTTCAGTTATATGCTGAGGAATCGTCAGCTACCTTCCCAGATCAACCTGGAGTTGCCAGTCGGAGGCTATATGGAGGAGGCCTGTTGTTGTTCTGGGATACTCCTGAGGTTTATCTCCTGCTTTAATAAAGGTGATTACCTTCTTTTGGGCATGATGGTGTTTGCTGGTGCTGATGACCAAGGCTATGCTCTCAACAACTGCCTTCAGCACCTGGTTGTGGTGCCACCGATAGCGACCATCTGCAAGTGCCTTTGGGCAGCTGCTGAGGAGATGTTCCAAAGAGTTTCTGCCACAGCAAAGGAGGCAGGTAGGTGTCTCATTCTTTCCCCAAGCATGGAGGTTTGCTGGACTTGGCAGGACATCGTAAACCGCCTACACTAGGAACTGGACATGATGGAAGTCTGCCTGCATGATGCTTACCCAGGAAATCCTGTGCTGCAGTGTGTTCTCCCACCTAGTCCACACTCCCTTTTGCCAGAATCCCACTGCCCTGCTGACTCACTCTTCCTCCACACCTGCTCAGCTCTCTTCCTGAAGTAGATAGTGTCTCTCCTTGCCCTGGACTTTGCTGACCTGGGAAGTAACCCGAGCCCTCTCTGCCCATCGCCAAACTACCAACCAGTGCCTTTTGTCTGATGCGAGACTCTGCCACCTCCACTTCCTTTTCAGCCTGCCATTTCCTTCCTGTCCTCACCTCAGTGCCGGCTGATGACACTTTACAGTCCCTGGAGTCCCTGTGCTGTAGTACTTCTCTTGTGCGTGCAACCTTAAACTCTTCAGTGAGGCCACTGAAGGGCAGCTGCAAGATGTTACTTGTCCCATACAGTGCTGCTCTGGTGAGACTCTGTGGGAGGCCCAGCCACTTTCGGAGGAAACTGCTGATCTTTCTTTCCAGGGACTCAACTGTTGTCACTGGGACCTCATAGACCAGTAGAGGCCACAAGACTCTCAGTAAGATGGAATGCTGGTAGATCCAGGCTTTAAATCTACCAGGCAGGCCGGACTTGTCGACCTTGGTGAGCCAAGCTCCAAGCTCATTGTTGGACTTCTGGATGGCAGCTGAAGGCTTGCATCAAATAACTTCCCTAAACTCTTGACTGGTTGTTCTGAGATGGAAGGAATGACAATTCCAGAGATTAAAAAACAGTACTTGTTAGTCACTTTCCCTCTCTTCAGAATCATGGTTCTTGACTCATCCCTGCCCAGATGATAAGTCTCCCCGATTCCTTGTGTGATCCACCTGCTCCCTGAGACAGATGTAGTTGTGATAGTAAGGTTGTCCATGAATGCTCTAATGGATGGCTGCCGTACACCAGACTTGGTTAGGGGCCCTCTGCATTCCACCTCTGCTGACTTGACCACCCTGTTCATGGCAAGGGTGAAGAGAATAACAGAGATGGTACAGCCTGTTATTATTCCTTTCCCAAGATGATGCTAATGTGATGTTATTGACCCAGAAGTGACCTTCAACCTGAAATTATTGTAATAATCTGGGATCAGATCCTTGATCTTACTGGGAACATGATGGTGGTGAAGTGCAAGCTCAACCAGTTTGTGGGGTATGGAACCATAAGCATTGCCCAAGTCTAACCACAACACAACTAGGTCACCTCTGTTCTCATGTGCCTCTCTGATGAGCTGTGAAACTACCCCCGTGTGCTCCAAACATCAAAGTGGAGTGTTTAGACACACATACATACAACATCTTGATATATTTTATTAATTGAATTAGATGTTTAAGAAATAAGATCAGCACTGATCAATGGCACAAAGGTCCACTTCTGATGCCAACATATGTGAATATCTTCATAACGTCATCTTTACAAAGAGTTTATTGCTCTCTCTGGACTTTACCATGTCCTGTGAGTTGCTGTTCTTCTCCTGGGTGCTGAAGTCCTGTTTACAGCTGCTCTCCGTGGTCCTGAGGTGAGCCAATGGTGTTGGTTGACAAGCAGCTTCAGCTGTATCTGAAGAAAGTATGGTGTCACGACATCTAACTGTAGTTTCATCGAAGGCATACAACTATACATGCAGTGATGAACTGTATATCATCATAACTTAAAAACCCTTAAACTTTTTGTCAGAGGTCTTGCATACTTTTTTCCATACATTTGCATGGGCAGTGGTTAGATCAGTGCTTAAGTTACTTGACTAGTAATCATAAGGTTGCCAGTTTAAGACCCACCACAGCCAAGTTGTCACTGTTGGGGCCCCTGAGCAAAATCCTTAGCCTTGAATTGTATTCCACCATAATTGTAAGTATTTTTGGATAAAAGCGTTAACTAAATGCTGCAAATGCATATAAAAGCTTCTTTGACAGATAACTCTTTGGGCACTTTACATCAAGACCCTACATTATGATGGTTCAAGCAGCATTGCAAGGCTTACTGTACCCAATTTGTTGCAATAATTACCAAAACTATCATTATTCATGATCATCCTTTCTTTTCTCCATCTTCTGCATGTAAGGCTTGGCACCAGGCCGAGGCCCCTCCGGCCACCAGAGGGAGGCCTCGAGTCAGGCACACTAAAAATCAGGCTTGATGCCCAACAGCTGGGCTAGACCTTATATAAGCCCAGTGACCCAGTCACTCAGTGTTGGGTCTTTGCTGAAGTTTTGAGCCAAGCTCCTAGCTGGTAACTTTTGGGTATGGAGGTCTGTGAGCCCTTGTGCTACACCTGTCTTCTGCTTTGTGAGGGTGTCAGTGTTTTTACATGTCCCCTCCCCTTCTCCAGTTTCCCCTCTCAAGTCTGTCTCTCTCCCAAGGCTCCCCTTAGCCATTAAAGTTCCTCCCTGTTTTCTGGTTTTGTTTGGGAAGTTTTAGTTTGGTTTTCCCCAGTGCATCAGGGCTGCCATTCTTCCCATGGCATCCTTTGTTCTCCCTTTTTCCACGCTTGGCGTGGTGTTTAGTTTTCCTCTTGTTTTTATCGTCCTCCAATCCTTTTAAGTTTGATATATGCACAGGTCATTTTGATGGCCACCGCAGTCTAGCGGGAGTTTGTTTGCCTCGCAGCAAAGCGGATGGTGTTCAACTCCCCACCTTTTGGTTTTTTTACTTCTCAGGTTTTACCTGTTCTTAAATCTAACTGATTTGTACACAGGCCCACCATCATTAAAACGTGTTGGCTCACCCTGTAGGCTGTCGGTGCCTTCACCTATCTGATCTGGGTTTGAACCCCATTACACTGTATGTCTGTGGTTCCTGTTTTTCCTCTGTCCCTCTTTTCAATCTCTCTTGGATAATGTATGCTCCTACTCACATTTCTTCCTCTTTTACTTTGATGTCCTCACATCTAACTCCTGCCATGACTCAGGTGTTCCTGGTAGGCGGGGTCTGCCAGGTGTCCCAGGTCTGCCCACACGCAGCATTGCCGTTGGCTATATTCTGGTGAAGCACAGCCAGTCCAGCCATGTGCCCATGTGCCCTCAGGGTATGGCAAAGATGTGGGATGGCTACAGCCTGCTTTATGTGGAGGGTCAGGAGAAGGCCCACAACCAGGACCTAGGTACCACATCAGAGATCCTGGTCCAAATACCATCATTAAATACATGCAGATATTATTTGCATTCTTTCAACATAGATAATTTCAGTGTTTCTTAATAATGTACATAAGTGAGTTCATTTATTTATAATTTTGAAGGGTTTTTTAAAGGTTTTCTGTAATGTTTTGTTTTTTTCCATGTTCCCATGGCCTCCCTACTCTCTTAGGATTGGCTGGCTCCTGTCTGCCTCGCTTCAACACCATACCCTTCCTGTACTGCACTCCCAGTGACCTCTGTTACTATGCCAGCCGCAATGATAAATCCTACTGGCTGTCAACCACAGCACCAATTCCCATGATGCCAGTGGCGGAGCAGCAGATCACACAGTACATTAGCCGTTGCTCAGTGTGCGAAGCCCCTGCTCTGGCAGTGGCTGTCCATAGCCAAGACACCACCATCCCCACCTGCCCACATGGGTGGAGAAGCTTATGGATTGGTTACTCCTTCCTTATGGTGAGAGACACACACACATGCACACACTCACTAGTCGTCTTCTCTCTCAGACATACAAACACACCTGTATACTCCCGCTCACACATGCTACATGTCCACGCATACAGTATCACTCATCCATAAGTTCCTGTATGATGTGCACAACAGTTCAAAGATGCTTAGGCAAGATTTACCATCTCAGTGCAGTGCTTCGCAGCTTAACTGCACGCCTCTGAAATTCTTTTCTTTGCTCAGCACACAGCCGCGGGTGCGGAGGGCGGGGGCCAGTCACTGATGTCTCCTGGCTCCTGCCTGGAGGACTTCCGTGCCACACCCTTCATCGAGTGCAATGGGGCCAGAGGTACCTGCTTCTTCTTCAACAACAAGCACAGCTTCTGGCTGACCACAGTGGAGGAGGAGGGGCAGTTCGTGCATGGCCCCAACCCTGAGACACTGAAGGGAGAGCAGTACCGCTCCCGCATTAGCCGGTGCCAGGTCTGCATGAAGGTCCTGTAGCCTGTGCAGAGGGACTTGAACAGAAGGAGTGGAAGAGGAGTAGAGTGAGGGAGGGAGATGAGGAGAGGAGTGTGTCCACTATATAGGAAACAAATGGACTGACCAACTTCTTTCATGCCCTTACTACCAAGCAATGCCATGAAACATGGGGCTCCAGCTTAAAGGAGCTGAGATGGGGTGAAGTTGGATTTCTTTTCCCTTATTTATCAACAGTGGTGCTTCATAAAACATTGATTTTTATTTACATTCTTTTTTTTGGTACTATTGTTTATATTTCCTGTCATGGTTTGTCTCACACTCTCCGAGGTAGCCGTAAATATGTATCCTCACTCCCCCGGGGGCAGTGCTGAACCCCAAAGTTATGACTCCAGTTATAAAGTAACATAAAGCAAAATCTTCAGACTCAGCTGGTGACAGGTGTGCTGGTCTCCACTGCAAATGCCTATTAGAAAGATATTTTGATGTTTTTTTTACTAACATTGCCAACAACTCTCTCTCTCCCAGCACTTTTAGAATTTATATGAATGAGTAAGACACTGCCCAGTGGTTAACACTTATAATTACAATTCTGTCTAAACCCATACATGTTTACTCTTAATGTATTGCACTGAAGTGAATATCTGGGGGAAATGTAATAGAGTTCCCTGATGTGGCTCCTTTTGCTGCTGATCTGTGACATCTTTGGCTTTGGCACCTACACACACTCATTCTCACGTTTTACCTCCAACAAGAACCTTGATAAATATCATCACATACCATTTCTCCCTCTTTGATTGACTGACTCTTAGCCCAACACTGACTAATGCATCTCATCCTCCTTAGATATTATTGTTATTGTGATGTGATATGAAAAATGATATGATCGTTTTTGCTTCACCAAAATGTTGCCTTTACAAGCATTCCCTTTCAAAATAGCATTACACTGCTTTTCGAATTCATCTACCACATCTTGACTGATTTTTTACTTTTCAGATTGAGTTTGCCAGGTGTCTTAAAAAGACAGGATAATATAAAACCACTTAGTCTCAACCTCTTCGGTAGACTTTTCCGTTTTTGTCTTGTGAGAAATGTTTGTATGTGAACAAATTACATTTTAGTTGCTTCAGGATATAAGTGGTCATTTGCAAAACATGAGCTCATGAGTATATTTATAGAAAAAATATTTTATAAAGCTTTTATTTCTCTTCCTAAGGGTTGTTTGTAAAGGCATATATACATATATATATATATATATATATATATATATATATATATATATATATATATATATATATATATATGTATATTAAAATAAGTGAATTTGCATTTTTTCTTACACTGACAAACCCTGATGTATAATTTACAACTTGACATTCTTGAATATATTTTTGTTTCCTATTACATAGCTGGATGCAGATGCATTTCCAGTGTTTGGGGAAAATATGTTTCCAGAGTGGTCCCATGTAATTACGTTCCCTAATTATTGGAATTAAAGTTTCAAAACTGTTCCTATATTGACTTTTATCATTTGTTACTTTAAAACCTTGCAGTTTCTTACTTCAGATATGTCTTTAGAACACGTTTAATACACATGTAGGCTACTGCTTGTGAGAACTTTGACAGATTGCCTTTCTCCTGCCTTTCCTCAGAACCACCAACCCAATCCCTGCACATTCAACATGGATATTTTCTCATGTGCACTTAACTAGTTAAGGAACACACACAAAAATTCAAAGGCTAGTCACCAAACCTCACCTCCAAACATCCATACTCCACTCAAACACACTCCCACCGCCAAACATCCATACTCCACTCAAACACACTCCCACCTCCAAACATCCATACTCCACTCATACACACTCCACTCTCTGCTTTGTCAAACCCAGACATAAATGCATCAGCAACAATTTGAAACTTTAATAAAGAATTAAGTAGAACATTGTAGACTAGACTCTGTGTCCTGAGTAACAACTCTTTTGGACTCAAGCATCACCTTTAAGATGTAGCCCACACTGTACTTTATAGCCCACTTTTGATGTCTACAGTATTTTAAAATAATTGTGAGACTTGTTCAGTTGTTCAGCAGATGTGGGCATGTCTTAGTGGTATAAAAGCCAACATATTGTTCATTTTGGGGTTTTTTGTGCTCTTTGTCGCCAGAATTCAAAGTGTGCTGATATTTGTGGAATGGTGCAACACTGGTGTGAAACCCATTTAAGTTACTGTCTCCCAAAACTAAGAGGATGTATAAACAAAACCAATGAAAAGCAACCAATTGTTTTCCACCACAGAGTTGAAAAACAAGTTGAGGCTGTTAAGGACTGCTTTCATGTGTAAGTGAACACTCACAAACAGAACCACCCTCATGCACACGAGAGGACTGAACATGCACGATGGGCAACAGCCAATCATTTTTTTTTCTATCACCAAATATTGATCTAGTTGATGATTTGTTTCACCATCTGAAGGAAAAACGGAATGCATCCATGTTCTGTGAAGGCAGCATTACAGAGAGCATGTATAATACTGCTGGAGCGCCTTCCCTGGTCTGACTGAAAGGAATTCAAGCAAAGACTGCACCTCTTTAGGGAGGTGGTTGTGGGGATACTGGGGCATGCAGGGAGAGCTCTCTGTGACTCTGTGACTCTGTGACACTCAGCAGCTCTTATTTTCTTTGTTACCAATACAGATTGGGCTCAAAGATCAATGTGATCATCTGTCAGCTCCATTATACATAGTTTCTCCCAGCCAGAGGTGGTATGCCATTGTTTGTAGCCTATAGTTTTACCAGCATCACCTGAGATCTAGCTCACAACTAAGCATGATTTCATGTCTACATGTGCATTAACTGGGGCATTGGGTACAACAGACTTCTCATGTGTGGAGTTTGCAACCTTGTGTTTTCTAGCTAGCATGAACTAATGATGCAAAACAAAACCACATGATTCACATGTAGCATGTTATTTCTCAAAGGACTTATTTCACATGTGGGGCTACATGCGTGACAATTTTATTAAAATGACATGTAAATTATTACACAATAACTTTTTATCATGACAAAAGTGAGAGAGCAATCAGTCAATGGGCAGGAAACAGGAATGAAGAACAGAGAGAACGCGTTTTTTGTTGGGTTTTTTTTGTTATTGTTGTTGTTAGTTTTTTGGTTTTTGGAGGGTACGTAAGCTGGTCGTCGCTAAGGCGCAGGCTCTAGCCCCTATTTTAAAGGGGTGTTTATTTGATGAAGTTCTGCAGCAACGCTAAACCTCACATGCCGTAAAAACGTAACGAGATAATATCAAAAGGTCTTAAAGAAGTGTGCAGTTTTATAGTGCGCTGCATTATAGTTATTATTTACTCCACTGGGACGAGTGTAAAATGAAGAAGGAATACCATATTAGCCTACAACCATTTACTTTAGTGCAAGGCAAAATAATATTAGATCTGGTGTCTCTGTGTTTATATATTTTTTTAAAAAACAAACAAAATAATTAGACTCAATCATTGAAGTCAAAATATCAGAGCATGTGCCATTCACAAGACAATGAATAGTAGAAAACCAAAATCATCTTGCTTATTAGAGCAATTCAAATGAATTAGATTAATTCGTTTAAAAAACAGCAAGTCTTTCGATTGCTGTTGTGAATTCGAAATAACACGAGGCAAACCTCATTGTACTCCAATCCGATAGATGGCAGTGTGATAGTTTAGTTACAAATCGTCAGATACTGCAGTAGGTGTAGCTAGCGCTAAAATAAACAACACCCCGACGACAGTATTTTCTCATCTGAGTTGAAGCATTGAAACAGGTAAATACGTTTAATTAGGCATAACATTAGCAAGGCATTTAAAAGCCTGGTTAGATTTTGTATTAGTCGGATTATGTTGCTATCTAATCAGGGAAACTGTTTTGAGTCTGATATATGAGTACTTTGTGTACTATCCTGTGTGATGGCTCGCTAGCGCTAGCTGGCTGATTTGAGCCAGCCTGCTCCCCTCATGCTGGGTTATAGTTCATTTAGTTAGTTAGCGTTAACTAGCTACCTAGAGAAGACCTTATACGCTAGGGAAACTATAGTTACGTTAAAGACACTTTAAAAAGAAAAGAACAGCACGACTGCGGATTGAAATGTGCATTCTCACCAATCTGGACACTGTTGGCAAGCTATGCGAACAAATTAGACATAGTTAGCTATGGAAGTAACGTTAGATGCTGTGATCAACCAAGCAATGTTTCTGCAAATGAGTGATGCGCAAAGAGTTACTTCGTATTCTAAAACTAAAAAATGCAGCCAGCATATTTCTGTTCTCTGCCTACAGCCCTTTCCTGTTCATCTGTATCAGCCCTTCACTCCCATATATGAGGGGCCTTTAATGATTTTGCTGGTGTGGTAGATGGATGCCAAACTAAGTACACGAGGCTACACCTGTAGATACTAATAATGTACATTTTGATGTTTCACTTTGTCCACATCTAACAGGTTCTGAGGTCTAACCAGCATGTACTAATGTGTCATTTTCCTGCTCTTTGGTAGGTACGCTGGAATTTTCAGAGACCCACTCGGACATGTCATATGTCTTCATAAATGACTCATCACAGAGCAGTGTGCCATTACTGCAGGCCTGCATCGATGGCGACCTGGCATTCGCCAAGCGCCTCCTAGAGACTGGCTGTGATCCCAATATCCGTGACAACCGGGGCCGCACTGGCCTGCATCTAGCGGCAGCCCGAGGCAATGTGGAGATCTGCCGCTTCTTGCATAAATTCGGGGCAGACCTGCTTGCCACCGATTACCAGGGCAACACCGCCCTGCACTTGTGTGGGCATGTGGACACCATTCAGTTCCTTGTCTCCAATGGCCTCAAGATAGATATCTGGTGAGATATATTTAGAACTTGAGTCAAACGTGGGCCTTAACAGCTGTACCTTTTTACTAATAGTCATCATAGAAAAAAGGTGTGTAGTTGCGCAGAATCCAAGAAGATAAAATGAACATTTGTTGTAGGTGCCTAAAGCAAATGGTAGAATGTCCACAAAAATAAAGAAGGTAGCCTGCACACCACCAGAAGATGATTGTTGGACTCTCCTAGAGGTTTTGCTAAGTGTTATTCCATTAGTATGGTTTGATGTCAGCCAGTGAAACAAGAGCAAACGTTTCGGCTTTCAAGCTGTCGTCAGCTTGATGGCTTGAAAGCTAAAATGTGTAAAATTTGAACAATTTTTAATTTTATTTTCTTCAACATGCATTTATTTTAGTGGTAATAATAGTCATCATGAAGCAGTCACTGTGGTAAAGTAAGAAGAGGTCCAGTGAGCACACTGCATGAATAATGTACTATTCTATTTTCCGTTGGTGCATCATGAGTTCAGACTTTGTCAGTCACCGGCAGTGTTACTGGAAACACCTTGGGTTTTCTTGTATTTGAGCAGTAATCATAATGGCTCGACTCCTCTGGTGCTGGCCAAGCGGCGAGGTGTGAATAAAGATGCCATTCGGCTGCTGGAAGGCCTTGAGGAGCAGGAGGTGAAGGGCTTCAACAGAGGGGCCCATTCCAAGCTGGAGACCATGCAGATGGCTGAGAGTGAGAGGTGAGTGGGTCAGGTCCAGGCCCTTGGTGATTTCAGCAAGGGTAATTTGTGTGGATGGGGCTGTACTTTATATAAAGCCAGAAGCCTTTCACAATTTGCCTTCAGTACCACCTCAACACACCCTACATGTGTTTTCTTGTTAGATTGTGTATTACAGTTAATGTAGCAAATGTTTAACAGAATAACAACTAATGTTGTTTTGTGTATTATGTCCATGCCCTCCAACGTCCGTCAGTTAATGCTGATTCCTTATTCCTGTTTCCTAGTGCTATGGAGAGCCACTCGCTACTGAACCCCAACCTTCAGAACAGTGAAGGTGTGCTGTCCAGCTTCCGCTCTACCTGGCAGGAGTTTGTGGAGGATCTGGGCTTCTGGAGGGTCCTCCTGCTCTTGGTGGTTATCGCCCTGCTCTCTCTGGGCATTGCGTATTATGTGAGCGGTGTGCTACCTTTCTCTGCCAGCCAGCTGGAGCTGGTCCACTAAGAGCCATACATCTACTCTCAGACCCAATTTAAAGCTGTGTTTTGTATGATTTAATGGTTTTATTCATATTAATTAGTTCTCAAGTCACTCTGATCGGTCTAGTGGTACTTGGATCTAAAATTAGAACACCAAAAGTTTACAGACAGATGCTAGTATTTGTTTTAATAAAGCTTTTAAAATGTGGGTGAAGCTTCTAAAATGTTATCATGTGTTCAGAGCATGTAGGTCGGGACTCCTTGCAGCTCTGTGGAAGGGAAAACAATTTTCTAATTCATGGCGAGTTGTGGATGGTGTTTCAAAAATTTTTCAGAATGAATCTTTAAGCTGTAACTCCTGTTTGGAAGGTGCTCAGAGCTTTGTTGCTGCAGTCTACCTTCATGACAAAGTTGGGTGGGAACTAGCTCTTGGGACTTTTTATTTTCTTAAGTGTGGATGAAGCTGTACCTTGTCAAAATGAACCCAGTTTTGTGTGAAGGGGAAGAAGTATTATGAATCAAGTACATTTATTCAAAGTGCAATGCCCTAACCCCCTGCCCACTTATAAGGTGTTTTTCTTGTTTCTCTTTCGAGCTGCATTAGCGTTATAGAATGGTCGTTGAAAGGACAGTTGTGCTATGTATCACTTTTTTTCAATGTTTGGCTGTAATTTATAGTACTTTTGTCATTGACTTGGACGTTTAAATGGTTTGACCTCTTAAGTATATTTAATGCCAGAATGTTGTACTAATGTTACAAATTCCCACTACAAAAGGCTATATCCCATTCTCATTATGAATAATTCACCTTTTTGTCTGTGTAAAGATAGATTGTCCATAAAAAAGCAAATAAAATAGTTGATATTTGATCATTTAAAAAGCACTTGGATCATAGTTGGCTCAGTTTAAACAGCTGTAAATTGTATCCTAGTCTAGTGTGCACATTTTTCTGTTGTGTAGCATGTATGGAACACACTGTGTATCCATTTACTGTGTGCAAGAGTTTCAGTTTGTTGCTCATGTAATGCCAGTTAGGACATATGTCTGATTATGGGACAATGTGTTTGAGTCTTTGTTTGTTTGTTCTTTTAAATCTGGAATAACACTACAGCACCTTCTTAGAGTTTTATAGTGTATTCTGACTCAGCAATGTATGCTGCAAAACCCAGAATTTTGGGAATATGAAACCAAATGTGGCATAACATATTGCATATAACTTGGATTTCATACAGCTGTTATTTTAGTTGAGCCCAGTGTTTAGTTGAAGGTACATAACATTTTGTATGCCATTACTTGTTTTAAGTTTTCTTGAGATATTTCCTATGTTAAGACAGTCTTTACTGCCATATTTTTGTTGAAAGCTGCTTTTCCCTGATTATTCTCTACGTATTAAATAATAAGTAGAAACCAGTATTGATTCTACTTTTGTTATTAATTTCTGTAAAATTAGTGTCAATACACTCGCTAAACCAAGTTTGTGCAGTAAACGACTGCAAAGTGTATTTTCAGGTTATTCTTTTACTATTCATTACTTTTACTTTGTCCGAGGCTTACCCATAATTCAACTAAACCGGAAACTAATATTCAAAACAAACGTTTGCGTACAGACGATGTATACGACACCATCGATTGGCTCTCTAGTTTTATGTTATTCAGTAGTTTGTTCTTTAAACAATGGTGTCGTAGTATACGATAAAGTTATTTTTTATCATGAATCTTAGGGAACTGTTCCAGGATTTTAATCCCAGGTAAGTGAAACTGTAGATTTTAGATTTTAGCTAACCTAGCTAGCTAGCTAACTTTGCAAGTGCAAGATTTCACTTTCTGTTGCTATCCTAGCTAGTCAGCTAACCTAGCTGCCTAGGTTTCCATAGTGTAGAGACTTTAGCTGTAAATAAAGCGTTCGGTGACGCGGCAGTAGAAAGGTTTGTAAAGGTAATTTACCATTTTAAATGTACAGGTTAAAAGTAGCTAGTTAACTATCCTATTGTTTTCACATTCTGTGACATTTCACTATATGCTTATTTCTAGATAGCTGGCTCGCGTTAGCTATACTGTGTTCTTATCTTTCTTATTGTTAGCCAAACTATCTAATTATATCAGAATGGAATTGAGGCTAACTTATTGAAGTGCCACCTAAGTGTCATGGATATAAAGTTGTTGTTTTGTTTTTTTTATTGGCTGCTCAAGCAGCAGTATTGGACACGTCTGCGTTGACATCTCTGCACGCTCTCTCCCTGTCCCGCAGCAAATTCCTCATATATGCATCCCTTTTGTTATTCTCCGTGTTGCTTGTTCTGAGACTCGATGGAGTCATCCAGTGGAGCTACTGGGCTGTGTTCACGCCAATTTGGTTGTGGAAGCTTATGGTTGTCGTCGGTGCTTCCGTTGGCACTGGTGTCTGGGCTTACAACCCACGGTACAGGTGCGTTTTCAATCAGATTTAAAACGCAGTCGACTTTCGGATGTTAAACTGTACTGAACAATTGAGTTCGTCAACCATATTTTAAATATGTTATCTCATTAGAGATACATTGACTTTATTGTGATTGTTTGCAACTCAGTCTTTGCTCAATTGTGTGTGTGTGTGTGTGTGTGTGTGTGTGTGTGTGTGTGTGCGTGTGCGCACAGAGCGGAGGGGGAGATGTGTGTGGAGTTCAAAGCCATGCTGATAGCAGTGGGCATCCATGTTCTGCTGCTGATGTTTGAAGTGCTGGTGTGTGACAGGATTGAAAGGGGCTCTTACTTCTGGTTGCTTGTCTTCATGCCCCTCTTCTTCATCTCCCCTCTGTCAGTGGCTGCCTGTGTGTGGGGATTCCGCCATGATCGCTCACTGGAGGTCTGAAACAAATGCACACACATGCACAGAGCAGTTCAGTTGTAAAATGTAACACATTTAAAGTATTCACATATGTTTTTCTTTCCTTTGCAATATTATTTTGTCCAATATTTTCACACTTCTCTTGTTTAAGTAAAATTTCAACTAAGGTGTGATTCATATGTGACTCATCGTGGTTTGTCTCTCTCTTCCTCTCAGCTGGAGATTATGTGCTCAGTTAACATCCTCCAGTTCATCTTCATTGCCTTGCGACTAGACAATATCATCAGCTGGTCTTGGCTGGTATAAAACCCCTTTCACACTCACCTACCTTGAACATCTAATGTGTGTAGCATGGTACTAGTTTCAAATGTGCATTTCCTTGATAGGAAATACTTTTGTTGCACATATTAAAGTCTCACTAACCAGCATTTGTAACTATCATTCTTCTCATTATATATTTTGAGAAAATTGTAATTTTTGTGAAGGTATAGTTCTCAGGGATATTATGATTCACACTTGCTTAATGCTATTGCTGTGTAGGTAGTGTGTGTGCCGCTGTGGATCCTCATGTCTTTCCTGTGCCTGGTGGTGCTCTACTACATCATCTGGTCCATGCTGTTCCTCCACTCTGTGGACGTAATTGCTGAGCAGCGCCGGACTTACGTCAGCATGGCTGTGCGCTGGATGACCATTGTGGTGCCCCTCCTTATCTTCGAGGTTCCCTTGTTTTCTTTTTCCATGTGTCCTTAAACATAGCTAACCTGAAGCAAGACATGGCAGGAAGTAATGTAAAGGACTGTGTCTGGAAGACTGAAGACTGATAATTAGCTATGGTGGGCCTTCATGTTAAAGCTGGAGTTGAAGTTTTCTTGTTCTCTCCTTCAGGTCCTCCTGGTGCATAAGCTGGACGGCTATAACAAATTGAGCTTTGTGTCTGTGTTTGTGCCTTTGTGGATCTCGTTGGTCACTCTGTTGATCACCACCTTGGGGCAAAAGGGCGGCAATCACTGTGCGTAACTATGAATCTGCACTGTTTCCTGCAGCTTTGAATTAGTTGTGCTTGGCTGTTTTGCTCTGTTTGTGACTGACATAATGACATAAGAGAACATGTGAATAACACAACATACTACAGAGTTTCTCAGTTAAAGCTGTGAAATGAATACTGCTGTACTGTCCTTGGCATAGGGTGGTTTGGCATTCGCAAAGATTTCTGCCACTTCCTGCTAGAGCTCCTCCCATTCCTGCGAGAGTATGGCAACATCTCCTACAACCTGCAGCATGATGACTCAGAAGCCATAGAGGAGATGCCTGCCATACCTGAACCTCAGAAAAACACCTCCATTTT
>NC_137509.1:8902500-8910000 GCF_041902795.1 Electrophorus electricus
TCTGAGAAATAGAGAGGCGTTGGCTAGCTAGAAGACAGCTGATCAAGTACCAGAAGTTATATTTATTGAATACAGTTAAATATGCAATAACATTGCAATACAATAATATAAATATCTGACACTTGTCCAACTCTACTTTCTAGCTAGCTAACAGCTCCAAGTCCTCGTCTCTCTCTTTCTTTGTCAGAACGTTAATGTGACCCCCTACTGCCTTCAGAGAAATTCCAAAATCAAAACCATGTAGTATAACGTTATAGTTACAGCAACTCAAATATCAAGCATGTCTAATTATTTCTATTAAGCCTTTTTTTGAAGCATCCAGTGTGTGTCACAGTGTTGAGTATGGCTTTTTGTAATGTGCAGTGTCCACTATGGATTGTTGTAGTGTCCAGTGTGTGGTGTTGTAAAGTCTCTTACATTTGGTTTGATCCTTGTATGGCATGTCTTCTGTAGTTTTCTCTTCCTTCCTCCCTCCCTCCCAATCACCAGCCAGATGAAACCATCAGCAGGGAAGGAGGAAGGAGAAAACTAAATACAGAAGACACGCTGGCCAGTACATCAGGACCAAACCAAATGTAACAGACTTTACCACGGCCCACACTGGAGACTACATCAAACCATAATGGACACTGTGACACATTGGACACTACAGAAAAGATATAATGGACATTGTCACACACACCACAGTACAAAAAAAGCTATAATGAAAACAAGAAGACATGTTGATACTTGAACTGCTGTAACTATGTTATATCACATGAAAACCGTGGGGTTTTCGAATTTCCCTGAAGGCAGCAGAGTGGGCGAGTCACATTAACGTTCTGACAAAGAAAGAGAGAGAAGAGCACTTGCAACTGTTAGCTAGCTAGAAAGAAAAGAGTTGAACAAGTGCCAAATATTTATGTGTTATTGAATATTTAACTGTATTCAATAAATATAACTTCTGGCACTTGATCAGCTGTCTTCTAGCTAGCCAACTCACCTCTTTCTTTCTCAGAACATGAATGGTACTCTCCCAAAAGCTGTTTGTTTGTTTACACACACCTGTAAAAAAGAAATATATTTTGAAGATGGTCTAGTTTTACAGTATTTCTCAGCCTACATGTATACATTATTATACAGTATTTTTGTTATTGCTTACTTTAACTACAACACAAAGTTACAAACATGACTTTAAAAGTCAAGTTAATTCAAAGCCTTTATGGATACAACGTATTAGGTACAAAATTGCAAAAATGTGACTGATGGATAGATGTTTGTAACTCTGTATGGTAGCTAAAGTAGGCAGTACCAAAAATACTGTATAGTACTGTATAACTGTAAAAATGGTGGAGGTGTTATATCAGGGCTGAGTTCATTGGTACAATGTGGCCAAGATTTTGTCCAGAATTATTTTTGCTATAAGCACAGCCCTTTTCTTACTGATTTCAGTGTCTATTTTTGAAGCCAGAGCCGTCTTCTCAACTTGACCCTCAGAATGGTCAGCAGCTGTAAGCTCCTTGCACTCTAATGCCTATATTCTAATTCTTGGCAATTCTTGGCATATGACTTACCAAATACATAAGGCCTGACAACACAGGTGAACTGAAGAGTTCATGAGGATCAGTAACCATTGGTAACCAATGTGCTAGTGCAAGGGCTTCAGTTAACGACCAGCCATGATTTGGATCAGCCCTGTCCAGTAAATCTAACTTCGGGCCTTTAAATTAGAGTGAACTTGGAAGCACACAGATTGTCTAGGTGCATCATGCCACAGAAACAAGACATTCCTGAAGACCTCAGTAAATATTTTGTGGATGCTTATCAGTCTGGAAAAGTCCAAATTGAGAACATTTGGAACAGTAGCCAGTCTTTTGGTTGCAAAAGTGGACTCGCTTCCAGAATCTATCCAAGAGTGAGGTGTAAAATGATCAAAGAAGCGACAATGACCCGAACGCAACATCTAAAGAACAGCATTCATCCCTTGCCATAGCAAAGGTCAGTGGAATCCATGGCAGAACAGCACAGTGGAAACCACTGCTAATCAAGAAGAATATACATTTTTGAATCAAGTTCAACAAGAAGTGCCTAGATGATCCTCTTGAGTTCTGGAAACATGTTATGGACAGATCAATCTAAAGCGGAGCTTCTTACCTGATATGGGTTTCATTATGTCTTACTTTGAAAGGTGGTAGTGGTTTAGCATGCTTTGGATTTGCTACATCAGGACCTGGATGCCTTGTTGTCACTGAGGGAACTATGAAGCCTGCTCTGTATCAGAAGATTCAACAGAATATTAAATCAAGTGTCCGTGAGCTGAAGCTGAAGAACAGTGCAAAAGTCAATGATCCAAAATACAAAAGTGAGTTTCTCAGTGGTTAAAAAATAAAAGTAAACTTTTGGAATGGTCTAGTCATATCCAGACCTAAAAACTATATAAAAATGTCCTGGCAGCACCAAAAATATGTAGTTTTGTAGGTCTAAAAATGCCACTGAAGCAGTTTTGCAAGAAGTTGGTGAAAATTTCCCCATGGCATTGAGATACTAATGACTAAAGAAAGCATTTGGGTCCAGTTATACTAAGGGGCTATACGAAACAGCTATTGCAAGGAAGGAGGCAGCCACTTTTCCACACAGGGGTGTTGAGTTTCAAGTAGCTTGTTTTAAGTCAAAACGGATATCCCGTGGCCATCCATCAAAATGTGATGTATGTGAAATATCTTTTCTTTAGAAATATATTAAATGTCTATGAGATTGCTTTTCTCATCACTCAGGGTCCCATTTATGCATTATTAGGTCTTGGTTTAACACATAATATCATTAATTGTTTTAAATGTGCACAAATTCAGAAAGGGGGAAAACTGGCACCGGGTCATGGTACTGTATGCCAAATGTCTCTGGTATAAAATGACTGTGCATTTCTTGTGCATAGTTGCACTGTACCTCTCTGACAACCCTGGTCACGTTGTTTTTGCTGTGGTTAGGACTACCTTGCCTTATGATCTGAAGACAAGAATCCCAAATTTTCAGCTGCTCACGTACCTCTGCAGTCAGACTTGGCTTCTGTGTGCTGATATTTTTAAAGGAAGTAGCATCACATGACAGTGTAGCCAGTCACAGGAGCTGTGTAGCCCTCTGGGTCAGTATAATGCTCATATGTGGCAGCATCCCCAAACCTCTTCCAGTCTGCATGCCGAACGCAGTCCTGAGGTTCTGCACTGAGGCCCCTTGAGGCCACGTCTTCATCTGTTTAAAAACTGGTCTGGGATGTCTGAGCTGTTGTATGTATGCTGGAACTAACAGAGATGTGGTCAGAGCAGCTGAGGTGGGGCTAGGGTACTTTCATTACGGATTGGTGTAAACGAGGTCCTGTGTATTTGCTCCACGTCATAACACGCTGGTGGAATTGTGATGAACGTCTTGGTGAGGGCAGCACCCCAGCACCCCATAGCATCCACAGAAAGTAAGGAAGAAAGAGCGGAACGCCTTGCTGTGGGTCCTGGGTTAGTCCACCCCCACTCCCAGCTTAAGCTGTGTGGGCTTCCATACTCTTCTCCCGATCACTTTATAGTTTGTTCTTTATCCTGAACTATGCCTGTGGCCACGTCTCACATGTTCATTGAGTCCTTTCATACTTCCTCTGTGTCCATCAATGAGGAAACTATCCGCTAGAATCATCACAGCAATTTCAAACTCACTTTGTTTTTACTTTATGAAATCATTGTGGATTCTGTCACCAATAGAGATGATGTTCTCCATTTTACTATATTATTACACAATGACAATTTAGCATCAACTTTGATGCAGTTGTCATTTGTAACTGTTTACTACTGAATTTTGCAAAAGAGACGCATTAGACAAAATCTGTAGTCTTGTAGATTTGTTATTGTATACTGCATTTGTGAACTCAGATATTTGCAGGCGCATGGGCTAGGAGGTAGTATTTTATTTTTTAAAAATCACGATGCACTCACACAGTCATTCTCAAACAAACAAACTCCAATAAAAGCTTAAAACAAAATGTACATTTATCTTTATTATATAAATTATAAAAATAAAACCTCAGAATATAACATCTGTACATGAATTAACTATATATTTATTTTATTGAAAATAAACAAAAAAGGAAAAGTAACACTCAGGAAATTGTAAGCATCTTGGTAACATTATTCTTAAAAAGAAAGGGGCACTGTGGGAATTGTAGGGTTTGTTATGATAAATATGTACCTGTGATAATCATGCTACTAAGTGCTGACAATGGACTACGTACATCTCCCAGATAAATATCCTGTATACATAGCTCTGAGCATTACTTTCCCTTTACATAATATAGTTAGAAAGAAACAAAACAGTGGAATGGCGGGATGTCCACCACTCCAAAGACAAATGGCAGTGACATGCGTTTAAAACAAACAGTTATACCGACCATTACAGAGACTAGTGGTGGAAAGGTTAAATATAAAAAAGAAAAAAATCTTGACAGACATTTAGACATGTACAAAAAATCTGAAATAGACATCATTATGGCTACTGTACATATGACGCTAACTGAGTGTAGCCTTAACCACTTGACAGGATTATAACGAACAGCTTCACTGCTGGTCAGCCTCTTATTCTCCCCCATTTACTTTGGTGATTTTAGTTGCACCAGATGAAGACACTGACCATAAACATATGTTGTGCTTTTGCTACCACCGTGGTCTACTTTGAGTCCGCTAATTTGCTATGACTAATGTGGAAACTGCCAGTTAGTGAAAGAGGTTATAACCTAAATATATAGCAGAGGTTGCTGTGTCAGATTTGAGCTTACACAGTGGCGCCACCCTGCTGTTTAAGTTAGATTTGCTGTTTAAATTAAATTAGAATACAATTTGAAAAGTATTTTTAATTTTTTCGCAGCTGCCTCACTACAGCCTAACTTCCTGTCATTCAGGATACATTGTCAGCTTTACTTTCATGGAAACAGGACCACGATCTTCTACTTCGCTGCCTGACAGCAGTCTATGATCAGTTTCCACTGCCATAGGTCCATACAACTGAATCAGAATCAGCAGAGAAGAGGAAGCAGGTATCTCTGGGATCTTCCTCACCTTTCACCACTTTATTCTTCATAGTCTTGGATTGCTTCATCAAATCCGCAGTCAAAGGCTCCTTCTTTAACAGGGTCTGCTGACAGTTGCCCTTCAATATGTGCTTGTCCAACCGTGGGGGTCTCTGGGTCTCTTCTACATGTCCTGTGATCTGAGCAGTCATTGTCCACTAGCAGCTCTTCTCTAGATCAACAGTTGTGTTCAGAATTAGAGGATCTTTTGGTGTTCAGTAGTCAAATATGTTTTTGTCCTATTTCAGATTGTGGGTGCTATAGAGTTGGCTCAGATGTGGACTGAACAGCAGACTAAACATGCACATATGCTACACTTAGTACAGGGAAAGTGTATGTGTGTGTGTGTGTGTGTTTGAATGCACGAGTGCTGGAAATTGCAAATGCTTGAATCTTGTCAAGAACATACAGAAAGCCAATATCACACACTCATGAAAACACACACTGCTCCACTCATACACAGACTGGCTCACAAGTATATAAATGCTCCCAGAGGACCACCAGGTGCTCAGTGTCTGCACGTATTATGCGTTTGCTTTTGTGATGTATGTACAGTTTTTGAGCCCAAGACATGCTTCCTTCCACAACTGTTTGCTTTCTCAGCCTTTGTACACACTAAGACACAAACCTTCCCAATGTATGTTGATGTGCACAGTCCTACGCTGTGGCAAGTACGTTCTTTGTGCAAGCGTCTCCTCAAATTGAGCTCTCCTCACACTTTGCTAACGGTGCCCCTCTCAAGACTGCCATCTTGGCGAGATCTTCCTCCAACCCTCCCATGTCACCAAGCCCCTCCCCTAGCCCTGCCTCCTCTCCCTTCAGCCTCATCCTCTCTAGACCATCCAGTTCTTCAGCCAGATTTATTGATGACTCCTGTAGCTTGAGTCCACTAGAATTAGCATAGATATGGGTGCAGTTTTGCCTGGCTATGTGCCCTCCATGTCCATTCAGCGTCCCGTTCCTTTTCTCTGCAAACGGAAGTGCCTCCGAGAACAGGCTGCCACTGCTAGGGGACTGGGGCGTGTCTGAGGACGGGAAAAGGTCCCGGCTCTTTTCTGACGCAGACAAAGGATGACCGCCTCCTCCTCTCTTCATGCGGCGCTGGCGAGCCACACAGCGGATCACTCCGAGAGCCAGGGCGGCGCCCAGGAAGAAGGACACCACGTACCAGACCATGTAGTTCCGGCTGCCCACCACCGCAGCGCTGCTGCCCGTACTGGGCTTCTCCAGCGTGAGGTGGTACGCGGCCCGGAGGCACGGCGGGTGTTCCCGCCCGCCTTCCTCGCACAGACACTTGTAGGTGCCCAGGCTCTTCGGTGTGACGTGCACCTCCAGGTCGGTGTGGTGGCGTCGGGTGTGGCGGTGAGGCAGGTGCAGCCAGTGGCAGGGTCGAGGGGACACCTGCACGCAGGGCAGCATTACACGCAGGTTCTCCACAACATGCAGCTCCACTGTCGCAGGCGAGCAGTGATCTGCACAAAGGGTGGGGACAATATTTCCATACAGACCAAACATATTGTAACACTTTGTTAATGACCTCTACAGGAGGTATGCTCCTAAAGCTGAAGGGCGTGAAGGCATGACTGACAAAATTATAACAGCATTTGCTCTGGCTCTGGATCCCATTAGAAACGTACAGTATGTCTAACCTCCAATAAAAACGAGGCACATGCTCAAATGTTTTAAACCCCAGCGAAATCAAATCCTGTCCTACCATCTCTGCTTCCGCACTGGTTGACCGGGGCTTCCGGCTGCACCCCCTCTCCGGGCCTGGAACACAAGCGTGACGTTGATGTTACACAAAGAGCAGAGGGACGCACTATGTGGCCCTTTTGCGCGTTCGCACCAGTGACTCACTCTGTGACGGCCAGATCGCAGACTTTCTCCTTTTGCCTCCAGACGCAGCCGAGTACGCGGGCGCGCTCACACACCTCACAGGTGGAGTAGGGGGAACAGCCATCTGCGGGCAACTGCACCAGAGAGTGAGGGGAGCCCACCAGAACTCCACCCTGAGAGAGAGAGAGAACAGCAGCAGGAGCTAGTACAGTATGCAGTTCAGGGTATCTGTACAGTGCATCTTATTGCTGTGTATGTATCTACCTTGTATAGCAGGATGTTGTTAACAGGTTCTGAGGCCGGAAAGCGAGTGAGCTCTTGCAGAAGAGTTGCATTCTGACCCACTATTGCAACTCTGTGGAGCTCCCCATGATCTATAGATACACACACACACACACACCAAATAATGTCACAAACTCAACAACCTTTCAATGTACACAACAAATGTTTTTATTATCCCTTTCCATATTTGCCTCACCTGTTCCAAGATGCAGCACAGTAGCACTTTGCTTGTTGTTGCCCTTGGACACGGTTGTCAAAGTGACCGCGAGTTTGGTGTATGTAATTCCAGTCCTGATCAGTAG
>NC_137509.1:8915000-9067500 GCF_041902795.1 Electrophorus electricus
TAATGTGATTTGAATGGTGCATATATTTGCGTATGTGATCAGGCTTTCAACTGCTCCCCCCCACCCCTGCCCCTGACGTTGTCACACTCTCTCGCTCTCTTTCTCTCTTCATCTCTTTGTGCGTTTTGTTTGCTTAATCACACCCTTTGATCACCACCCCGTGCGCTTCTCACCCCACCTGTCAATCATGCACAGCCCCCTCCCCCACCCCCCACCTTGGAACAGAATGGGGGTAGATGGCAGCCACTAAGTGGCCTAATTAACTCCCTCACACACACTGGCCCCATGTGCAGCTTCCCACAGGCAGACACAGAAAGAGAGGGAGAGAGACAGAGAAAGAGGGAGCGAGAGCGCATGAGCTTATTAATTATATTCTCTTAAGTACAGCAGGAATTTTTTTTTTTTTGAAATACAGGGCTTTACATTTTTGATGTGATGTAAAGCCCTGAAGAATCACATGTGTGCATATGCGTGTTTATTTGTCATGTGCTCTAGAGGAAGCACATTTCGTCTCAAGTCTCCTCAGTGAGCATGCAGAGTCACAGCATGCACAGCCGCATCTGCACATACACATACATGTAGCCCCAACCGCACACACACACAAACACAGACACACACACTCACACACACATACACACACACTCAAACACATACACACACACTCACACACACTCACTCACACACACACTCACTCACACACACACACTCAAACACACATACACACACACTCACACTCACTCACACACACTCACTCACACACACACACACACACACACACACACACACACACACACACACACACACACACACCACTCACCTCTGTCTTGCCTTTAGCCACACAAGCTTTCTTCTTTTCATCTGGAACATCCCATACAATCTAATGAGGGTGAGAGTGAGAGAGGAGTTGAATGTGGGTATAGGAGATGGTCCCTGCTGAAAAACAACAAGGGACCATGCATTCCATCTATGAATATGCAAATGGTCATTTGGCCTAATAAATGCATTAGATATAATTAGAGAGGAGCATGCAAAGGCAGTCCTCATCACATGCCATTTATTCATGTATTCATGACATGGGTATGAATAATGTTGAGGAACTTAAATCCCTAAATAACTTGGATCAGGGATTTCATTTAGCAATGCAAAACAATATGACGTGACGACTATTTAATCAGTTCGGAGTTCTCTCTATGTGTGATATTGTCTATGAATAATTTTATTTAAAATCCCATTAGAGACAGGAGGCCAGGCACTGTTAGCACACAGTGGTAACATCCCCACCCCCAACACCCAGTAAATTAGAACCAGAGCCTTTTTGAGCTAAACAGAAGGCAAATACTTGGTCATTGTTGTACATGCCTAATGACCCTTAAGAACACTTACAGAGCAGAAGAGCTCTGATGTATTACTGTAGCTTCCAGACTCAACATGGAGGTTGCTCCATCCACACACACTCTCAGTTCAGAGACTTTATTTTAAGAGATGAACTTTAACTTGTTGGCTTGCATGTCAGACAAGACAGTTCAGCTGCACACAGTGTGACTTCACCAGAGTGGGATTGTTAGATCTGCCATATAATATTTAACGCAATCCGATAACTCAGTGAGTCACCCTACAATGGGGTTGGGCCAAACTGTGCGGTAAAGTCTGGCATACACTCATTATAACGCATGGGTAAACACACACACAACACACACGCTGCCCATGATGGAAAGCTGGGGTGGACAGAGTGAGAAAGGTCAAGGGGTTGAGCAAACAGGTTTCTAATGGCAAAAAAGTCATTTAATCATTTGTGCCTCAATGATTACTTATATGATCCATAATCTATGATGTTGACAATGTAGATAAAAACCTAAAAGAAATTCATTTTGCAAGAGCTTAACCTTTTATTTCACAATAATAGATCAATTCAATCAGCTTCAGTTGAACTGAAGTTCAATTAGCTTACACTGAAAAAAATGCAATAACTTTGCTACAATGGAAATGATTTGTCCCAATTTGGCTTGATATTTGCATTTCACCTTATAGGTAGCCCCCCCCCCCCCCTTTCTGCTCTGTTAGCCTCCAATAGACAGAAAGGAAATTTACCTGGTCAAATTTTGATAGGTTGGCAGTATCCACGGCAACAATTGCATCTCGCGCCCCCATATACAGCATCCCAGATGACCGGTCCAACAGAAATGTACTGAAGTTAGTCACATTTCCCAATTCACTCCCTCTCACTTCTGAGAGAGAAAAACAGAGAGAGAGGAATGAAGTGAATGAATGTAAAAAAGAGCAAATATCACATTTTTTCATGCTGTCTTAAATGCAAAACTCTGCCCACAAACTAATTCACATAAACAAATGACATTTACCTTCAAACACAAGGCAACACCTTTAAAATAACAGCTAAACAACACACAATACATTGTAAATAAAGTAAAAGAGGCACCCTTTGATTACACAGTAAGGACGAGTTAAGTTTTTAAAAATCCTTCGCTTCTGTTTACCCAATGAACAACAGTAATTCTGTCCCAATGTGGCAGTAGTGTTATTAGCTGCTAGTAAGTGTTTGATATTGTGAATACATTAGTGGAAGTGTTGATACTGTGAATAATTAATGGTGTTTATAATGAAAATGCACTGTGGCATAGATGCTGAAGGAGGTCCTACTGAAACAGCCCCACTGATCTGTTCATTTCCATTTCAAAATACATTCCACTCCAATAAATTTGGAGATAGAACAAAATAATCACCCAAGTAGGAAACACTCCCCTGTTGACCTGAAACCACCTTCAGATATATGCAAGCCCCCCCCCCCAGGTACTCTCAAAGGAAATTACTCATGCCACTCAAGGCTGACACCTTAGTCCTACGCCTCCTACATAAAAAAGCCCTGTCACACTTAACAGACTGCAGAAAGGGGTGAAAAGCACAGAGAAAGAGAGCAAAAGAGTGAGAGAAAGAAACGGGGAAAGAGGCGAGATCACACTCATTTACTACTGTGGGATACAGAGACAGAAAAGAGAAATTCATAGAACACTTCAATGTGAAGCCTTATTCTCTCTCTCTCTCTCTCTCTCTCTCTCTCTCTCTCTCTCTCTCTCTCTCTCTCTCTCTCTGTGTGTGTGTGTGTGTGTGCGTGAGCTTTCATCTAGGCATCAAAAGGACAAAACTTAGAACCCTTCTTTCAGTGTGAGGTATATCCTAGTTTCAGTTAACCGTTGCATGGAGTCAGGCCCACATGTGCCATCTGCACAGGCCGAGGGTGGAGCCGTAGATGCGGCGCTCCAGTAGGATGTTCTGCAGTGGAGGGTGACTGCCTGTCTGTCTGTGCAGTGGACAGTGGACCCAAGCCAGCAGACTGCAAAAATGATGGATGTGTGTGTGGTGTGTGTCCACCTCATGCTCTACTACGCAAGGATCAGCACATGTGGTCAGATGGGTTCTCTCGGTTTACTCTACTCTCCATTTCCTTCCTAGTATGTTCTGTTTTTCTGTCTGTGTTCTTCTTCTGAAATCACTCCACTCCCACATTTCCCAGCACTCCCAAACTTAACAAAGTGCATTTGTTCTAAGCATACTGTCCCACACCCCCAGCATTCCCTATAGCAGAAGAGAACAGTGTGTGTGTGTGTGTGTGTGAGAGAGTGTGAGAGAGACACAGACACAGTGCCAGTTGTTTGAAGAAAGGCCAGCTATGTGCAACATTTCTGCTGTATGTGTGTGTGCGCATGCTAGTGTGTACCATCTCCAGTGTCCTCAAGGCCTTCTATTGTACAAATACAAACACAAACAGATGCGTGCGTGCACACACACACACGCACGCACACACACACTTAAACAGGGATTTCATACAGTGAGTAAAGTACATTATAAAACGTTGTTCCTTCCTTCCCTCCCATTGCGATCATCAGTGTACTGCCCTACACATGCACCACTGGGCCTTCGTGAGGTGAATCCTCCCCCTCCTTCCCCTGTTATTCTTAGTTTTGCACTAGACAGCTTTGGTCTTTCATAGCACTACTCAATACCAGACAAAACATGTACACACAAGTCATGTGAGGATTCCTATGACCATATCCATGTCAATATTCAATCAGCGGTTCAGGTGAAGCGCAGCCCCTTGAGCTCCCAGAGTAAGAACAGGCTTCTTCACACATTCCACATTCATATTCCAGTATGCAAATTGATTTTTGGGGAACATGCCAATACGGTCCCCATACGGCCCGACACAGGCACTTCAGGGGCCAATGAAGTGATCTCAGTTTGATAGTTTCAATGCAAGAGGCAGCAAACCGCTGCCTCTTTAGTTGAGAGATTTCAAATATGCATAAGTTCAGGATCTGTGATTCATCTAGAGAAATGCAAGCAATTTACAAAAGAATGTGGGTTTTCATGACACAAGCCTTTACAGATTCGATTTGGACACAGGAAACTGTACAATAACAGTCATTAGTCTTACCAAATGGGAAGAGGGAAAAGCCTCAAAGACATAATCAGAGCAACGATCCATTTCGGCTGTACCATAAAAACTACTTCACATACTCATCTCAGCTCCAGAAACGCAATGACTCGATGAAAGAGCTTTTCATCACTGTTTTTGGTCCCAGACTCTCGTCTTTCATTTCTCTTCTCCTCTTTGCTCTCCCTCCATCTGTGCCCCAAAGGCTTGCCAAGCGGACCCCCCCCCTCGCCACCCCCCCTCCTCCATCCCTCTTGCTGGATGGTAATTCTGGATGAGTGGCAGGGAGAGATGGCTGAGTGAGGTGTGCAGGGCCTGGGGGAAGGTGCACAGTAACGTTCTTGTGCTTCACGTCTCACTGCCACTCCAGGAGCTGGTCACGCCTGCTGCCTGCGCCCACATGGTATTAAGTGTATTGAGCTCCACCATCTGCCCTGTTAGCCCGCGCAACCAAGCCAACCACGGCTCCGTTCTAGCGTGCAGCAGCGGCCATTCATACAACATGTGACAAACATTTTAATGTGATTGTGCCTGTGTGTCTGTGTGTGTGTATATGTGTATATATATATGAGAGAGAGAGAGAGAGAGAGAGAGAGAGAGAGAGAGAGAGGAGTGGAAGACTCATAAAACTAATTAATGTAAATAAAACACAGTGATCTTTAACAGGTGACGTGTTATAACAAATAGCTCCAAAAAACCTGCAGATCTCAAACACACACACACACACACACACACACACAAGCATGCATTCAAAGTTGGCTGAGGGGAGAGCAAAGGGGTGTGATGGCAGTGGTACAGAGAGATGCCAGCGATGTGCTAAAGCCCAGCACTGGCATACCGCAGAGGGGGAGCCAGCCAAAGCCTGCCCCCAGCCCCATTCATCATTCATTCAGTCACACTCCATTAATCATGAATGAAAAACAAGTGCAAGAGAGAGAGGAAGGGAGAGAGAGAGAAAGAGAGAGAGAGGGAGAGAGAAACGAAAGCATGCTTGGGGTGAGGGCAATAAACAGCAGTTGGCCGTTTCCTTCTCTTCTGTGGTTCTGTCTCATCATACACATGCGCCCACTGTGGCTCGTTCCGAGATCGTCTCTCTGCGTCTCTCTGTGGCTCGTTCCGAGATCGTCTCTCTGCGTCTCTCTGTGGCTTGTACAGAGATTGTCTCTCTGCGTCTCTCTGTGGCTCGTTCAGAGATCGTCTCTCTGTGGCTCGTTCAGAGATTGTCTCTCTGCGTCTCTCTGTGGCTTGTACAGAGATCGTCTCTCTGCGTCTCTCTGTGGCTCGTTCAGAGATCGTCTCTCTGGGGCTCGTACAGAGATCGTCTCTCTGTGGCTCGTTCAGAGATCGTCTCTCTGCGTCTCTCTGTGGCTCGTACAGAGATCGTCTCTCTGCGTCTCTCTGGGGCTCGTACAGAGATCGTCTCTCTGCGTCTCTCTGTGGCTCGTTCAGAGATCGTCTCTCTGCGTCTCTCTGGGGCTCGTACAGAGATCGTCTCTCCGCGTCTCTCTGTGGCTCGTTCAGAGATCGTCTCTCTGCGTCTCTCTGGGGCTCGTACAGAGATCGACTCCCTGCGACCTTCGGCCCAGCCCCACACGCTGCTGCTCCTCACAGCCACACAGAGGACTTGCTCTGCTGTTGGGCTCTTTATGCTAATTACTTGGCTTCTCCAGTCCTCAGCCGTGTGTCATATGCAGCATCTGACACAAATTTGTCTTGACTGCAGCCATCCTGATTCCTTTTTGGTATCATTTCTTGGTGCCACTGACTGAAATGAAATTAGACACCTCACATTCAGAGTTAAAACTGGGGAAACGTCTGACTGACATCTGTGAATATGCACACAGTCACATTTTCGTGACTGTGTCACTAGAAAAGAATGAAATAGAATTTGAAATGCGTGTGCATCCCTAAAATCAAATAACTGATCCCAGTTCAGGCCGAACAATGCTTTAACGTAGACATGTTGTAACTGCGCCATCAATGCAATTCCTTCAACACCACCATTTATTGTAAATGAATAGTAAACTGTAACAGCCAGATATCATTAGGAATTCTATGTGTACAATATGCAACCATCTGTGCAGTATGAGAAGCAGGAAATTAAGCCTTGTCCATTCAGAGGCACATGTTGCTGTGTGCTGCTTACGATGCAATCCAAGCATAACCCAGCCTGACCCCAAAACACACACACACATACACACACACAGGCACACACACACATGGTCGTACGCGCGTGTGCACACAGATAATTGTTTAGTGGTAAGGTAATTGGTCACTGGCTGTCACTTTAGTCAGCCAAATCTCATCTCATTTATTATTCCTGTGGAGAATGTTTGACCTAATTGGAAGTGATTTCCCCCCCCCCCCCCCCCCCTGTAATACCAGGAAGTTAGAACTGCATAGTGTTACCCTGATGTCTTCCACATCACTGGTTTGTAGTCATCATGGAACTGAGGGAAGCTTACTTCATGCACTGAGCAGAAGATCGGAAGAGCGAATGGAGCAGAGTAAGGAGGGATGTTTGAGGAGGATGAAAGGAACAAAGACTGACGTGAGGGAACCCAAGTGCAGAGTTTGTGGCTGGCACAGAGTACTCAAAGGCAGAGTTTATTTTGTTATGGTATTGAAAAGCTTCTGAACAACTTTGCTACACGATATTCTTCTCCAGCCGGTGTGACTCAGGATGTGGTGTGTTTTTGAGACTTTTCCCAGTACTCTCAGTCATAACAGGCAGATGGGTTTTTTGTAAGCAAATCCTCAAATCATAAACTAAGAACAGGCTGACCTGGTAAAACTAGAAAACACTGAAGCTGAAACACAAATCTGAACAAGGACGTGAAAACCTAAAGTAATACTTCAGTTACCATGAAAACTTAGGCAAGTGTATGGTTCTTAGAACAACGAAATGATGAATTAGAAAACTCTCTGTCAGTTGAGTAACACAGCAGAATGAAATTTACATTCTGGCGGTTCAGAATTAAAAGCCATGGGAGAGAGTACTTCAAAACTATAATGTTTGAAACTAAACCTGGAAATTCAAGCAGATCCTTTAACACACCATTCAATATTAAAAGCAGGGGAGTGGCTATAGACACCATTGACACATGAGCCCTAACAGGAATTTAAACTTACCTTCAAGCACCCCCCCCCCCCCCCCAACTAACAGTATAAATAAAAGCGCACATATAGTAAAAACACCTAGCAAGCAAGCATAACAGCAAAGCTCCACCCTACATTGTGCTGGCATTGTGCGTGCGTGTGTTTGTTTGTGTTTGTGTGTGCGTGAGAGAGAGACACACACATCAACTGAATCTGAGACAGAGACAGACATCCTGGAGGAAGTGTGAGGATGGGCTGGGCGGATGCTGGCTCCAGCTCCATCCCTCTGGTGTCAGGCATGGCTGTCACTAGGCCTCTCCCCTTTCACGCTTTTCACAGAAGTAAATGTTTGGAAACAGCTTGTCTCTCTCTAGCTTTCCTTCTGTTTCATTAACTTCTACCCTATTCTCACACAAGAGCAGGGACCAAAGAGGCCTTCAGTACACAAGTAAAGCTTTCAAAACAACCACACACACACACACAAACGCACACACGCACACTTTTCTTTCTCCTGGTGATAACGCATGCTGAGGGCAGGCTATTTAAACAACAGGCTGGGGGCTGACCTGGAAGACCTACTCTCTGAGCTAGCTGGTCACTCTACGACCAGAGAGCGTGGCCTGCTCGTCCACCTCTGCACTGGGGCGTAGGTGACGAGGCTTCCTGGTGAAGGGAAGAACAGCACAGGGAAAAGCTGCTGCTCCTGAAAAATATGACCGACGAGCTCGAGATCAGGGGAAGCACTAAATAACCACGAGCCATTGTAAGATTCTCACTGTCGGCCAGTGAGTGAAGTAGGTTAAACAGAGCTTTTCTCCTCACTGAATACAGCCCACAGCTCTACAGCTCACTCTCACGCACACAAACACACGCATGTGCATACAGCCTGTGGGTTAGATATGCATTTTACTGCTGACTCTGTAAGCACTGTAGGCGCTTCCATTAGGTGCTTCTCCACTGCCACCGTAGCCCTGTTTAGAGGTAACGAGGACTGGTAGAAGCTAGACAATCTCTCATCAAAAGATCATTGAGGCTATAGAAGAGAGTTGCGACTGCAGTAAACAGACTTCACAATCCCAAACCCTTCTCCCCCTGTTTTTCTCATTAGAGAGCTCTGTCGTGCAGAGCAGATTAGGACATTTCCTTTATCCCTCTTAAATCAACCTGCAGTCTCTAAACCCTTGCATGCAGTGATGCATGCTAAGCAAAACACAACTGACACAGCTAGTTAGAAGATAAGGTCCTTGAGTCAGGAGTGGGTAGGAACACTGAATCTATGTGTGTGTGTGTGTGTGTGTGTGTGTGTGTGTGTGTGTGTGTGTGTGTGTGTGTGTGTGTGTGTGTGTGTGTGTTTGAAGCGGAGCTTTTATCAGAGAGAAAGGAAGAGTGTAAGTGAATTGTATAGCATTCATTACAATAGAATCTACACAATAGGATTGAAAGCAGAACAGATGATATAAGTAAAGACTGTCAACTTCAAAACAATGGAACTGTCAGATACATACAACAAAAAGCTCATTTTCTCCTTGTCTTTCGCTCGCTCACTCACTCTTTGGTCTATCTCTCATATACACACACACACAGTTTCTTTCTATACTTCCTTCTTCGAACAAACACACTCAAGTTCAGGTACTGCGCAGCACACACTCCTACATGACGTTGCTCAGTTGCTAGCCAGTCACCAATCACTGACAGCGCAATGTGTGGCAATGACATAATGACATATTAACTAAAAACACAAAGCCACACCCACCCATGCACACAGCATGTTCCCATTTCCTGCTGTGGACATTTTAGTATTGACCCTATGTCTGGTCTGCAGGACTGCTCATAAAGTCAACAGTAAAGAGGGTGTGCTTTTGGCATGGTTTATCTGTGCATTTTTGTGTTTGTCTGTGTGTGTCTCTGCATTTTTTGCATGGTGTGTGTGTGCTTGGCCACTAGAATACACATTTGATGTTTGTCATTGCTACAAATATGTACAAAACCGACTAACCAAAAGGTCATCTTCACTTGGTATTACTGTACTTGGTGTTGACTATATATATATATATATATATATATATATATATATATATATATATATATATATATATATATATATATATTTCCTTTTCTGAACTACAGTACATTGCACTGTGAAAACAAATGGCAAAAAATACATTGGCTTTTGTGGTTTGTTTCTTTATCACATATTGTTTTACATTATACAGTAAACACTATTACTCTGGGTTTCTGTTACAGTAAAACTAACTAATTAATTCACAGTTTACTGTAAATTAACTGTAACACTGAGTCAAGACATCTATTGTGAGGCAAGTCAACAGGTCAAATGTTTCTTTAGCTGGCTTAAAATACATGTGGATGTAAAAACAGAGGAAAGGGAGACACATAGTATATGAATCTATATGTGTATGTATTATAGCAGTGTGACGAGGTGCTTGCCTTTTGTGAAGGTCATTGTACATGGAGTGACAAGGCAGTCTTGTCAGAGGTAGCATATGTTATAGTTATGCTATAGTTACAGCAGCCTGAGTCACTTTTAGATGAAAGATGAAGGGTTTTGAAGTGCATTTTGCTCCAAAGCAAACTGCTTGATGTGTTTTTGTAGAAGTGGACATGGTATTGAGACAAGTGTGAAAACAAAACAAAACAAAAAATTTAAAAAAAAATTGTAAATACCAACAACATCCAGGCTTCAAACTTCTGCTAACTGTCATGCAGAGTAGCCTACTATAATTGTGGAATAAAAAAAAAAATTAAACCATTAATCACAATTATCTGTAGGACAATTAATCGTCAGATAGAATTTCATGATCATGACGGGTTCAGCTGACTCAGGTATCCCATCTGATACAGGCACACACAAACCCAGGAACACAAAAACACATGCACAGACATGTACACCCCTCCTCGCCCCAGTCTCTGCCTCAACAAACCAAAGCCCTACTGTTGTCTGCCGCCAACCAGGAGAGAGAGCTCCACTTAAACACAGTCACAAACACCACATTCCTACAAATGCTATACTCACAGCTGCTAAAGCTACATCAGTCATTGCTAGATCTGCTCAGGATGCTTAACTAACTCTGGAGACTTCAGAAGCACAGGGCTTGGACGCCACCTTTGAGTCTGATTCTGGTTAGGGCAGTTAGTGTCTCCCCCAGAGAGCAGGGATTACCAGGCCTTAGACTCAGTGGGGAGCGAGAGAGGGTGAAGAGGGAGGTAGGAAGGGGGGGGGAGAGAAAGAGAGCACGCAAGATGTTGGAAGACGAAAGGGCTCTTAGGGGGAAGGGAGCGTTGGATGACGCTCCTCTTCCAACGCGTTGCATTTCTGCTCTCTCTCGATCTCATTCCTTCCTGTGTTTCTGGGAGCTATGTGGGATTGTGCATGGGATGATCGTAAGGGCGTCACTAATCGCACTTGCCCTAAATACACCCGTGCCCAAGAGGATTACAGCGAGCAGCTCAACCGAGAGCTTTCATCAGCCACAACTCAGCAGAAAAACCTAGTCTTCTGAGGCATCTCGCACCATTACTGTGTGTGTTTGTGTATACAGATTCCAGGCTTGTACTGATACTACAAAGGTCATTGAGTTTTAGTGAACATGTGAACAAGAAATTCAAAATCAAGCCATCTCAATATTATTTTTGAACCTGATTTTGTGTGTGTGTGTGTGTGTGTGTGTGTGTGTGTGGTGTGTTCAAGCAGAAGCCTCTCTTTCAGATGCATAATAACTAGGAATAGTAAGAAATGGAAGTCTGACTATTGAGTCTCTTTAACCTACCCCCACCCCCCACCCCCATGATTCTCACATATCATCTCTGTTTTCCTTAAGGAATAAGGCATAAGGAATCAACATATATGGATGGGAGAGATATGCATGCATCCCAATTATGCTTGCTCTAAATCTCTACCTAAAAACATGTAATCACCCTTATCTTCATTAGGAAACCAATACTTACAATCTTTACAATCCTGGTCTTACATTCCCACCAGTCAAAACACGGTTTATCTGTACTTACACATGATCAGTGCCCTTTGTTAGCATAATACCCACAATCCCTTGGGCTGTCATGCCCATAGGGATGAATGGTAACTAGGTCATTGGAAATAGAAGACCATCTGGAGTAAAATTCAGAATTCCAAAATATTCTTAGCAAGATTTATACCTCCCCACTTGTAACTGTTTTTTATCTCCTAAACAGCTTTCCAGATCTGGCATTGGTGCACCAGACGTCAATAAACATTATTACGTAATCGTACAATCTCTCCTTCCTTGTCAAAACTCTGTGACCTGATTGAAACACTCTTATCGACAGCAAGGCCAGTAAGAGGAGGGGGACTAGGTAAGCTAGCCTGCTAGAAGAGAAACACTTCTTGTTCTCTTCTGTACTAATGCCTCATCCATTGATCTCATCTGTAAGGTCATATGAGCAGTGATATGAGTCTCAGCATGTCACATGTGTTGCTGTTAGTTTTTTGGACATAGTTTCAAAACATTTTGGTTCTTGTAGACAACAAACAGGAATAGCACTTCTGTTTACATTAATAAAGGTGCACAAAAACACACACCACACTTGAAAGACACTGAACACTGAACAAAGCTTTCCATGTTTGTCAGTTTCTGTCCTCCTTCCAACATCAGAATTTGCAGGTCAAAGTGTTGTTGAGGATCGATCCGTCCAGCAGTGAGTTAGAGCTGGGTTTTGGTTAGCATTAGGGTCATGCTGATTTAAGGGTAGTGTTAAAGTCGTGCATGGTTAGGGTCGTGCTGGGGTAGGGTTAGCGTTAGGGTCGTGCTGTGTGCTAAAATGGGGCTGTCCTGCTTCACTTCTGTGAGTCGGCAGCCTCAAACACACTGCCATTTCCTCTGGGCAGTGAGCTTTAGGAAAAGCGAGAAGGCCTTGCTTGTCTTTAAATACATCATTCCATTTCTGAAGCTCCCTTCTGGGTAAATGCAGGCACAACCAGTGGGTAATGGCTGAAGCCATAAAGCTTGGCAGGAAAACATGCTGAACAGTACAGTTCTTCAGAGAACCATATATAGTGGGCTGAAGAAAATGTCCAGGGCTCAATACATGATTGGTGTACATCATATATATGTCTATTCCTAGGGACAAGTCCTACAGTCTAGACCCTTCGCCCCTCAGCTCTGAGGCCTTGTGTCTATGGCTCCTCATAACAGGTTGTGTATGGATTAAGCAGACTAAAGATGAGTTTGGGCCATTGAAAGTCACTCCAGCTTGTGCTTGGGAGCTAAGCCCCCTTATGGCTGTCAGGCCTAAGGTTCCCATAACTTCTGGCATGTGTAACAGAATAAGTGCTATGTGGCTAACCATTCTGACATAAGCACTGGGGAGAAATGTGTTAACTAGAAACCCTTCACTAGAATTAGAGCATTCCCAGAATGGTATCTGTGACAAAACGCTTCTGTGAAACCCACACATTAAGCCATGACATCCAGCACTTCAGACAGACCCCTCCTACACAGACAGAAGATGTAGAAAAATCCCTCATATTGAGGAAATGATACTGTGGTCATTTGCCTTGCTTGAAGATGTAAAGATATTACATCCAAATGTGAGCAGGAATACAGCTGCAATATTGTCTGACATATATGATGTCATGAAGGGGGAGTCCATAGTAATACAACACCACACAAGCAGACAAGGAGCGGCTCGTCATTCTCTCCATCAATGTAAATTATTCACCTGTGTCTGTTCCACTCGCTGCCTCACAGCCAATGAGGTAAGAGATGAGCACCCACTTCCCCAACCCCCCTCCACCACACACACACACACACAGAGCAGATGGGACTTCTTGTGCGGCAGCGATTAAATTTCAGTATCATTGTGGCCCAACCACATTGTTCCCCCCACTCTCCCTCCCTCTCTCTCCCTCCCTCCCTCCCTCCCTCCCTCCCTCCCTCCGTCTGAGAGGTCTAGTCAGCATAACGATAAGATCATGGTCCCGCTGATCACTCTATCTCTTACATGTATCACGTCACCTCCAAATCAGCCTCCCATTAATGATCCCCTCTGTGTCCTACAACTGTTAATCAACTGGAGGAAGTGATTAGACTATAGGCTACTGAGCCCGCAGGAAAGATATCAACGCCTCCAAGAAGGAGTTTATGTTCTACTGACAGTGCAGGAAGGGAGCGAGAAGGAGAAAAAAAGAGACAGAAAATCACCAAGGCATACACACGCTTCTGACTACGCAGCAGATTATAATTCTTCACACGTGCACACATAACCTTACCTTATATTTTAGCAGTTACTTATCACTCCTCTGCTGCATTCCCAACTAAGAGGCAAACAGAGATGAATTCACACTGAATTACTGAACTGTAACGTTGGCCATTCTCCCCACCCCGTCTTCTGCCCCATCTTCCTGTCTGTCGTTCTGGGCAGGAAGTGCCTTACTGATTTAGCCAGTATTGAGGTGCTGTGCTTTAAGACACAAGCCCTGGCGTCTTCTGCTCCCTCATGTCCATGTGTGTCCAAACTGTGAAACTAAGAGTGTGAGAGTATGTGTGTGTGAGGAGGAGAATAGCCAATAGCTTTAACACAGCTTCATTGATTGCTTCTCTACCAATGTAGGCCACAGTCTAATGAGCTGCAGGGGAAGCGTGAGAGATTTAAGGTTAATCTGGTAATAAAGAGGAACTTCACTAAATTCAGGAAATGTTCCACATCATCTGCGTCATTGTTTATCACACTTCATTCCACATCTGCTTTCAGGTTTGCATAGTGTCACACAGGAAATGCTTCACATCAGTGACATTCATAGTTTCACTATGGTATCCGATTATGTGACTTTCTTAAACCAGTAAATGTTCCAGTAGAAGATGAAGATCTTGAGGGATTCAGTTGGATTTGTATCCAATTTGGATTAATATCACAGACAGCTTCTCTTTTGGGCAAAACATTTAGAGCCAAACATTCCATGTCAGGTTTGAGCCTAATATACCCACCTAGGTGTCTACAGAGCAATAAAAAGTGGGGCAGAAATAACAAAAAACATGCATCACTGAATTCTCTCTCTCTCTCTCTCTCTCTCTCTCTCTCTCTCTCTCTCTCTCTCTCACACACACACACACACACACACAAACACACACACACTTTGTTTAACTTCTACAGAGACAAAATGAAGAAAAGCTCAGGCAACAGACACACACAAACACATACCATGCCCCACTGTCTTTTTACTTACAGACAAAACAAACTTATATATACCCGCATAAAACCATTCAAACAAACCACTGTTCACACCATGCAAACAAGCACACACACAGAGAGAAACTAAATAAAATGATCCAATAAAAAAAAGCTGTCAGCATCTGCACATTTCTGTACAGCTTCTGTGTGTGTGGTGGAAAACATCTTTGATCCATATGTCTGGTTTTCCAGAGCCTCTGGACCCTGCATGGGACAGAGTTCCCAGTCACACTGAAGGAGAGAGCACCAGACGAGCACACAACTGCAGCGCGCAGGAGCATGTGCGTGGACTTCACTGAAGGTGTACAGGCAGAAAGATAAGTGGTGATGAGACAGAGAGATCAGCAGTGTCAGACAGAGAGATCAAAAGTGTCAGACAGAGAGATCAGCAGTGTCAGACAGAGAGATCAAAAGTGTCAGACAAAGATCAGCAGAGTCAGACAGAGAGATCAAAAGTGTCAGACAGAGAGATCAAAAGTGTCAGACAGAGAGATCAGCAGTGTCAGACAGAGAGATCAAAAGTGTCAGACAGAGAGATCAAAAGTGTCAGACAGAGAGATCAGCAGTGTCAGACAGAGAGATCAGCAGTGTCAGACAGAGAGATCAAAATGTCAGACAGAGAGATAGGGAGAGACTCTCATGGCTAACAGTTAGAGGACACTAGTAAGGAATCCATTCAGTATGCCGAGATACCACTTCCATAAACTGAAACAAACAATCTCTTGCTCTTTCTCTCTGAGGCACACACACACACACACACACACACACACACACACACACACACACACACACACACACACACACACACACACACACACACACACTTCATACACACTTCATACACACTCCAGAGCTTGCAGAGAAATTAATTGTTCTTTACACTCCTTAAATGGAGTTTCAGAGAACAGAACCCTTCTGTGCATGTCAGCGCTCTGGTAGAGAGAGCAGGACTGGCCATTAAACACGATTTTTCAGGGATCTCATGGCCCCTCTGTTCAGTGCGATCATAAGAAACCACACATCAGCCACTGCAAACAGACAGTCACATGTCTCCATGTGCACGCCCAGCCCTGCCAAACCATATCTCATTTTGTTCCACGCTATAAAAACTTTGACCTGGCCCCAATCGCTCTGCCGGCTGTGCGCTGGGCTGTGCGGTGTGTTCCCCTCCCTCTCCTCCACATGGTCCTGAAGATCTGCCTGAGTCATCAACCCACACGACAGCCACCAGGGCACTGTGTGCCAGAGCCCTACAGCTTGACGGGAACTTAAAGGTGCCTGCCTGTGCATGACGGAGATCTGCGCACGTTAGCAAACAGATCTCCGCCGAACGCTCGACGCGCTGACAGTGATGTTTGTTTGCAGTCTCCTCTTGTCATCCCAACTCCACCGACACTATAATTTCAGTCACAATGTGTAGTGCATACACCGCACTCCTCAGCCACACAGACAGATTAGTTTCCATCTTTCTGTGGGATCCAACTCCACGGCTGTCTATTGCTGTGGTGTTGTCATACTCGGGTTGCTATTTATCTACGTGCATTATTGCTGGCTGTTGTATGCTACTGGTCTGACACACATGCACCTGCACGTAGTGATGTGCAGCTTGCTCACTGGTATACCGCGCTTGTGAATATGTGCTGAACCTTTAACCCACTGTGTGTCACCCGTTTGTCTGTGAACGGTAAGTATATCTGTAGACTGGCTAGGGGACTTGATAAAATTACAGCTCTGTGTGTGTGTGTGTGTGTGTGTGTTCTGTCTGGTTATATCCATTTGTACTCGTCAGTGGTCATACTGCCTGTTCCTCTCTCGTTAGGACCATGTATGTGGCTCTTGCTGCATTTGTCTCCGTTATCTCATTTGACAGTCAGACAGCCTAACTGCTTCTCAGGCAGCTCACTTCATCTGTCTTCCACGCCGTCATTCCCATCTGTCTTCCACGCCGTCATTCCCATCTCCAGCCTGCTCCTCTGCTCCTTTCCCTCTCCATCAGCTCCTCTCCCCCATCTTCACACCGTCCCCTTTCCCACACCCTTCTGACAGGCTCCGTTATCCCCTCACCACTCTCAGTCCCAGCCTAAGCCTCTCCTCCTGAGAACCTCATCCCTGTCCTTCAACAAGTCATTCACCATTCTGGACCAAAAAAAAAAAAACACCTCTGGAATACCAGCCAGGATGGTCTGGGAATCAGCTATTAGTTCTGGCCGGTGAAAAACGTTCGTCTCCTCGGCCGTGCGAGAGCAGGTGTGCGGACGCACTCAGCTCGCGCTCTAGCGGCAGTCACACGGCGCAACTTGCAGCGTGCAAGAGCCAAGTGGCGCGGCATGCTGGGAAGGAGCAGCGAGAGCGTCCCTCCACAGCAGGAGGAGAAGTGAGCAGGCCGAGTAGCACAGTGAGGGACAGACAGCGAGAGACGTGGCGCTTTCTCCCGCGCTGCAGTGGAGGTCCCAGCTCAAGGTTACCGCTCCTTTTATATACTTAAAAACAACAAAAAGTGCTCCCAGTTGCGTCACTTCATCACGGAGTAAATCGTAGTCCCTTTTCAGTATGAGCTGTCGTATACACAGAATGTACTGTAGGTCTAAATTATATGTGTCATTTACACAAAATGCACTACTTGCACTACTTTCACAACACATTCCATGGTGTACCTGCGTCCTTAGGGAACCATGGTGATGTAGAAAAAAAAAAGAAAAAACAACAACAACAAGAAGACTTGAGTTTTCTTTTTTGGACAATCACAGTCAGTCAGCAAGTGCATCTTTCTTTGTATCTTCCCTAGTGCACTCTGCATTATGGGGGTTGGAACGAGGTTTCTCACTTTAGATCTGTCATGCAGTTTTAAACCATGATGTACGCAGCTAAATTAAGATCAATAAATACTGACACAGGATGTGAAAAGAACAGGACAGAATAAACTGGTGAGACACCACACAGTCTATTCATTCTTGTTAACTTATTATAACTCCTGCTATATGTCAATAATGACACTGATAAGGCTTTTTGCTGATTTTATAGCTTGCCTGCTTTCAGTGAAGGAAGGGTAAATGCAAAAATATATCTAAAAAAGCAAAATCATTAATATGGAAAATAAGTGAGCCTGTTAGCTCAGGCAGTGGTTAGACAAACTGAAATGGGGTCGCCTGTTTGACATTGGCTGTTTCCAACAGAAAACCCAAAACCTCAAAAAGCATCTGTGCTATAGAGTGACGCTATAGAGGAGTACTGCTTAAAGGCGGCTGCTGAGAGGACCACAGGTCCGCATAAGGGGAAAGAGCGATACACACACATACACACAATACACACACACACACACACACACACACACACACACACACACACACAAACACATATATACACAGATATGTATATAACACACATATATATATGTATAACATATATATAACATATATATGTGTGTGTGCGTGTGTGTGTGTGTGTATATATACACACATATACATATATATATATATACATATATACACACACACACACACACACACACACACACACACACACACATATACATATATATACACACACATACACACACACACATATATATATATATATATATATATATAGGAAAAAGGAAAATAAACTGAACTGAATGCAAAAGAACAAATTACTAAATGTCCATTGATGTATGCTCTCTTAAGTGAAGGCTGTATGGAGCAGGTTTCTTTACATTTTACAAAACAGGTTTAGTGTCAGAACAGGTTTAGTGCAGAATGTTGTGGTGTACTAACTCAGGCTCATATAACTACACACTAAAGTCTACTCAGAATCCTTATAGAGTAATGCTCATTTAGCCTTTGATCTTTTGCATCTTGATGACCAAAACAAATAAAAAAGTAATTTGATCATAAGTGGCTTATCACATGCCATGCAGGTGTGTGATCACTGGTAAACATGTTCTCTCTGGGGAGGATGAAGACAGCACTCTTCTTATGAGTGGTTCAAATAGGTGTGCTTGCAGGTGCGCACACACACACACACACACACACACACACACACACACACACACACACACACACACACACACACGCTCACCTTAGATTCAACTACATCTATGTCATCAGATGCTGCCTCGGGGCTTATTAGTCTTGACAGCACCTTTGACTCTTATTTTTCACATCAGCTGCATATGGTACGTACACACACACACACACACACACACACACACACTCACACGGAACTTCCTGACCTGCAGACCATCTACTACAAGCGGTGCCAGACCAAGGCCAGGAGGATTGTGAAGGACCCCACCCATCCCAACAATAGGCTCTTCTCTCTGTTGAGGTCAGGGAGGCGCTTTCGCTCCCTGAAGACCAAGACAGAGAGACTGAAGAGGAGCTTCTTTCCACAGGCCATTCGGGCCCTGAATCAGGGAAACTGATAAGCTGTGGGGACCACCACCATCATGTAACATAACTGTATATATATAGATATTCTATTCCACCATGTACCATAAAAACTGTAAAAACTGTAAATATGTCATTTTACAAATAGATCTGTACATTCTGTACATTGTGTACATATACATACACAACCATATACATTGTACATTGTGTATATAAACATAATATACATATGTTGTACATACATTGTTAATATATTTTTGTACATATATAGAATATATATTTCTCTATGCACCCCTGTTTACTTTTTTCTCAGTTTGGACAGAGCACTCTCAACCATTTCACTGCGAGTTGTACTGTGTATGACTGTGTATGTGACAAATAAACCAAACTTGAAACACACACAGACACACACACACGCACGCACGCACGCACGCACACACACACACACACACACACACACTCTCTCTCTCTCTCTCTCTCTCTCTCTCTCTCTCTCTCTCTCTCTCTCTCTCTCTCTCTCTCTCTTTACAGACACCCAGACATGCCCTAGTTCCAGAGACACAATAAACCAAACACAAAATGAGTGATAAGGCCGGACGCTGGCGGTGGGAAAAGTGAGATACAAGGAAAGGTCCTGTCCTTAAAACAAGCATCACCTGTGTGTGACAGATGATTAGCTTACAGGTATTCAGTGCTCAAAAACACAGATGGGGACAGAGCTGGGGAGGAGTTTTACAAAATAGCAGATTTACAAAGCAGGAGAATTACAAAATAAGAACAATATAAAGAATATCAATAATATAAATATATAATATAAAGAATTATCGCAAGTTTTATTTTTAAATGCCCACATGAATGGTAAGTCTAAATAAAGCATATTTAGCATTTTAATGCAAGTTTAATGCACAAAATCAAAAACTAAAATAACACAAAAAGCTCAAATGGCTGATTTTTCATTGCAAGGGCTCATTTATTGCATGTCCTTGTGAATTGCAAATGTGTCGTTTGCATGTGTCAAGTTCCAACCCTTACGACGGCCCCAGACAGTCCTCAGATGATGACCTGATGATCAGCTATGTTCCTCCTCCTCAGAACAAAATCTCTTTCAAACATTAACAAGTGTGGAAACCAGACACACAGTCACAGAAAGACTGGACCTGTCTCCATCATAAACTGATAATCCTTCTTTCCTTGCTCCTCTCATTAAAGCAGTCAAGAAGTGTAATGTATTGAAAATAACAGACTAGACAGCAGAAGGAGAAAAAAAATAGCAGTGAGAGAGAGAATGCCATCATTTTGTGAAATATTTAAGGCTAAATGACTTGTAAAGTTCTCTGTTTTCTCTCCATCTCCTTCTCGCTCTCCCGCTTTCTCTCTCTATCTCCCTCCCTCTCTCCATCTGTCTGTTTCTATGTCTTTATCTCTTTCTTTTCCTCTCTCCCCACCTCTCTCTGTCTGTCAGTCTGTCTCTCTCTCTCTCTCTCTGACTCTCATTGTGAGCCAGATGGAGTGGAGTCTGGCGCTGACAGCCCAGCAGAGGCCGGGGTGCAACCTCGATGGAAGGACAGCTGCTTAGTGCAGTGGAAAGAAATGGAGAAAATGACAGCAAAGTTGAAAGAGAGAGAGGAGGGTGGAGGCCAGAGCAGCCTCACTGATTGCTGATGCCTTATCATAGTGCTGCAGAAGCAGTGGGAACACCGAAATGTGCAACACTGCCGCCCCGCCCCGTCTCGCCTCGCCTCGCCCCGCCCCGCCCCCCAGCTGATGATGTCGTTCCATAATAAAGGCGAGACATACAATCATGGAAATTAGCTGTGTCTAAACCTTGAGGCAATGCTGACAAAACTTCAAAGAAAGGGCAGGGCCTGTGGGTGAGGACATGGATGTGGGTCGGCCTGCCTCTCCTTTTTGTGTGGGCGGAGGCACTGATCGTGTTAGCATGTTTTTATTACAGCCAAAGCCAATGTCACATGTTCATCCTTGGACGTAGGCATTTTCCAAACTGCCTGCCTGTCATCATATGGATAAGCAGGAGTGAGGCGCCATAAAGATAAAAGACAAGCGGCAAATTGCAGGTGAAGGCTCTGAAGGCATGTGCTGATGTGGATGTGCATGTGGCTATCCATGTAGTTATGTCCAGTCAGGCTCGGCTTCACGGTGATGCTCAGGGAGAAAACTGGCCCACAGAGACTGTGACTACAGTATGTGTGTGTGTGTGCGTGTGTGTGTGTGTGTGTGTGTGTGTGTGTGTGTGTGCGCGTGCGTGCGTGTGTGTGTGCGTGCATTCGAGGTTCAGTGTTGGGCAAGGTCACAGTCTCTCTTGTTAACTGAGTTAATGTTAATTACATTTTCTTTTGTACACCCACACACTTGAATGAAACAAGAGATCTGGTTTCATAGAGCTCCTTTTCAGGTTCGTGTAGTAAACCCAGAGTGCCAGTGCTGTCACTGCATTACTTTAAGAACTTTTTTTAATAAATGCCTTTTAAAACAAAACACATCAGTAGATAGAGGGTCCCAAACATGAGAAGAATGCAAAGAGAGGACCAGAGGCCCCACAGTAGTGACCAGGCTACGGCAATTTTATAGAGTCCATCAAAATTTTATTCCTCCCCCTTTCAAAATGAAATGGACTCCATGCTTTGATGAGGCTTTGAAGCTTTGACGACAGTTTCAGTGGATTAGGTCTCTGTCTGCACCCACCCGCCAATTGTTTAGAGCTTTTATCCAACATGGAATTGCTATTATAAGAATGTGCCTTTTTATTAAACACAGCTTGCATGAAGTAAGAGCTTCTTTAATTTAATCCTTCTACATTACGTGTTGATATACTTTGCCGGGGATACTCTGGCCAGATCAACATGGCAGTCGCAATAAAGAAAGAAAATACTGCCAAACCTTCAGTGCTTCCAAATGGGCATTGAGGACATTCCCTCTGTACAAGCCCTTTAATCTGGACTTAGTTATACAATACAAGACTACATTTGCAGTTTGGGGCCACATAAACACAACATATGCAACTAATTAACTACAGATATACATTTTTCAGCACAACACTTAAAATTTGTTCTAATTTTTTCAAGATTGGCAAAGAGTGCTAGGGTACATGCAAATGAACTCCAGCACGTGTGGCCTGCTCGCCACAGGGAAAAATGCTCGACCATTACTTGGTTTCGAACAAAATCAACATGGAGACTTTTCAGATGTTAACAGCATTACATAAAACCAAAATAAAATCTCAACACAGGTACTCACTGAATTTAAGTGACCAATGAATTTATGCTGCTGTCACCAGTACAAGAAAAGCTTGTTGGCATGCACGACCAGCAGATGATGTTTAACTGGTTTGTATGTGAACCAGTCTGTGCTGATAAATATTTTAACTCCGTACTCTCTACTGGAGAACAATATCAGAACCATTTTGTCTCTAACATAGCATTGAGAATATAGATTTGCTATTTTTTAATTCTCCATCACTCAATCACTGAGTAGCAGTGGACTTACATAGTGGCTACAAGAAAAGTGTCATGTGACTGGAGTGATGAAAGGCTCTCATGGGGTACTTATAAACTGAATTTGAAACACGATAATATCGCTACAATTCTGGAGACGATAGTCATTTGTCTACACTTACATTATCCAGCATATCATGCCAAAAGTGCAATGAGCTGAATGATTAATAAGTTACTGACTACTGAATTATCAATCTGCAAATGGATGTGATAAAGAAAATATGGTGAAGTGACTAACACTGAGTAGGAGGGAGAGAGGGAGAGAGGGAGAGAGATGAATTATTGAATCAGAGAGCTGGCCCATTTCCAGATGGCTGAGTCATGCTCATGGCCAGGTAATGATGAAGGTGATTATGAGGGTCTCAGTGAGACAGCACAAACAGCTGATCTTATTCAAGGTTCAAACCATGTAGCTATTTCCAGAAGCTCATAAGAAAAGTCCTTAAAATTTAAACTATAGGATTTGACACCAAAAAAAGCTATGATTGAATGACAAGAAATAAAACTGTTTACATTCTGATGTCTACAAACAAGCAAATACAACTGTGAATTTCCTCTTCCTGTAGCTTTGCCCAGTGCAGCGTAGCCAGGGCTGCTTCTGAACTCCAGGGCTGCCTCATCTTGGCCATTTGGCTACAGTGCGTAAGGCAGTCTCACAAAGTGTGAAATTACCATCTAACGCCTGGAGAAGCTTGGAGATGTGTCAAGAAAAAAGAAAACAAAATAGAAAAGAAAAGGCTGGGCGATGAGCGGAACAACAACCAGCAGCGCTAGCAGCCACCGATAAAGCTAGCAAAACTAGCATTCATACCGCTTATAAACAGCCATGCTAGCGGTGAATTAGCAGAGGCAGCAACAACACACTACAGAGGCCAATGTGGTGAACTCGGTGTCTGCAAGGAGGCAATAACACTGAGGCTGCAGATAATATAGTAATAGAACCTTCAGAGAAGGTGCTTGTCCGAGCTAACTGTTGCCATTCTTAAGCCTAACCATGTGTTCTTTGATCAAGTCAAGCTAACTTATTTTGTAGTTGAAATTGATACCGCTTACATTTTTTGTATTAGTTCCTCTCATGTTGCTGTTTTATTGATGCATTAGGAAACAGTGTACCAAAATATTGTTATGCTAGTCTGTGTTAACCTAACTAATACAGAACATATGGTGTTTCCAGGAATCCTTCATGTAGATCAATACAGAACATTAGGCTGAAGGAAAGCTGTATCACATGATCTGGTAGTGTGAGAGGCAAACGTCTCTAGAATGATGTGGGTGGAAGAAATAGATGAAAATGAGAGAGTAGGACAGAGAGTGGAAGAGTGAGTGAGAGAGTGAGTAGGACAGAGATTGGGAGAGAGAGAGAGAGAAAGAGAGAGAGATCAAACTATTTGCATTAGGCTTTCCTGTGGTGTGTAGCTATGTGTGGGTGTGCTTATATATACACACACATACCACTCTCCTTCGACGCAATGCTTAGAAGTATATTTCAGAGATTACTGCTATGGAGTTTATAAGCTGGAGTGAACATTGTGAAAATCTTTAACAAAGTTAAATTCCCTTTAAAAAGGCAGAGGATTCTCAGGTTCAAATATGTGAGATCAAGAGACAGAGAGGATACCTAACCTAGACGCCAGTAATGTCCCAGATATCTCCCCTACACTACCCACAAGACCCTATCCACACACACACACACACACACACACACACACACACACACACACCCCGAAGGCCTGACCTTCTTTCTAGCTTGTTGTTCACTCTAATCTGACCTTCTCAGTAGTGTATTGCACACGCATACATACACAACGCCCTCCACCCTACCCACACCTGATTTTCACATATACACACAATGGCATTTTGCCATCAATCAATGTGATCCTTCCTACCTTCTCTCACAAACACACATGCTGACAAGGCCAAAACACACACCAGACTCAGCAGATGTGCTTGGTCAGATCTGATTGAGAGCAGCGTCCCCACAGGAACACACACACACACACACACACAGCAGAACACACATACATATTTAGCCACTCATCAAACCTTTAAACTCAGCCATTACCTCACAGTATAGTGTTAAGAGAAGTGCTTCTCACATCCTCACTATAAAAGCACACTGGCTAATGGGGGCACTCCATATTCAAAACAATACACTCCATTTAGCTAAAAGCAACCCCATATCCCATATAGCATTCATATAGCATGCAGTAATCCACTTGCAGTCATAGCTGTTACTGTACATCCATGAAGATTATGTTTCCTGTATATTGATTTCTACTTGTGCATCAGGAATAAAGCACACAATGTTCTGTTACAACATACAGGTCTCCAAGTTGGCAAGTCAGGTCAAAGGGCGACATGGCATTTCCCACGATGGCCTAGCCTCTATGACATTATCAACACTCCGGGTGACTGGATGGGAAATGAGGAGGCGGAGCCTTTTCCTTCCTGGACGGTTCTCGAACACAATGACTGAACTTCCTAAACACAGGCATATGCTACAAACTCCCTGATGCTGTTGAACTGGAATACTGGAATAGGGAATAAGGTGAACCGGAAAGATCCTTTGGGATTACAGTGATTGTTTGGAAGGCAAAGAGTACCTAAACACAAATGTTCTCTCTCTCTCTCTCTCTCTCTCTCTCTCTCTCTCTCTCTCTCACACACACACACACACACACACACACACACACACACACACGCACCTATATCCTAGACTATACTTACCCCCCTGCATTTCAATGGATTTGACTTGAGGCTGATTTCATCAAAATGAAAGAATAAAAAGGTGTTTATACAAATGACCATGAGTACACACAAACACACACAAACAAGCACACGGAAACGTGCTGTACTACACTACACATCACACAGGTTGAACAAGTGTAGGTTCCTCCCCCAAGTAATTCACCCCAAGTAATTCACTCTCTCTGCATCATAAAAGCATGTAGGAGAAACACAAAGCTCATGCCATCAAAGAGCCTGTTTCCTCACCAGTTTTACACAACAATACAAACCTGAAGAACCTGTTCTACTTCTAACACACATCCACACATTACATATGTGTGTATGTGTGTGTGTGTGTATGTGTATGTATGTGTGTGTGTGTGTGTGTGTGTGTGTGTGTGTGTGTGTTGGTGACCTACTCAGGTTGCGTGTTTCTGTGTACAGTGAGCCTCTGGTTCATGGGTCCATGCCCAGGAACTCTTATTCAAGCATGAGTGTAAATCTGGGCTTCTGCTCATGTCACCATGTGTGCAACTTGCATAAGCAATGCAATGCAGGGCAACTGTGATCCTTCATAAGAGAACGAGAGAGAGAACATGACAACTGCAAGGATGAAGAGAAATGCATAATAGAGAGACAAACACACAGGCAGAGAGATGGATATTTTACTGTAGTTGGGTTCCTTTCTTTAAACACACACACATACACACACACACACACACACACCTGTAAATTCATTCAAATAACATATCATCTCACAAAAAGCAAAACAAGTTTGCACCACTTAGAAGAGTTGATCTCATCAGAGCAGACATAAATACACAAGCTTAACACATTCACACAGGAAGAGACCCAAAAAAGCACTTTAAGAAAACTCCATTACATAAAGACACATTCAAATATGACACGGTACTAGATGGACCACTCAGACACTAAAATACCCCTCTCACCCTACGACTCATACTGCCCTTGCCTTTGGCAACTTCATTGCTGTTCTGGACCAGTCCATTAACTGAGCTCTAGTGGGGTGAGGGTTAGAAGCCTTATGTCCAATTACATCCAATTATAGAGATTAGAGTGAGAGTTAGGTTCACCCTCACATGGTCCCGATATTGGACACGTCATTGTTCCCATTGGCAGACAGTGTGCTGGTGGCGGGCTGCAGATGCCCCTGTGCTTCATTGTCCATGAGAGAGAGAGAATGCTAAAGCAATCCCTTCATCATCTCTTTGGCTTTTTCTCCCTGGACACAACTTGCAATGTAAGAGCTCTTTGTAGTTTACTGAGCCATCAGCCTAAGAGCTATACTGATTTGTATTCATTCTCGAAGTTCCAACATCAAAGTCACCAGTCTGGAGATGACAGGCATCACTCTGACACATGTATATATGCAGGCGGTATTTTGAATGGCCTCTTTTTTATGTTTTTCTCTCACCCATGTAAATTTGCTACAATTTGTTACAGCAAAACCTAACAATGAAGCACCCTGTAATCATTTTGCAACATTTTATTTTTAAACATTGGACACAATGGGCTTCCTTACCTCCATTGATTTTTGGCTTTTAGAATTTGCAAAGGATAGTGATTTGCTAATCTGGTCATTAATCTCTTCTTAAGACCTAAAGCTCTGCAGTCCTAACCCCCTAAACCCACCGTACGTAACCACACTACCCGTTACCTGCACCAGTCAAGCAGGCTGTGACATGCCCCAATCACACTTGAGCATGTAGAGGTCACACTCCTACTGGGAGAACGTCTGCTGTACCACGAGGCTCCACACACCAGGGTCACAGGGCATGACAACAGAAAGACGCAGGGGGTGTTCAAAACTACATTTCTAACTAATACATTATCAGATAATGAAATATAGACTTACGTGTCACCAGATAACTTTGTCATCATCTAAGGTGGAAATCTCTGTCATGTCCAGATGGACTTAGACATAATATTTTAGCTGTGAAAAATTTGTTTTTAAGCATGATCCAGTCACTGTGAAGCATTATGAAGGGATTGAGAGAGAATATGAAAACAAGGGATGAGAGAGAGAGAGAGAGAGAGAGAGAGAGAGAGAGAGAGAGGGTAAAAGAGTGTGTTCACACCTAATGGAGCCTTTGTTTCTGCACACAGATTGATTAATGACAATGAGGTCATAGCTGGCACTGTGTGTGTGTATGTTGCTTTGCCTTTATTATTGTCTGCTAGGGTGTGTCTAACCCATGCCCTTCAGACAGCTCACTTAGCATTTACTGACAGGAGAGGAGAGAGGGCAATTAATAGCAGCAAAGGACTCTTTACATGTGTTCTTTCTTCTTATATTAAAGTACCACAACACTAAACAGGTGCATCAGCAGTAAAAAAAAATCATTTAACTTCTGATATGACCAGTCTGTTGCTAGACAGAAATGTGTGTGTGTGTGTGTGTGTGTGTCTCCATCTGAAACACAGTCAGGCCTGTGAGTTATCTTACCAGTATTAGTTACTCTACATAATGACAATGTATAAAGATAAGATGATTTTCCAAAATCAAACAATCACAGGCTTGGCTGTGTGTCAAATGGACACACACACACACACACACACACACACACACACACACACACACACACACACACACACACAGACACAGACACACACACAGACACGCACACACTTTGGAGGTTACTGTACCCTATATTATATTAATCTAAGAGCACTTTTATACTAAGTAACCAGAAATTACTTTTCAAAACACATTTCAAGATGCATTTCATACTCAGTGCAACTTGACAAACAAATAAGCACCAATCAGAGACTGGTACTATCTAAAAGGTTACCAGGGTGAATAAGTGACTAAAGCCATTAGCTGTTGGGAGAGTCCCTCAGGGTACATCGCTTTGCTTCACTGTGCTGCTGTGCGACAACAGAAAAACAGAGAAGAGGCTTGCATCCCCTAATGCTCACACACACACACACACACACACACACACACACACACACACACACACACACACACACACACACACACACACACATACACACACACAATACTACTAGAACAGAGAGATTGTTCATAGCATCACTAACTCCCTCCACTAGTGTCAAACAACTCTGTAGATAAATAATCTCTGTAGATAAATTATGATCGAACCCAACCTCTCTTTAATCTTCTATGCATGATTGCATAGAAATGGAGATTATCTTAAAGGACCTTCTGAAACTTATAGCTAAGCATGAGGCGCTGCAGCTTGTCAAACAAACTAAATAGTAAATGAAGCTCGTGTTCAGCACTGAGTTTAGAGGCTATTTTTACTCCAGTCACAAAGCTCAGCTGACTGTTGTCAGGCACTGTCGCCTGGCACCTCCAGCTACAGAACTGTGACGCATTACAGTAAGACCTCAAAAGACTAACTAGTGAGAGAGAGAGAGAGAGAGAGAGAGAGAGAGAGAGAGAGAGAGAGACAGAGAGAGAGAGAGAGAAAACAAAGAGAGAGAAAGAGAGAGAGCGAGAGCGTGTGAGAGAGAGAGAGAGAGAGAGAGAGAGAGAGAGAGAGAGAGACAATATTATTTGTTTATGCAAAAGAAAGAACTGCAAACTCACCAGTCAAGTAGCTACATGGGAACTATTGTATTATTATAATAAAGGTTTCAGTAGTTAATATGAATAGTAAACAAAATCATCTCTGGCAAGCATGCTCTAAAACCAAAGAACATATTTATCCCAAATTTGTAACATTCTAACATGCTGACCATTTCATTGCCAGGTTAACGTACCTATTTGCTAATAAACTCAAATATTAGCCTTTATTTAGCAGTTTGGTATTTGAGCTATACATTATGAAAAATGTAGCTCTGGCAATAATTATATGCCAAAACCTACCCACACTGTCCTTCCACTTTCTATGAACTGTATCAGATTTAAAAACAAAAAAGTGGCTGTTATTTCCTGTGAGAGGATGGGCCTAATGCCCCTTAACCCTCTACCCCACCTCAAATACACAAAACACACACACAAGCGCTGACACACCCATATTTTAAAAGAAACGTTCTAATTCAGGCTGTCGTTCAACTCGTTCAGTTGCTCAAGAATCAGAGAGAACAGCAGTGGAACCGTGGTGCTGTGTGCCGACATTTCCCTCAGACGTCAATACTGCACTCAGCAGATGGCACGTAATGGGCATGACGGGAGTGTCCAGTAATGTACAGTAGGAGCCTACTCACACACACACAGGCAGAGGACGACTGGCATAAACCTGTAGTTGCCCGCAATAAAAACTGGGACTCAACGTACTTCCTGTCTTCGACAGGCATTACAAATACATGAGTCTGCATGTGTGTGGGTGTGTTGAGAGATATGTGGATGTGTTTCTGAACTGTTTCATTCATAACAGAGCACACCCTCACACTCTCCTGGTCTGCCAACAGGACCAGATTAATCCATGTTAGAGGAGCTCTCCTAATTGGCAGCCTTCCTGAATTTCCAGAGGATCTCCTGTGACTTCTATCCAAATATCAATCCGGTTCCACAGAACTATCTGGTGGCCAATCAAAGGTAAGCGCTGGTCACAGCTGACTAATATGTCCACAGATATATGACCTCATAGATCAAAGTACAAACAAGAAGAAATGCGTAACAGGTAGTCTGACTAAGTCACCCAAAGCTTACACAGGTAGATAGTTTCCATGAAAGCAGATGAGTCACTACTGATGGCACAATAATGGCATAATGATATTTTCAGCATACCCAGAAGGCAAATTAATGATGTACTCCATATGAATATTAATAGGAAGCAGATGCATAACAGCTGACCAGGGAGTGCATTGCAAAAAGACATGCAAACAAGATTTCTTTTCTTGTATAGTCCATTACGTGCACTCTAGTTGTAACCATCCCTCTGCCTTAAAATTAGATCAAGTGGCCAATATCAGACTTAATCTCTCAGATTGTTATCCCGCTGTCTGGAGAATAAGTGTAGTTTTAGGCAAGGTTAATGCTTTGTGTGTGTGTGTGTGTGTGTGTGTCGCTGTATGAAGACCAGACTTGCCAGATGAATCTGTATAAATGGATAACATTAGTTGTGCAGAACCTCCCAATTACGCTCACTTCCTTCAGCCCTCTGACCTGCCATTCTCTCTCAACTTCAGTCATCTGTCTCTTCCATCCCTTTCAATACTCTTGCTTCATAATGCTTTTAGTTAATATGCTGCCTCTGTGAAGCCACTGAATTAGATTTTTCAGTTTTTTATTCATTCTCTCTTTCCTCTCCCTCTCCCCCCATCAGGCTTGGTTCAGAAATGATCTCCTATTCGCTAGGTCTGAACACTTCAATTACTATAATGGGCTTGGATGATAATGCTTTTCTACCAGACCCCTTTTACCAAACACACACATGTATACATGGATGCAGACACACACACACACACACACACACACACACATGCACGCATGAACACGCCCTCACAAACCACAAAGTGGGAGGGATGAGAGCTGGGAAACACACGCACACACACACACACAGGATTTCCTGCTCCACAAGGCTGCTACACTGGGCTACTTGGTACCTATCCAAATAATTTTCATTTGCTACATTTAATTTTATTCTATGGTGCCTTAATGGCACATGCAGAAAATTTTGCTGTTGGAGATCTGTTGCCTGGCCTCTTGAAAGCATGCTGGAAATGGTTCTTTCATTTTACCTTGCACCATGCATACATGCACACACACACACCTCATCAGTACTAAAACCGCAGTTCTTTCACACTCGTCCAGAATACACTACCTGGCTCCCTCGTATGGACCTGTGTCTGGAGGGGTGGTGGCACAGAGCCTGCACCTCTGCGCCGATATCCCCGGTTTCTCTTGCATAAGAATGCCATCATAGAAGTGTTAGACTTGGTGCCACACTATTAATTGGTGGCTCTGAACATGCAGTAGTGGTGCCAGTGAGGCTGGGTATGGCCTTAGTCAGCAGGGTGGCCAATGTGGGCTTATATTTAAAGAGGTTTGTATGGATGAGCTTGGAGGGGGGTGGGGCTAGGATGCCAGACCTCACTCTTGAGCCTTCTGAAGGTGTCATGGGCTTAATTCAGACAAACCCTGATGAAGGGAGGTGCCTACTTGATGACCCTGGCTGACTACTATATCACTCACCAGAATTTCACAAGCTACCCTATTTGAATTAGCACCCCGGTGTCCAATTAGAGACCAATAAAAGAGGGATGAAATAAGAAGAGGAGAGACCTAACAAGAGATGGATTTTATACCCATTGCTTCCCATTGTATGAACACACGCATGCATACACCTCACAAAACACACAGACCCATTAGTCAGGGCTTTTCTGATTTAAACATGGTAGCAATTGTGTGTGTGTGTGTGTGTGAGAGAGAGAGAGAGAGAGAGAGAGAGAGAGAGAGAGAGAGAGCGCGAGACAGAGAGAGAGGGAGCGAGACAGAGTGTAAAGAAAGAGCTCGACAGCTTTCCTTTGTTCTCACAAGGCTGCATCCTGCCATTAACAGTTGAATGCAAGTTAGGTTTCCTTGCTTGCACTATGACTCTTAGAGCAGACCCCAAACCAAACCAGAGAGCGGAAGACACAGGGCAGTGTGTGGGGGGATGGAGAGACAGAGACAGAGAGACAAGGCACATGGCAAATGCAAACAGACAAATACTGGAATAAAACACACAAAACTCATTAACAATGACAAAGCAAACCACTGCATCTTGAACCATCCAAAGAATAGCTGCTGACAGAGCAATACATATAGGGTTAGGCCTCTGGCCCCATCATCTTGTGCCATCATTGCCCTTATATCAATAACCTTTAATCAGTACAGTGCTGAGTGCAATAGCAACCTGAGCCCACCCACTGACCTACAGTAAGAACTCTCATTCGTCAGTATGACAGGCTAATGTAATATTCATTAGCAGAGAGAGTAGTCAACCAATCAGAGCAAGTGTGCACTTAGTAGCAGCTGTGAGATATGGTCACTGCATCATTCTGGAAATGCCGCATTCATGTGATTTATTATCAGTATGTTTTCAGCTGCTCAACAAGAGTAGATGAGCAATCTGACCAGAAGGATTTCCCACACCCTGTGACCCAGGCCCACATCACATGGTTTGACATCGGCTAACAAACTGCTAACATTTCAAAGAAAACATCACTCACATGTGTATATATGCCTATATTACTACACTATTAATATATTCACCTTTGTCAGGACAGAAAGATGTAGCAGAAAGGTACTGCTTTAAAGGACACTTACCCTCATTTCGTCTCCTGGTGTGGCATACGTAAACTAGAGCACAAACACCTACTAGGTATGCCACACTGTGTTTCAGGCCCAGCAAGGGCTGCCTCCATATTCTACCCATCCCCACAGACTAAGACACTCTCTTAACACTAGCTCATCAGTCTCATGCAGGTAATACTGGCACCTAGAAACTGAAGAAACTAATGAATACTACAAGTTACTTGTTCTGCAATATACTGCTTAACAACTGTGAAGTCACTGAGTTTCACTTCTCTCTACATATTAAACTGCATTTACATTTTTTTTTTGGCATTTAGCGGACGCTCTTATGCAGAACAACTTACAAAAGTGCCTTGTAATTTACTCATAGAATGCATCCTAGCCAGTACAGTAGGTTCAAGACACCATTGAACTATAATACTGTTGAAATACAAGGATCAATGCTGTTACCTAGAAGTGCAAAACAAGTAGAAGCTCCATAATCAGACAATGAAGTGCAATAAGCCAACAATATCAAACTATATGTGCTAGAGTTTCAGTTACCAAACAGTAATATGAATTTCATGGCTGCAGGATCACTGGTCATTTAAAATATTCCACAAATAGATAAGTCTTCAGACTGCGTTTGTAGTGTTGTTTCACTGTTATACCTCACGATAAGAGGCAAGTTAGTGCTACAGTACACACAACTGTTGAGTAATAACATTACTCGGCCAAAAGACATATTGCTATTAGAGGTCATTCACTGAGAGTGAGGACTGCATGCCATCTTTAAAGAGAAGAATATGAATATGAGAATGAGAGAAAGAGAAAGAGAGAGTGTGAGTGTGTGTTTAATTTGAAGATCTGTCCCTCGTGCTAAGTCTAGGTGGCAGGCATGCTACATTAAATGCCAGTCTAAAAAATGGAGTCTGCTTTATTGTCAGGCAATATAAAACCGAGAGACATGAGCACATCACATTTTTCAATGGGCTTCTATAAATGATGGATATGGAGTACATTTATGAAGGTTAAAACCACAGAATCTAATGGCTAAACATGACTGATGATGCACTTACCCATAAGACAAAAAGGTATGTGGCCTATTACTAACTTTGTGTGTGTGTGTCTCATATGAAAGGCATGACTTTCATAGGAGGCAGAAAGAACACAGTCATTACGAACATTGTGTAAGTGGATGTGTCCGTGTCTGAGCTTGCGTTTGTCTGTGTATAGGCAGGTTGACGTACATGGAGAGCACTGCCTGGCTAGTACTTGCTAGCAGTCGCCGTGGAAACAGTAGCGTACATTTAAAAAAGAGTCACTCAATGCCACTGAACTCTGACCAAACACAGTAAGCATACCTGCACAGTCTCCATCCATCAATATAAGTCACACAGTCCTTGTGCCATTAGGATATAGAGACATACAGTAAAGGGCAGCTACCAATGACTCCTTTGCTCTCACTGACCCTGCACGCTTTTAATTGGTCAGGGCAGTGTGGATGAAGTCAGCCTCCAGTCCTAATGGTGCATCAGTGTTGCCCTTTGGCAAGTAAAGCTATATGGTAACGAGGTACACTGCTTAAGTGTGTTTCTAACTCTGGTCCAGAACAGTTCAGGAAAGTTAAGATTAAAAAAAAATGTAAATCCCAAAGAAACACAGGAGAAAAAAAAAAAAAGAATCAGTGACCTCTGCTGTCTGTGACCTTCCTCTTGATCTTCACAGTCTGGTAGTTAGCACCTTAATATAACCCCCACCCTCTATATTAGTTTATGGGGCATTTTTCAAGGTCACATATCAATGGAACAAGTGTAATCTTAAGAAAAGATAATCAAATCACTGTTGCACAATCATCTCCAAAATCGAATGAGGGCAAGCCAGCCCCATCGAGAAATGCTGTGAAACATTAGCGCCCACAAAAGAAAATGTGTAGGAATGAATATGAGCTGCAATAATAACCTTTTGCCAAGAAAGACATTCTATTCATTTATTCTGGCGGGAAGCACTTACTGAGAGGAACGAGTCAGTGGAATGAGAGTATGGAATGTTTTCAGATATACTGTATGAATAAACCCTCACCCTTACGGCTAAAGTGCACACAGAGAACAGCAGTGTTCTGCACTACAGCTCACGCAGTACACAGTGCTGCGCTTACGTTAATGATGGCATTTTAGGACAAACAGTCCATAGGCTCATTGTACCAGATGCTGATTAAAATGTGTTGTGCGGGTTGCGTTCTGCTGACCAGTGAGACCACACAGCCCACGGTGTGGGGAAACTCCAGGGAGAATGCAAGGGTCATGACCTGAGGTTGAGGTTGAAATCCACCCTTTCCATTAGCTAGGAAAGATGGCACATATTTTAAATGGGAAGTAGGAGAGTAACCAAAAGGGGGGGGGGGAGTACACACACACACACCTACACACACACACACCTACACACACACACACACCTACACACACACACACCTACACACACACACCTACACACACACACACCCCTCCATAAACAGTTTCTTACATACAAATGTACCTCACTATGAACAGGTGCTTCACACAAATTCTTATGATTGTATTAAACACAAAGAAATATCCTAGCGGTTCATGATGGTAGCTACCTTCTGGTGTACCAGTGGGACACATAAAACAACTAAACAATCAGAGTCATAACATCTGAAAAGGGAGAAAATAAGTGAGTTAAGAACACACCCCAGCTCTCGCTGGTCAGCCTTGGGTGTCTATGCAAATCAGAGGAGACATTAGACAGAGCAGAGCCATTAGAGCGCAACACAAGGACAAGCTGACATCAGCTGTAAACAAGCCACTGCTCATGCACAGTTCTTGGGAATATCAGAAGGCATTTCCCATCAACTCAAAACCAAAAGTCTCACAAATTTCCCAGACTCGGAAAATGTTTAGTGCTCATCACTGAAAAGCCCGGTGCAGTGTGTCAGGTTGGTCATGCCGAATTGGTTAACGTGGTGGGAGTTTTAATGCTCATTGATTTGTCATTGCTAATCAGCATCGTGTGAGGAGCGTTAGATGCGTGGCCAGCTGAGTGAAACAGCACCTAGTTGATGTTGGGGAAGTTCTGCTTCCAACAAAGCCTGTGTGGCAGATAATCTTAAATTCTAGGGCAAAATTGAAGCATCCACAGTGGCCACCTAAAGAAAATGTGGGAAATTTTACCATTTCTGTAAAATCCATTTGAACTCTAGCAGCAGGTAAAGAAATAGATTGCAAGTTTGGGGTTACATGTTTCTCATAAGATTCGAGTCACTGTATATAAATAAACCTTACACTACAGGTAGCGATACAGTGTTGTCAATGTTATCTTTCAAGAACACTCAGTATATAAACTGGCGATGTCGGGTGCTTCATCATCAATGACAAACACCTGTTTAGAGGATTATACGTAAATAATGTTTGGGATGCAAGGTGAAAGGCGCTGCGCGATCCTTCTCGCGCAGGAGGCAGCGGAAGAAGGGAGAAGGCACGCTTGGGATACGTGTGCGTTCCCGGTTCTGGCGGAGACAAGGACAGCACCGGGACAGCACCGGGGTGCTCACAGAGCAAGCCGACAATCGTCACCAGCCTCGCGCGCAGTCATCCTGAGCCAGACATGTAAATAGCGCTGCCACGCGCAATCATGGTCACCGTTAGTTATTTCTCTAGTCCCGGCCACTTTTCTTACCCCTTCCATTCCCTACTTCCACGAAAGGAAAAAAAAAAAAAAACTTCTGAAAGTTTTTTGAATCAAAAATATATATGAAACGGTAAGTTGTGTTGTCTAAAGACTCAGACACTTCTGTGAATACTGCATCTTAAGTCGTTGATATTAGTACTAGAGCAAATTCGTTGTCTTTGTTCCTCTGCTCCAACAAACACGCTTTCTGCCACATAAAATATTTCTGAATGCTGCTTGTGAACCTGCTCTTTATATTCTTTGCACTGTAGAATGCATAAAGTAGCACGAACAACTCCACGGCTTGGAGTTTAGATAATTGCGACGTATGTTCAGGTTTGGGCACCTGCTTCCCGCCCATGACATTGTCGGTAAATCGTGCGCAGCCCTGGGTTTACGAAATTAGACGCTTTTAGAACAGGGAGTATGTGGTCATTGCAGTCAGTCCAACTGGTTAACCTTTGGTAACACATCGCCAGGCGCAGTGGCGTCCACAACATTAGTAGACGTGTAGCTCTCACCTCGATAATCGCTGTTAGCTGCTGTCCAGGTGCAGAGAGGAGAACAAAGCGCTAGGATTCCAGCGAGCAGATAAGTGGCTGGCTTCATGTTCTGAGAATCCGAGCCACGTTTAGGCTTTAAAGAAAGTTCAGAAAAAGTCTCCAAACGTCCAGACTCAACTGTAGGTCATTCTACAGATAGCAGCGTAGCAAGCGGAGACCTCCGCGGACTTGGAGCAAAGCGCTGACTCGCGATTATGAATGTAAGCAATAGGAAACAAATGTGAAGGAAAAAAAAATAAACAAATGCTTTTTTACGCTTCGTCCGCTTGGGGCTGTTGTACGATGTTAATTATCATCGCTTTTAAAACCGTCTAAAAGTATATTATTTCAGCACAGAGTTAACATACATTTGAAACGTATTATGAAAAAGTCTAAGATTTCCAAAGTTAATAGAAACGTCAACATAATTTTACCCGCTGTCAGTATCAGGCAGGACATGAAGCGTTACGCTCCGTTCCTTGTGTGCACTGCCTGTAGCCTACATAAATTCAAATGGTCCCATATGAACCACTCACTATCCTCGACCAAGCGCTTGTACGCTACAAAAAAAATGCCCGCAACTGACTGTAAAATTGAAATTAAAAGACGAAAAGGCTGGAAGCCTACAAAGAAAGCTAAGGAGCGTTCGTTGTCGCGTACAGCCAGAGATCCTGCCCGCATAAGCCAATTCACAAATCCTTTGAGCCCCGCCCCGCTTATAAGGCATAGGCTAATACCAACAGGTAAGCTTCCATGTGACCCACTACGAGTATATAATAATATTATTATATATAATCTACTAATAATCTACTACTACTACTACTACTAATAATAATAATATACGAGTATATAATAATAATAACAGTATATAACGTATATAATAACAATAATAATAACAACAATAATAACAAATATTATATAATAATAAAAATAATACGAAAAATAAGAAACCATGAATTCTTCTTTATACATTTGCAATAAATAAAGTTCACTTCACCAATAAATAAAATATATATTTTTGAAAGATTCATAAAATTTGTTTATATATGACTATATGATTAATGTCGACCCATGGAGAAGTGGGTTCGGAGCGTGACGAACGGGACGAGCTTAAACAAAGACGCCCGGGGAGGGCGTCCGTCAGCGGGCTGCTGCGATGGAGCCCCACGCTCTTACACTGGACCAAAGCGCGATGGAAGCTGGTTTACAGAGGGCTCGGCCCAGTGTCCGTCTGTCTCTTTAATCTGTGCTAGAACAACGGCAATAGACAAGCCTGCGCTATACGGGTATTTTTATGGCGCAAAGGGAACAAAGGTTAAAGTCAGAGAAGTCAGAGATGATGAAAGAAACACTTTCAAATAGGAATTTGAATAAACGATTACGGTGGCATTTACTGGGGAAAACACAATCCCTTATTGTCTTGGCTGGAAAAAAAAACATCCACTTAACACATATCGAATTTCATTTTTCATCTGTATTACAAAGCGCCATCTTCTGGGCAGGTGCATATTGTACAATTTGACGTAATTTAACATAAATATTAACATTAAACATAAATATTAATAGCATTACTACCTTGCTTTATATAAGAATGCAGGTAAATAGGATAGCTATTGAATCACGAAAAACTGTGGTGCATGTTTGAGCACATATTGCTCAGCGTGTATTCTGCTTCCAGTCAGATTCATTTTTTTCTTCCTGACACTTTCATCAGAGTGTAGAAGTCAACACTGGTCTGAACTGTAAATGGTCCCTTAATCAAGCTAAGCAGGAATAAACATGTGATTTTGTACTGGCTTAAGCTGATCCCAGTGCATTACCATGAATCTCTGAAGAGCAGTTTCCACACTAATAACTGTTCCAGCATCAGCATCTATAGGTGAAATCTCACATCATAGATGTAAAAACACCCTCCTTTTTTTGACCAGCTATTACAAATGCATCTCTTTTAACCCACATCATGCATGGATGTACATACATTTAGAGCCAAACCAATCAGGATGGGCAGCCTGAAAGAGTCTTAAAGGGATCGTCATGCTCTTTATGTGATGGTACATTATCATTCTTCCCTTGATGTGTGCAAGATACACAACATGCTATCCACCATCCTGCTATCAACCTTATAAACAAAACCACAGACATAGATTAGATGGAAACCTGCGCACAGAACAATGAGGCAGTAGAGTTTAATATCTTAATGTGACCAGGGGGAGTGTTTGTGTGCGTTAGTGTGATGGATATTATTGAGTGTAAAGAACAGAATCAGAGGGACACAATAAGATAATAAAATTTTAAGGATTAAATATTTGTCCCAAAATTCCATGAGGTAAATAAATGTGAGTGTGTCCATGTGAAGGAGAGAGAATGTGAGACCATCTCCTAGTGTGGGGGCATATGCTGTGTAAGAGAGAGGGTGTGTCATGCCAACTCTCATCACTCTCAGATTGGAAGAGGTGACCTTGTAACAGGCTCTCCCCATCTGTGGAGGAATGCTAACGTGATTGGATTTATCTGGAGAGACAGCCCTACACTAGCTGGTATTGTCCCTCATTGTGAACTCTGTGTCTGCATGCACGTTTGTCTACACCTTATCTCGGACCCTTCAAAACCTACCCAATGTAATGAGCATCCAGTGCCTTCAGTCAATGTCTGCGATTTCAATTGCAGAATGCAAATTAAAGTGTTAGCCCTATTCCATCGAACAGCATGTATGTGACTGTATGTCTGTCTGTACTACACATCCACATCACAGGGTTTAGGGATGCAACTGCTAAGCCTTCCTCCCCTCAAATAATCTCCACACAGCGATGCCGCTAGCTTTTCTGGCTCATTCCTCTCCGTATCCACAGCAAGCATGGAACATCACTGGGCATAAATATACTATTAATGCCATCCATTCCCCAGGCTCCACCCCTTCCCCAGGCTCCACCCACACAGGCTATCGCACCAGCGGGGTACAGGTGGGCTGATGCTATCTCCAGGGACCCTCCCGCGTGATATCTCTCGTACATATCTCTAAATTGGCTGTGTGGTTAGTAGCCCTGAGCAGAACGACCTGTCAGGGAGGATTTTTCCCTCTCACAGCAGGAGTGCTAGGAGGGGGATGGTGGGAGCGTAATTCACACGTCTCTCTCCATCCCCCCATCATTGAGCCAGAGAGCCAGGAGGGGTTGATCTTGAAGTGGGGGAGAATGTTCTGGAAGGGGTCTGATGCAGCAGTGTGTGCGGGGGCTGCACATAAAAAGAAAAATGAGGCGAATTCACGAATACATAAATATGTGTATAAGAGGACTGCTGCGTGTGTGTGTGTGTGTGTGTGTGTGTGTGTGTGTGTGTGTGTGTGTGTGTGTGTGTGTGCTGTATAATTGAGGATTCATGTGTGGAGAAGCTTATGCAGGTCAGGCAGATCTGTTCCCTTCCACTCCTTTTTTCAACTAAATTGCCTAAACATTAACAATCCTGAATCAGCAGTGAACAGTTATTGCTTAAAATATATGCAAATAAAATAAAGTATACATACACAAAATAAAATAAACATAAAAGCTCAAACAATAGAATCACCAAGCAAGCAGTAGCAGTATGACTTCTCTTTCACTGCCCTGTATGGTAGGAAGGCTCTGTTTAATAAAGCCCATATGGAATCTCCTCTCATTTAATTACACAGATGAGACTTCCACTCAAACTGATTAGCCTATTGCTGTGACAGGTGCATTGCTCAATAAAAAGTAAACAAATTGCACATGCACACACACACACATAGACACACAAACACACACAGACACAAAATTCCAAGTAACATGATTTAATTCCAGTGGTTTTGGATAACACACACAATATGAAATCTGACAAACACAAAATTAATCTCTTACACGTCCATCTGTTTGCATCTGACAAATCATCTCACTTACTACTCTGACAGAGTTCAGGAAAAGGGTTAGGGGTGAGCAACACAAATTAAATAACAGAACATGAACACAATTTAGACACCTAGAAATAGTATATCTCAGACTGAGGGACTAAAGAAAAGTAAAGTTTTTTTTTTTCTACAGACTTGTTCTGGAGTACAAAGTACAATCCAAATTCTCCAAAAGCTGATATAGAATAGGCAAAAAAAATGTAGTTGTATAAACTGAATAAGTTGTCAATTGATGTGAAGAATTTGCCTTTCAGTGTCATTCCAGGTTTCATACTGCATAGGAACCCACTGTTAATGCTAACTTTCAATTTTTACATGAACTTCATTAACATTTATATTACAAACCATTACAGTTTAAGTACAGCCAAAATTGCAAGTTAGAAGCGAGTGAAATTATGCCAGGAAGGACTATAATCTTACAGCTCATCCACCAGCCAAAATCTTCCATTGAGAAATCACTGAACAGAGCAAACATTCGAGCCTTACATGTCCCACGAGAACCAATAAATGAGCCCCCAAAGATATGAAGATTTAATGTTAATATGTAAAGGTTAATGAGATAGTAGTTCAGAACTGAAAGTAAAGTCAGAAATCCTGCATACAACTTTTGATTATACATTATCTCAAGGAAGTTTTCACAAAAGCCCTAAAAATATATTACTTTGGTTTTAAAGTGCAAAGGGTTAACCCCACCCTTCTCACAAATAGGCTACATACATGTAAATGCAATGAACAACAACACAAGTGGTAGAGGTTGGGTGTTTCCTCAGTTTCTAGTCAGTTTTGTTGAAAGTGCTTTGTCTTTGTTGCTTTGTGATTGCCTCCACTGGTATCTGTCAGAGGATGGAGACCTCTGACCAAGGTGAAAATGTCATTCCAGCCTTGGGAGCCCAATCTGACCTACACTGTCAACAGCTAACTACAAAACAACAAGAAAATCCATTCAGATTGTTGATGGTACTGCAAACACCATGTAAGAAAAGAGTAAACAGTTAAGGTGAGCCAGGGATTGGGGAAATTTGTTTACTAGTGCATGTTTAAATGTAAACGAACCTGGATGAGTGGGAGAGATGCATAGATGAACGGTCCAGGGGAGAGAAGACAATATGTCTGCTTGTTATTATTTTATATAACATAAACGTTTTTGTAATTTCTCATGAAAGACCTGGCTCTAAGTGGCATGGCTATTGCAAACTGCATTCCTCAGAGATCACCATTCTGCATGATGAATATGCATGAAAGAGGTGAGAAACAGAGAAGAAAGGCAAGAAGGTGATGGGGGCATATAATAAAAGGCTATTCACATGTATGTCTCCGGGAGAAATCGGGGCTATAATGACAGATATGACTAACCTGATCCCTAAAAGACCTGCCTGCCTTGAAGGAGAATAACTGGCATTAACTGCATAATGCAGAAACAGGGAGACCGACAAAATGAATCAATATATCAAGCCAAGCTTGCAAACCATATGGGCCCTAAATATATAATTATGCATCATGGGTTTATTCCTTTACATTTTTAAAACATGTTTTTGCCCATAAGGAAGGAGTTGCGCAGATGGCTGATTTTGAAATCATGTATCCCTCAGTACACTCCCAATACCAGACAGAGTCCAAGCTCAGACAGCACTCCAGACAAATAAGGCTTTCATCACCTAAGAGGCTTTGGGAACATCTCTGTATGACTACAGGTCAAATGGAGCATGTTAGTCTCATAGTGGAGCGGAGGAGATCATATGCTCCACCAGATATAATACATATGCTGGCAGTAAGGAACTTATACTTGTCTAGATAATACATAATTATTAAAAAATATAAAATATTATATTTATATATTATAATATAATATATTATAAATATACATAAAATATGATGCCTCTGTACAGTGAATGTCAGGAATACACCAAAAATAAGGAACATTTTGTGCATGTCAAGCAAAAAAAAAACTAGAATGATGCACCATCTCTCTCTCTCTCTCCCGCGTGCACACAGACACACACACATTCCTGAATACAAAGCTTTAACTGTGTGTGAACATATAGCACCATAATCAGGACCACTGCCGTACTCACATGCTGTAAATCAACATGGTGGTCTGTACTACTTCATACACTATGCTCTCTCATCTGACACACTGCAGTCAGCATGACACAATGGAACTGTACCAAACTGAGATCAGAAGAAAAGATCACATGGGAAAATGGAATGCCCAGAGTTGCACCATTCCTAGTCACAGGCAAGAGCTATCTAGAAGTAAGGGGTGAGAGAGAGAGAGAGAGAGAGAGAGAGAGAGAGAGAGGGAGATGAAGGAAGAGAGAGAAGGAAGGAAAGAAGAGAGAGAGAAAGGGAGAGAGGAAGGAAGAGAGAGAGATAAAGTGAGAGAGAGAGGGAGAGAGGAGGAGGAGGACGGGGGTCGTATTTTTCATGTCCAAAATACAAAATCATCAAGAAATCCTTTCTGCACAGAATTACTAACAATTTCCCCATATTTCCCACACTGACCTATATGGAAAAACTGAAAATATCACTGGGGGAAAACACCCAAACTATAGATTTAGCAGGACAATTTATACAAAACTGCCATCAGACAAGAGAACTAAGACTATATCAGATATATTCACAATTATTTAGACTGTTTGTAATCGAATTTCTTTTTCTTAGTTACAAGCTATTTTTTTATTTTTATTTTTGATCCTCTATAAAACTCTTATTCATTTGTGCACTAATAATACATTTATATATACAGTATTGCTTTGGCAACAGATGTATTTTATCCTGCCATACTAATAAAGCACATTTGATTTGATTTGAGAGAGAGAGAGAGAGAGAGAGAGAGAGAGAGAGAGAGAGAGAGAGAGAGATAAAGTGAGAGAGAGAGAAAACTACATTTTTGCCTATCCTTCTAGATTATGATTCTAGTAATAGAATAATTACATTATTGTTAAATCACCCAGATCCAGATTATTTAATTTCCCTAAATTCAAACTGTTGATTAATATTCAAAAGGATTCTTCCAAGATGAACGGCTCTCCAGAATTATATTAGTGGTTTCACGTCTAAAATAGTTCACAATGACATAACGAGGCATATAAGAAGAGGCTAGCTGTTGGTATAATTGAGCTTTAAAACTTCATAACCACCCCCGTGCCACACTAACAATAACACTTGGTTTGAAAAAGACCCTTACAAAGCTTTTCACACATGGAGTGTCCTCACTCTCTGCTTTGTTCAGTTTGGTCAGCTCTCTTGTGGTTGTCATGGCAATTGCATATACACATTCAAGCAAGCCATGAGCCACACCACTCAATCTGCCACTTGGTTCATGTGTTTACATTAACATGAGCTTTAGGACCCCAAGACCAGCAGCAGAAGACCCCATCTGCCACCATGTTGGCTCGGGGCCAGGTGCACTGGTGCCCGAGTAGAGCCAAGATGGCGGCTTGGAACTCAAGTCAGTGTAAATCTCACAAGTGAAGGGCACCAGGTGTTGAATGCATGTGCCATTATCAGCTGGGAGACAGGACAGGAGGAGGCAAGATGCTGCCCAGGGTGTTAGGTGCGTGTCATATCCAGAGGCACGCACTTGCCTCAAACAAACCATCAAATTCTGAATACCACATAACTGCAGGAGTAGGACCTTTGATGGTAGGGGTGACCCCAAAATGCATGTTCTCAGCTTTCAAGCATATGCTGATAGGATTACACAAAGGGACAATGGATGAAGTCAACTGTTAAAGATTTTGATGGACTAGTTCTTTAATGGCTAAAAACGTATTCCATGTCTTATGTCAGAATCAAATGACCAAAGATGCTTAGAAAACATGAGAAGAAGAATGACCTGGATACCAGGAAATAGAACGGATACACACACAAACAGTTTTATAGGATTCGAAAGCACATGCATTAGCTTTATTTAAATACAAATGAAGTGGTTTGTAATGTATTGGAGCATAATATAGATTAATTTGTCCACTCTGTAATTTAAAAGAACTAATGACAAAAAAGTAGAGCAGCTTGGCATCGCAAATTATTTTGGAGTATATTTAGTCCTCTTAAAATGAGTTGTGGATTGCAACATGAAGGAATAACCTTTATTTCAGGATTCATTGACGTTATGCAAGGTTTTGGAAATGCAAAAGTGATGTTTTATTTGACATTATTATGATTAAGAAGGTATGAAAAAAAGGTATTATGATTAAAAAAGTATCATACCACAGAGTATATGTTTAATTTCACCTGTTAAAGGCACACAAGTTCTTACACCTAAAAAGAAAACTACAAAAACAAGAATGAGCATAAGTTAAACTTAGTGTGGAAGTGTTATTGCCTACGTCTTTGTTTAATGCTCTGACTATTGCCACTGAGCGTATCAGCATTCACGTCATCCTTTCTTTCCTTATCGTAGTTTATTAATATTGAACAGAAGGTGTCTATCTTTTCAGGGCACAAACAATAGATTGTGCAGCTAAGATATTTGAGACAGGATGCTATTTTACACAAATTCACACTTATTACCCAGATAAATAGGATATTATTATTTCTTAGTCAGCCTAAGACTATAGCACAGTACTGTATGTAAAAATGTTCATTTTAAAATTTTAAATATTGCAAAATAAGAATATTCTTAAGATTAAAATAAGATCAGAAATTAATATATGCCTTTATTACCTGTAGGTTGAATTACCACAGTGCATTACTGCTCCACCAAGGAAATGGACATATTAGACCTGGTTAAACAACCCTGCACTGGCAGTTGGTATTTCATATTGATTACAAAATTATATCGATAAATTTTATGTCAATCTGCCTTACTTTTAAGATACAAAACACTATATAAATAATGATGGGTTAAGTTGATAATTGCATCATAACACAGAGATGGTGAAATTGACTAAAGCTTAATTTACTAGACACAACAGCTTTATATATATATATATATCTCAGGAACTGAATCTGATGGAAATGTCAAGATGGTAATAATCTAACCCATGATGACAGCAGAATCACACTAGGGGTCCGTTTTCATGACAGTCAAAAAAAGAGAGATTAAATGTCCATTGTGTGGTTATGACATATTGATGGTCTAACTAACCTACTTCATGGGGTTGCTTTCAATGAGTTATCCGCTACTGAAAGCCTGCTGGTACTAAACAATAAAAACCATAACTGACTGCCTTAATGAGAACAAGCATCTTTCACTCCGGGGATCTTTGTTTGTGCAGCCGCCAGAAGGGATCACATTTCCAATAACATGACAGCAGTGACACTAAAGCTGTTGGTATTATGTCGGCACCACAGATTATTCTCAAAAACATTTTTGCTTGACATAATCCATCAACACAGTCCCACCAGTGAAGTGGGTATAAACATCTCTTTCACTGGGAAAAGAGTCCATTTTTCAGACACTAAACTGGATCAGCTTTGTTTACTAAAATGTGTCTAAACCAGTTGAAGCTACCATATTTGTATTGCCAGATGTGCATATTAAATAAATAACTAAACTGACAGGAATGTCAGTATATGCCTCCCACTGCTTTATAATCTTGACATGGAAACTACTATCTAGTACTATATAGAGTACTCTGTGTAATGTGCCATGCCTAGGTGAGACAGATAGCTGAAGCAGGTATTTAATGACAAAACACAACACAGTGGTGCCTACCCTGGATTATAATGGAAGCAAGCCTAGATTAAGTTGATGTATAACAAAAACTAGCACAGAGATCAGGATGCCAGGCAGGTGTTGATGCACATTTACTATGTGTTAAGTAGCTCTGACATATAATGAAAGCAATGGAACAAGTGTTCTTTGAAATTAAATATCAACTCCATGTCACGCATTATCGTTCTGGTTTAAATCTGCATGGTGTCCCTAGTGTTAAACCATATGCTTACTGGGTGAACAGCAAGAAACCACTCAGTCTTCATATATGACCTTTAAAAATCACAATCATTTCCCTCCAAATACTGATGTGAACACAGCCAGAAAGCTGCTTCTGGCTATAATCATGAGTGGTTGTTGGCATTTGTCGTCCTGAGTCTTTCTCCAAGGGGTACAGTGAGATACAAGCCTCCACAGCTGAAGATAAGGAAAGCCACACCAGAAGGACTCGTGAGTACACAGCCACACACCCTGAAAGAAAAACGTGAACTAAAGATGTCGCAGGTAGTACACCAACATCGTTAAAGAGACTGATAAATGGAATTCATACCTCCCTGAAAACTATGGTACATTATACACACTTTGTCGCACTATTTAACTCCACCCCTCTCACTGCCTCTGCCTCGGCCATGCATTTGCATGAATATATCCCATAACATCATGCACAATCATAACAATACATACGATATGAAAGCAGATCATGATTAAGGTGAGACATTTATCTAATGATAGGAAACAAAGCTAATGCACTAAGATCAATATTAAGAGACTGAATCCAACCAGAGTGAAGCATAGTCATGTCAGATCTCATCGCCTTCTCTGGATATAAAGCGCTGTCCAGGGAGTCAGTAGCAATGAACTCATCATATTGTAGATATTTCAGTCAGTGCAGAATTGTGACTAAGCCAGAAGATGGTAGTGCACTATTGGTACTGTAAGGATTCAATTCTTACTAATCTACTGCTGCTAAAAGCTTCAGACAGTACTATGCGCTCACTGTAATGTGTTGTATGAGTAAGTTATTTACCACTTAAAACAGCTCTGAAAGCCACCAGTGTCCTTAAGATCTACTCAAATGACAGTTGGACAGCCATTATATATGGTGGGATATGGTGGGTTTTGACAAATCTATTCTTGTATCAGATACAGAATAAACAAATAGATCAGAAAAGGAAGAAAATGGAAGGTTAGTAGCCTAATGGAGATCTTTATCTTTTCATTACAAGCATACCATCTCCACTAAGGCTCAGAAGAGAGTGGATATTGAGGAGAGGGTCCCGTGTGCTCTGAAAGGCTGACTTTCCCTATCTGATGGAGACACACCAGCATGCTCTACCACCCATTCACTTTTAGTATTCTCCTCAAACAATACACCCAATGGCCTGGATTTTTATATTCTCTCTTCTTCCTTCCAAATCGGAAAATAACCTATCCAGCAATCCAGACACACAGTACCGCTTTATCTGTTGCCTGGACAAATGAGGGAGGGACTGCTCAGATTTCTAATCTAATATTCTAATTAGAACCTTCTAATTTGAACCTTCTAATTAGAACATGCTGTCATTTGGGGCAATCTGAGCAGCCTTGGTGCTACCATGAGCCAGGTGCATTTTGAATTACTGTGCCAGGTACAGCCCCAGAACAAGCCTATTCCCTACTCTCTGTATGTCTTAGCGCAGCATGCTGTTTGCATGTAAGGATAGTGAAAATATGGACATAACATACAGAAAATGAGAAAACAGACAGACCAAAAAACTATAACAGAAAATCAGAACAGACAACAATCTGCAATGTCAAAGACAGAACATGAATAAAGTCATTTTAAGATCAGACACTAGAGACTTTAAAAAAAAAATGAAGAGAAAACCCAAGGTGTGAAAATATGAGAAAGAAAAGAGTGTGTGCTGGTGTGATGAGGAAATGTGCGAATTCCTCAGAATAAAAGTGGATGGTAATGAAGGCGAGCCAAGATGGAGACCTGAAACAATTACAGAGCACAATGATGTCATACACATGCCCAGTCACCCTGGAGACAACAGACCTCTGCTGTGATCTACTCAATGATGTCATCCCACTGGATTGAGCCACTGCCAGGAGGCTGAGAGGTTCAAGGGTGGCAATCTGCTCACTTGTCCTTTCCATTTTGGATTAATACTAAAGAGCAGTAGGTCTGCATATGACCTGCTTGCTGAACTATGGCTGCTTTCCTGGAAAATCCTTCACTACACATTCACTTTGAGATTGGACATTAGAAGACAGGATGACAAATTGATATGGCACAAAGTTGAATTGGGACAGCTAAAACTTAAGTGTGTGTGAAGGGGGCAATTCTGCACTGAATGACCCTCAGGCTAAAGTCCCAGCACTTGGTCTTACTAATGTTTGAAGGACTGGCTGAGCAACATATTGGCTGAGCAACATATTGCTGTTTGGACACTGAAAGAGAATTATGTAAAATGCAGTCAAACCAAAAGCAGACATGACACACCCTTTCCTTTCTAATTGGACAAACATGGAGTTTATTCTCTGGAACAGGTATACATAATCTGATAAAGTATATAAGAGCAAGAAATGCTATTTTTAGCAAACAAAATCCTGTAAATATTTAATTGGCTTGACAGTTCTCCGAAGCGGCCACAGTGAATTCAGCCAAACACTTTAAATCCAAAAATAGCTCGCTAATACCTCAAGAAAAGAAAAAAAAAACTACATGGATTTTACTCCTCGTATAGTGCACTTTAGGAGATGTAGAGAGCCGCTTTGGGATTCAGCCATGGCTGGTGGCTGCATGTCAGCCGGAGACAGACTTCAGGCTCAGCCTTCGTGGGTGTGACACACGGCAGCGAGGCAGCGTTTCCAATGCCCCCCCCCCCCCACTCACATCTCTTGTGCGCAGCCGAGCCGGAGCCGCCGCGTTTCTCTCTCTGGAGGGGCCATAAGGCGGCACAGCTTGCGCCCAGAATGGTGTGATGTCACAGCACATTAGAATGCTAGGCATCCGTTGGTGGCCTTGCCCCGCCGTCACGTCTCACAGCGACGGCGACAGAAGCGCATATTTTAAAAAAATAAAACAAAATAAAAAAACTTAGAGACTCCGCTTCGCTTCGAGGTCACTCTGATCACGCGGCGAGTGTTCCAAGCATGACTTGACGCCGTCCAGAGCACCGCGGAGGGCCATCTGTCTATGGCGAAAATAGACGTCTGCCGGAAGTGCAGCTTTCAATGGAGGCACTTATGAGCACTTTTATCTACGGCTCAGAGGTGACAACGATACAGAGTAAAGAAGGAGATACGTGGGAATTGTTCCTGCACCGACATTTTAATGTTACTGGTTCTGATATTGACTTCTATCTATCTGCCAAGGTCCAAGCTATGTAAATCAAATAACGTAATATAGTGTAAAGTAATATCACTTTTATTCTAGGATTTAGATTCTTATATTTCTTAAATCTGCTTGCACTCTGTCATGCAATAACCGAAACTCCCCATTTTTAAACTCCCTCATTTGGCTACTGAAACACTCATTGTTTCCAAACTCTCATTTAATTACTCAAACACCCAGTTAACATTTAATATCTTGGTGACCTGTAGCCTGTCCTGAAAGAGACATACACTACCAAGATGTTGTCCACTTTGGTGCACGTGCTTAGTCACCCAGGCCATGTGTACTATTCTAGTGAAATCTTGTGGTTCTGCTTTTTACAAACATCTTTATCGAATTTCACAGACACGCACTATTTTCAACCCCCCAATTGAGTTACTGAATTGCTCAGTTTTCCAATTCTATTTTTCAATGATTCACTCACTCGCGGTTTTCCAACTCACTCATTCAACTGCTCACTCAGTTTTGCAAATCTCTCGTTCAACTTCCCGTCTTCAAATAGACAGTTCAGAGTACCAAGAATAAAATTAGATTTAAGAACTCTTTTATAGCGCAACCAGTCCAGTTACTTAATAAATGGAGGACTTTAGTTTACATTCATAATCAGTTATATTTCTAAGATGTACAATGTAACTTCAAAAATCGTGTAATATAATGTTTTTGGTGGTAGTTCACAGCTCTTATGAATGTGCTATTGCGTTCTGTGGAGTATGATAGTGTGCTGTTATAAATATGTGTAACGTGTTCTGTAGAGTAAATGTGCTGTTACTGTAACCATTAATAAAGGTGTGCGTAGTGTTTAAAGCCGTACCGTAATTCGTTTTACGTGGGGAGGTGGGGAATAGTGTAATTATTCGCCGTATTCCCGGCGTTACTCTGATTTTGGTCCCGTCCGAATCCTCCACGTCTGTCATTTTTTGCAGACTGTGCGCAGTATAGTACATTAGAGTAGTCCTTTTACCTACTGTAGAACGATCGGCAGAAATACCCCCAGGCTATTTTAATCTCGTCCGAATTGCCATGTCAGTAAGTATTCCCTCATGTTGTGGAAAATGCGTTTTCGCGCTTCTTCTCAGTCATGGAAGCGCTCGAGGAAACGTTTACTTGCGCGTTTGTACTTCCGCATTTTTCTCGCTAGAGGCCTTTTCAGAGGAGCAAGATTTCAGATAGCAGTAGGTAAATTCTACTACGTGTATCTAATGTATCTGTCTGCTAATGTTAAAACCCAAGTTATTGTTATTCTAAAAGATTTTATTAAATACAATATGTATAGTGATGAACTTAGACCAAATCCAAGACTCCTGGTTCATGATAGGCATATAGATAATGCTTCATATTTAAGAAAGAAATATTTTGTGGTCGTGACCATCAAAAACGTGGATTTTTGTTTGCGTGTGTGTGCAACTCATAAACAGAGAAGCCACTCCCATTTTATACCATGCGGCTCGGTCATAAATATGACACACGTAAAATTGCATCACCCCAGTTTTCCATGTAAAACTAATCCCGTATGAATATGGCCTAAATGTGTTGTAATTATGTGTAAGGTGTTCTGTGAGGTGTGTTGTTTTGTTACGATTGTGTACAAAGGTGTTCTGTGGAGTGTGTCAGTTTGAGGAGCTATGTGAGTTGTGGTAAATACATTTCGGAGAGCTATGGCACCAAACACTTGTATTGTATCGTGCTCACACACTGACTGTGTTCAAACTCCCTCATTCAGTTACTTAGTCAGTAACGTCTAATATCTGGGAGATCTGCAGCATGTCTCCCTTACCTGTTCATGAAAAAGGCCTGCACTGCCGAGATGTTGTCCACTTTGTCCGTACCTTGTCACTCAGGTCATGTGTACAATTCTAGTAGAATCTTGCGGTAATGCTTTTTACATTTCCCCACAGTCGTCTAGTCAAAATGTCATTCCTATTTTTTGTACCAAATCAATTTACTCAGGTCATGCACTAAAGCTATAATCATTCCTTAGCCAGGAGCATGCGGAGGTCCGGACTTCTGTAGTTGTTTTAAGGTTTTCTCCCTTATTACTCCCGTTATGAAATTAAGCACATCGCGTAAAGGTTACATTGCAAGACTACCCAGTCACCAGCATGATTTTTGCAAAACTGGCTCTCAGAGTTTGACCTCGTGGCTGTGGACTAATGTAGACCAATGGTAATGTATTTGAATTATATATAAGCATTGAAGCTAGACCCAGCCTAACAACATACACCTTTACCATCAAAATAGCCTATTTAGCCAAGCTATAAAATGTAAGAGCTTGCATTTATTTACCTTGAATAGAAATCTAACATTTGTGCTGGTCACCAACAAGTATTCAAGACAATTCAAGGAGCAATCGAAAAGCTTGTCCATTTAAAAAAAAATTAATAGTTTTTGTTTGTTTTTTTGCAATCTGACCACTTCACAAAACATGTGCTCACAGAGACAAATTATAACTGGCATAATCTAAAATAATAATATTAATATAAAAACAAATGTTGAACTATATGTTGATTTATTATAGGCCTTAGCTTCAATTATTTGCATAAAATGAAAATGGTAATTAAATAAGTGACAAAAATGAAACAATTATTTAATTAAAATTCAATAATTAGCTAAATGAATCTTGCAGTCTAACTTAGGTTAAAGCTGTTAATGGAAAAGCAATAGGCAGATTATGGTTGTCTGATGCCTAAAGATTTTTGGCTCCACCTAACACCACCAGTAATATGTCCACCCAGTCTTACATTTTGGAAGTCAACTTTGGGAAAATCACTAAAATTGCTTCTAATAGTTATGCACTAGACTATATGCCTCTGTCCTAGTGGAACATGGCCTTACAAGCTATCACACACCCTGGTAACACCTGCCATAGAAGAGAACAAAATATTTTAAAAACTACTAGTGGCCCACAGCCCATGTGCTTACTTGGCACATTAAGGTCAGTGTTCTGTGCTGTACAGTATCTGTCGCTTACTGCTGTCGTTTTCAAATGAGAGGTCAGCCGGTGGAGGAGTGGGTGGGGGCTGTCTCCTCTTCCTGCCCTCCGGCCGCTCATGGCCCCTACCTGTTTCCTGTGCCTCCAACAACAGGGGAAAGTGGGGCAGCTGCCTGTCAGAAGGTCACGTGGCAACCGGTTCCCTTCAAGGGCTCATCGTTGTGGATACGCATATCCAAACAGAGACATGTTATTGGGCAAGGAAAAGAAAGGGAGAGAGCAAAAAATATATAAAAATATCTCCAAAAAGAAAAAAACACAAACAAAAACACTTCAGTATTTTAGTAACTGTTGGAGGAGATGTCTATTTTTAAATTTGAAACTACATCTGTGGTGCATTCACACACCATACCCTGTTTCAATGCTGTAAATGCTGTAATTAGCTATTAGCACTGACCCATAGCTCACATTCTTCATATTTCAGTTAGGAACACAGCTTGAACAATAGGAGTGTGAGGTCATCAGAACCGCATGCTCCACTTAGTACTTCCTTATCTTTTCAGACACAGGCTTGTAACAGATTGTGCAAAAAAACATAAGAGTGATGTGACAGTTGAATTATATAAACCATTAAAGCAACAATTTCTCTGAAATGTCTCTGATTTATTAGTGGCACTTGAACTTTCAAATTGCTGGGCGTCTGCTTACAACTAAGAAAAAAAAGTAGGGAGATAAAAAGTACATTAGAAACATTTTATAGGAAAAATCGACAGGGAAGTCCAATGAATGACAGCATCCTGTTACACATAGACAGGCACATGCAAATCAATTGCAGGAGGTCAGTGGGCATGGCTAGATTTGATTGACAGAACTGGGGCTTTGAAGGGAACTCTTTTACATAATACCAGAAGTTAAAGCCTATGTATAAAAAGAAGGAATACATAGAAAAGACAGTTCCCCCAACCCCACATACACACCCACACCTTCATGAGATCAAAGAAAATATGATACGGCATTGTGTTAAGATCAAAGAAAGAGTGCTTGATCCAAAGCTACATATTTTCTTTCCCCTATTTCAGGCTGGCATGGATCCTGTTTGACACATAAACTGAATGAGACCTCAGTTTGTCTCAGAAGGACCATAGGTTTCTTAACAAATATCATTTTATGTATTTTAGATGAAGGTTATTCCATCTGCAAACCAGCAGTTGCATGCAACTCCGAGCAGGTCCTGTTCACATGAGGCTGAGAGAGCCACAAGCTGGCTTGATTCTTAAAAAAGTTCTACTTGTGTCTAAATTCTTAACAGTATTTTTAGAAGAGCTTTTTGGTGAAGTCTATCACAGGTCTATGTAACACTTTAACAAAAATATTAGTGTAAAAATAGTATGTTCAACCTGATTTATTTTGGAAACGTTATCATTTCATTATCTCTCTGACAGCATTTTCTTGTTCAAACTTTATTCCCTTATTGTTTTCATTTGGGGTGGTTGGAAAAACAATAACTCAAACACCATTCTGTCATGCCCTTATAAGCAGATTTTCTTGGAAGCATTTAGAAAACAAGACTAAAGTTCAATTATGCAGCCACATCCTCTATGTAATCATAGTCGTATTAAGTAATTAACTTCTGAAATTACAAAAGCGTGGTTTATATGAACAAGGTGATGTGGGCTAAGCAACAGGTCCTTGATAGGGCAAGCTGAAATATTTAGCATTGAAGAAACTGAAAGCAAATTCTAAAACCATTTTAAATAGATAAACACACTATTTTAGAAACAGGGATTTGGCGATTTAGCTCTGCGCAGGCTAAATGCTATTTCAGCATTTCAAAATGAGGCGTCAGGTTCCTTATGTTTCCTTTTTTTCCATTTCTGTTCCTTTTTCACATGAGATTACGACTCAAATCCAGCCCCCTCAAATTCATCTTTCATACAAGTCTATTCAACAGCTATGTTCAAGGGGGCCATTTCCATGACAACAGGAACAGATTAGGTGGGGGGTGGGGAGGGGTTACCAAGCACGATTGTGCAGGCCCTTGATTGGAAAAAGCACTTAAAGATTTCTGAGGAGAGAGTGCAGGGGGCGAGTGGCTTAGGGAGAACATGGGCTGGCCGACAGAACAAAGACACATACTGGAAAAGCAGAGCGTGTGAAATTCATGGGCAAATTTCAGGATATAACTAACGTTTGCCATTCAACTATAAGCCTTTTGGTTTTGAGTGGATGAATCTGTAAAAGATTACTCAGTGAAAATGAAAATGTGAAAATGGTTTGAAATTTTCAGATTTCCATTCATTTCTGGCTTTCACCAGAATTATTCCATACAATATTCCAGAGATTCATGAATAAACTAATGAGTTCACACTCCTGCAACCTCCATGTTAAGTACCCTCCATGTTATTGCTTCCATTCATTCAGTATGTAAATGCAGAAATGTCACTGTCAATCACACACACGCACAGTCTGCATGTGAACAGTGGATGACAGACCGAGTAGTGACAGACTTCTCATAGGCAATGAGGAAAGATACACTCTTCTGCACTGTAACCTAAGCCACGCAGTATCTCTACTGCACACTAACAATGTGAGTCTAGTGCTGTGCAGCCAAATATCTGGCATTCCTTTAACAAGCTTTTAGGCTCTGGGGTGCTTAACTAGGACATGCATGTCTTGCATGTACTAGTCATATAGCCTTAAGCTTATACATAAATATTGTCAATATCACTGAACAATATCAATATCACTATCACTGAACAATTCCTGTTCTGCCAAAAATCTTGGAATTCTGTCCCCACAATGGTACTTACTAGCTCTAAACAGAAAAAACAAACAAATACTCAAAGGTGGCGGCATGGTGAATGTTAAAAGGAGTGTGCATATCGAACCCTGAAAGAAATAAGAATACTGAATAGGCTGATCAAAGGGGCATGCTTATCAAGCATTCCATGGGGTAGGCATATCGAACACTAAACGGTGTGCACATATTCTTCATTTTATGATTGCTAAGTTATAGTTAAAAGTAAAACCCTAATAGGCAAGGTTAATGTGAGCCAGAAACATTAAAATATTCTACTTTTAGGCACCTTGGACCATCCATTTGGAGTCTGCTATTCTCAGAAACAAAATGTTTATCCATAAACACAGCATATTCCAGGCTGCTTTGTAAAGCCGTGGATGGACATTCCAGGGTGCTGAGTAAGAGCTGCTGAGACGAGGCATCTCTGGAAGAGCTGTGACCCTGACAGAGACAAAGGTTGTTTCAATACCAAGAATACAGAGAACAGACAGCTGGAGCATCCCTATGGCGCCTAATGATGATGTAAACTCCCAGCAGGTCATACAGCTGGGCTGAGCAGAGAAGCTGCAAAGGATAAAGCTGTGACTCGGTGGAGAATTAATAGGACAGGCACTGGAGCACATGGTTAGACTCAGCAAATTCACACTGACACCAAGCTAATGTCTGCCCTTACTGAAAGGGCCTAGTCTATAAAGAGCTGTTCCAGAAATACTCTATCGGAACAGCTCCACTGACACCAGTAATACTGCTAAGTGAAGAGTTACAATTTTAGGCCACACAATCAGATCACGGCCTACTACTATTGTCATCGCCCAGCCAAAACCACCAACAAGTGTCCCTGGTGACCATCCGAGTTCACAGCTATTTCCAGAAGAAATCACTGTTAATTTAGAAGAGCTTGACATCACATTGGCTGTCCCCATGTGACAAGAAATGCATTATACACTATGGAAGCACACAGTCCTCATGGCATAACAAGCCTTCGAGTGCCCCATGAAAGAAAGACTATGGTGATAGATTTACTATGGGCACAAAAGTTAAAAAAGAAAACACTGCAGCAATGTGACAGGCAGTCACTGCAGGATGGCTACTGATACATTCATCTAACCTTGCTGAAATAATTGACTAATGCAGTATTTTAAATAATAGTGGTTTAAATAATAATGTTGGTTCATAGTTGCAGATTTAAGAGTCCTTGAGGTAATGAGAAAGAGCTTAACACCATAATAAGATAATAATTATATTAAAATATATTTCAAGCAAAAATAATAGCCCCCATGAGTTGTTGTGCTAGAACAGATACAAGAAAGTGTACTTTTAACATGTCTAACATGGAACAAGTCTTCAAGGACACATTCAATAAATATAAAATCATTATCATGAGCTAATGAAAAGTAAAAATGATTAAAAATGTTTTCTACCACAAACTGTATTAGTTCGAAAGCATTATAACAACCATAGACACTATAAAACAGCAGAGTTGTATACCAAGGATGCAACACGCCATTTTCCCATTAATTGCAGCTCTTGATCACAAAACAACAATTTTGCTTCTCTGATGAATGTAAAAATTGGATTTAGGGCTGAATCCTCTGAAGAGGTGTAAAAGCATGTGGGCTCCTTTCACAGATGCCATTACATTGAAAATCAGGAAATTGCTGCAATCATTTGTTCCAGAGAGCCATTGCATCACAAGAGGAGCGCCACAGGTACAAGCCCTTTGTTTTATCTATGTATTTATGCCGGCACGGCAGCTGACATGCAGGTACAAGCCTTTTGTTTTATCTGCTTGGATTTATGGTTAGTGAGCAGCAAGCTACACTACACTCAAAAGAAGCTAAACAACCATTACTTTACTGCTCTGCCATTAATTATTGTTTACCTGTTAGGCAGAGCCAGGTTGAAATGGAATAATTCAGGATAAAATGAGGTATCTGATCTATAGATGGGCTTTAGATTACTGTTCTAGTCCAATAATACAAGCTTGAAATTGATCCTTCTGGAGATTAGCCTACACTAGACACTGAACCAGCCAAACAAATCCTGAATCCAAACTCTTCTAAACTCTCATGAAACAGAGAAGTCTCTCAAAATTCTCCAGCATTTTATTTACATCTCCTTATCCAGAAACAGCTGAGAGGAATACACAAATCAAACATTCCGACTAGCATTCCGGCACTGGGACTGTTCGATTTCTTCATATTCCGTAAAAAAGGGTCACATCATATTGGAGCTCCACTCCGTTCTCCCTTATCTCCATAGAACAGATGCAGTAGCTTCTTTCTAATTCCTGCCCTGCACAGGACAGGCAGCACATCGTCATATGTCAGGTCTGATTTCACAGAACAGCCATCAGGCAAAGCCTCTTAAGATTCGGAAATGAACCCGCAACGCTGGATGTGATTAAATAACCACCAGCATTTATTTTGGGAAAAATGAACAGAATTTGATTTCATAATATTGCTGCAGCCATATTTCATTAAAGTTGTAGTAGAGCCTAAGAAGGCCTAGCTTTGGAAAATTGCTCATGAGGGAGGTAGTCTACAGAGCCAGGACAAACAGGCAGGTAGAGGAATTCCCCTGTTGTCAATAAGCCATCAGGTCTCCTACCAAAAAATAAATAAATAAATAAAATACAATAAAATAAAATAAAATATCGGAAAGAAAATGAAGAGTTTGGAGTTTTAAACTGGGACACGTTTGTTGAGCTACTCCATTACTCCATTTTGTAACTATGCAGCAACAAGCTATATGTGCATCAGAAAGGTTATGAGCAAGACTCCTAGACTGGAGCTGCAATCGTGCGTCAGAGAACTCCAGTGTGCATATCTCTACATAAATAGGAAATTACTAATTTGGAGAAAATTGGCAAATAATTAAGAGGTTGTCTAAAAATAGAACTACTTAGGAATCAAGGTAGCATGTCATACAATAACATTGGTTCTACGTAGTGACAATGGCTTACTAGTTCTTTTTATTATCAGGCCTATTGTACGTGATCACTTTACTCTTTAAACTGTTTACTGTTTAAATCAGTCTAGGCTGTCTATATAGGTTAGTATTTTAGAGATTTTTATTTAACGTACATGGTGTCACCAAACCATTTATCCTCAAAAGGCTGAAGTTTCTGGTAAACGGTCATTGAGCTCGTCGTGCGCCGCGTGCATATTGACGTGATTAAACGGTACTGTCCATCTTTTAACGTTCTTCTGGAAATAACAGCCTACTGTCTAGCACTGACTGCCTGCGTACAATAACATAGAAAGACCAACCAAATATCAACACGGAAACTGAACATGTCGCTGTAAGTCTGCAAACTATAGTTAGTTTGTAGCTAGTTAGCTATTTTTAGCGAGCCTCTCTTGCTGCGGATGTCAAGTGGTTAGCCAAGTTAGGTTAGTTAGGGTTAGAACGAAGAGAGGTTTCCAAGCAAACGGCGAATGTTTACTTTTCTTACTATTCTAAAAGAGGTAAGTTCACCAGAAACCGGGGACCCCATACTATGCAATAGAAACATTTTTTTAAACCTATGCGTGATAGCGATGTAGCTAACCTAAAATGCCCAGATTAACGTTAGGATACTGCGGTTGTCTAAGTGGCTAGCTGTCTTAGCTAACGTAACTGTCCTTTACCTCATGCAACGTAGCTACTGACTCCGCTCATGTGACTTGGAAATCTTGAAAAGTGTTTAGGCCTGCCAACCAAGAACATTTGCATAAATTGAGCAAACTTCACTTGGATGTATAAAAATATAGGCCTATGTAGACTTACATATTTAAACTTACAATACAACAATGAACTTGCAAAGAGCTTTAGAGTTGTTAAGTGTTAATTTTTTTATATAGCATAGCTATTAAAATGACAAAAATAAATACTCATGGAATTGATTATATTCAGCTTTGTCATAAAGCTTTGTCAGTTGACAGTTAGGCTAATAAAAAGTGAAAAAAGAAAGTGCTGCTAAATAATACTGATTTCCACAGACAATTGAAATATGTTAAAAATGCTATATTTTTTTCTGTGGAGAATGGTATGACCATCGCCATTATCCCTCCTCTTTGTTCAGGCTGTTTGCTCATCTAATGGCACTGAGTCTGTAGTGGCCTTGGACCTGAATCATAGAGCTATTTTAGATGAGACAATTTGTCTTTTGTTGTGCATGTTGCATTAAACAGAGAGAAAAGCCTAAGGCACAGAAGGATCCTGAACATCAGCTTATTGAAAGGGCTCTCTTATGATGTGGAGCAGAACTGATGAGCCCATAGATTGCAGAAAATTGTGGCCATATTTAAACATTCTCCACTAGCTTCCCCCTTGTTTGAAGTAACTAACAATGTCAGTCTTGTTTTATATATGGAAAAAGAACAAAACATTCTGTTAAGAAACATTTCCTTTTTTCCATGTTTTATTGCCATGGCTTAATCTATCACTGTCAGTTCTCCTTTAGTTGGCTTATTAGGGTCTTTGGTTAAAAACTTGTTAAAAAGAGGAAAGCTTCAAAACGTGATATGATTGTCTGTCATTGCAACCTTTTGGTTCATATTTAATTCTGACACACAAGCTGTGCCATCCGTGTGCATAATACCCTTTCTCATCTAGTTTCAGAAGCATGAGTGGCAGAAACCGCTCCTGTGCTTCAGCCAGCCAGGTGTGTTGCGCCTCGTCCTTTGCCAGGCAACCTCCACGTGTTCTGATTGTGGATGTGTCGCTACCCTGGTGGTCAGAGACTTATTCTGTCCTATGCGAGGCACTTGAGAACTTTCTGTCTCTGGCAAGCAGCCTGGAGGGGCCCAGCAGGGTACCTCTCCTGAGTCTCTATGCAGTGAATGTACAGCAGGAGTGTCTGCTGCCATTTGTGGTGAGAAAAAGGAAATCCTCATGTTTTTTTGGTGGCATTAGTGTAGTTCTTTGGTCGAGTGGGCGCACAAGGTGCTGTATATTTGACAATTGCTACTGTTGCACACACTCTTAATTTAGTCTTTTGTGAAATGCCGGCTGTGTTTAAGATGGTGCAGTGTCACATACTGAACTTGAAAACCTTAAAGTTTACTTATTCAACCTGCCTGGCCTTCCTTTCATCCATCAGTTCTGCCATCTGCCTTTTTATCATGTCACAGCAAGTGAAGGGGAATTTGATGCGATTGCATTCGTGTGTGGAGGAGCTGCGTTCTCTGCCTGTGGAGGGTTGCACCCGCCCACGGGTTGAGCTCCTCAAACAGGCAGTGCTCGACAGCCTGCATCAGTACAAACACTACATACGCCATGTGGCACCGGGGAACAATCTGAGCAGTGGCTCTGTCGAGGTGAGGACCCAACTCTTTCACCTTCCCTATAGATGTATAATGTGTGCTTGTTCTGGTCTGTTTTTGCAGGTCCAGGCCTGTCAAGCCTTGCCACTGATGGATCAGTAGATGTTCTGTTTTTTTGAAGCCCATGCCCTTTGCCTCGTGCCTCAAGTGCCTTCATTATGCGTTTCAGTGAAACCTTATTCAGCCTGAATGAGAATAGTCCCACTTGCTTCAGACCTTTTAAGGATGCTCGCATTCATATTCAAATCCCCTGCCAAAGGAATCCAGAACCTTTTTAACCTCTGTTATCAATCATTAATGAAGCTATCAACATACTGTCAGAAACCGCATGGCCTGTTTATGGCCTCTCTGCACAGTCCCCATCTACAGCCAATGCTATGTTCCCCTCTCAAGAAACCGTGGAGTGGACAACTGCATTTAATTAGATTCAAATTTTTTTCATGCCTTAAATAGAATTTATGTTACATTTGAGCCCATTGCCTCTCTTTCTTTAGAGTTCGACAGCTGCAAGAGAGCACTGAGTGACTAACTTAGACAGAGAAGCTTCTGTAGCTTTCTGAAACTGCTAAATACAATGTGGTTGTACATGAGGTAGAGCCGATGATCATCATCTGTTTTCCTCAGTGGTCATGATATTAATAGAATGCTTCAGACTGTTATGAAACATATGGACACATTATATGAGTACTGTATGAAAACTGTAAAATGTAATTTCTTGTGATTTACAGGAAAAAAATGTATGGCATAAAAATCTGTTGTACAGTTGACTGTATACCATTTACCTCAAGCAATTACATTTTGAAATCAGTAATAAGCCTTTTTACATGAAATGTACAGAATTATCAAACCAGAACAGAAATCTGAATAGCAGGATGTCGGTAAATCTAAATTGCTAGGTTTTGTGAAGATCGCAGTCCTATAAGTAGTATACAACTATAAGCAGTCATATAAGCATTATGTAAATGGATGCAGGTGACGGTGTTGAGCAGCCAGCCAGGCCGAGCTGTGCTCAGGCAGCTGGAGCAGGGCTTGAAGGACTCTGACCTGGTTAGTCTGCGCAGGCTGGTGGTGGTCCATATCACTGTGGAGCGGAACTTTCCGGAGACAGAGCCAGCACTGAGCCCTGAGCAGTGTTTTGCAGAGGGCTTGGACCAGCCTGAAGGTAAGCACAAAACTGTTCTCTCTTTCCTTAGAGATCACTGGCTTTTGGAGGCCTCTGAGTGATGAACTGTCTCTTAAACAAAAAATATTTTGTAACTGGTTTGACTCATTGTGCAGAGTACAGAATACTGGAATATGAGAAGTGAACGTATTCTGATATTTTGTTGAGTATCTGCAATGGCTTATGCTAGCTTGAGAGTCTAACACAAGCCAAATGAGAAACAGAACGAGCTTCTGGTGAGCTTGGCTCCTATCTCCACATAGGCTCCAGTTAGAGGTCTGAGCCCTCACTTATTTCCTACATGTTTATTTTAATTAAGGTTTTATGGTTAGCAGTCTCAGTCTCCTGCTCTACCACAGACTAACAGGAGGTTCCCATAGAAAAGACAATAAAACAAAATACATAGCATGTTTCAACTCAGAAAGAGGAGTCAGACATTCCGACGTGTAACTTGAAGTGGTCAAGTGGGCCAGAGGACAACTGGACACCCTGATATTCATCATCACTAAATGACAGGACCTTTGGAAAAGAAAATTTAAACCTCTCTAATCAAATAAAAAACACAGAAGAAACTATGTTATCAATCAAATGTACCAACAAATACCTGATGAGCTTTATGGATGGACAGCAATAGTTATGATAGCACACATTCATGATAGCACACTAATACTACCGCATTTTTGACTGGATAAGTTACGTCTAATTATGAAGCATGGGTGGCATGAATTAGCCTGGCTGTACTTTATCAGTTGTAATAGTCAGGAGCGCTGGAATGTTAATTGGAATGATAAATCAGAGTGTTGGTTAGTACAGCATAGAAATACAAGTCTTATCTGAGATGTGTGCCTCTGCCAGCATTTACTACTTTCCCCCCTACTTCACATATTTATATTAGGACAGGGAGCACATGGAATGGGTGGAGTACTGCTCAGTTTCCTCCTCAGAGCAAAAATGGAGTGGAACATCTCTGTCTGGATATCCCTCTCTCCCAAACCTGTAGAAGTCTGACCCTTCAAAAGTCAGGCAGCTGGAAATTGCATAACAGCTGATAAAAAAGACATTAGCAACTTCGAGGAATTCTATCATCACACTACAATCAGGAAAAGTGAAAACTACCACACTGAAAACACTGCTCTCCATGTAACATAGTAAAAAGCTTTCTCCCATTAACACAAGCAGGCAGAGTGACTGAGGTCACTGATTTTAAGAATGTAGTACAGCACAGCATGCCCAGTATCTGAAAGGACAGTTACATAAGGCGAATTTCTCCAAAGATGGACTCTGTGCGGTCCTTCAGTCACAGCTGCGTGATTCATCTGAGTGGCCTGCTGTGAGGCAGCTGAACTGCTTCAAGGCAGGGCTGTGCAGTGCACTCCCAGTGGCTTAACGAAGTTGATACTGGCTGTTGTGTTTCTAGAGGAGACACCAGATTCTCAGTCATACATGCATGCAGTGACAGATTCAATGTGACCTCCACTGCCCCAACCCACTATCAGTGCAGGCAGGCCGGCAGAGCACCCAGCGTCCCTCCCTCCTACACATCCTGTTTTTGGCTTTCAGCAGGCTCAAGTATGAGGACCTTATGAGCAGCATGTTGAAAGGAGCAGTGTGAGAGTGAGTGTATGCACAGCAGAACCGATACAGAGAGTTTGTGTGTGTGTGTGTGTGTGTGTGTGTGTGTGTGTGTGTGTGTGTGTGTGTGTGTGTGTGAGAGAGAGGCAGGCGCTTTTTTGGAACAGTATTCAAATGCTTCTTTTTTAGTCCCCTGAAATTGTGCATTTGCACAGATTAAGTCTTCATGCATGTACAGTGTGGATGATCTTGAATTAAAGTTTGGACGACATCCTGGTCATCATGTCCAGTGACAGGTGCAGTGTCCAAATCCATAAGTTCATCTGAAGTTAAATGCCTTTCAGTCCTTTTAAGCCATAGACAAAATCTTTCTCATCCTATGAAGCTACGTGCAAGAGCATTACAAACCCTTATGTTGTCTGTATTATGCAGTCTAATGCATGTCTACCTGGAATTTAAACTCTGGGAATAAATTATTGATTCTGCTGTCTCTCTGGAATATTAGACCCTTAAGGTTTTAAGAGTAGGTTCAGTGGCCCACTCAAAAAAATATAGTTCCATGGCATTATGATCAAATGTATATTCTACGAGCAAATTTCCCCATAAATCATCTGCATGCATGGTCTCTGCACAGAGAGCTGACCTCTGACATTCAGAATGCTTATATAGCAGTTCTAAATGTACGATGCATATAACTTAAGGTGCTCATGGGTATTGGCAGTGGGACCTAAAGAAGAAGACATTTTCTCAGAAATCTCAGAGAAGATTTTAAACCAGCTGTGCTGTTACTCATTACTGATCACATCACAGTAGTATGTCATGGTGGAATTATCAGTTTATTAGCCGTTTATGACTACTATGATCATGTGAAAATGTTCAGTTGTCCAGATGGCTGAAATGTCTGGTAGTAGCCTGAACTTCAGGTGTGAAGAAATTCCAGTCTACTATCAGTTCAGTAACTTAGATGACTGAAAATATTTATAGACATGTATGATCATGGCACAGTTTAGAGTCATGCCTGATGAATTAGGTGGGCTTCAATGGAGACACTACCAAATGTGCACAGCTTTTGTTTTCAGGGGCTGTACGCTGTAAGTAACATTGCTGTGCTGCAGGGCCTGTTTTCATTGGCTTGTGCTTTCTCATTGTGGTGGTGAAGGCAATGCTACTGTTGCTCAGTGTGCTCTGCCATGACAACAAGGGTTTCAAAAGCTGAAATTTCCTTGCTTAGACTGAGACAGTGACAGTGGTGTGTAGTACATCACAAGTTTTGCCTCTGACAAGTCAATACAAGGCCACCCAGTCTAGACTGGCTGTCTTTCAGCTTCTCCATCTGCCCCGTCTGTGTCTCAGAGTCAGCAACTCTGACCTTTGCAGTTGCAGAAGTGGCAGATTTAGTGCAGGGGTTACTGTGGGCCTGTGGGTACAAGAAGGACTTGCCCTCCACCCGTGTCCCATTTTCTTTATCTCAGGCCCAGTGGAATTGCCATGGTGACAGAAGGATGTCATGTTCAAGGCAACATGCTTATGTGAAGAGCAGGGACAACGTTAATGACTTGGGCTAGTGCTGGATAAGATAGTGTGGGTAAAGGGAGTGTATCACTAGGCGTCAGGGAGCTGGAGGCTACGTAAACAGGTTTCAAGATTAGTCGGCTCACTGGTTTGCCTTGAAAATGACACAGGCAGACTGATAAACTGTGTTTCTTGACTAAGCTGAAAAACAGTTCTGCTGTTTCTGTGCACATGAGCGCTTGTGTATGTCCATGTCTAATCACCTGTTGCTTATGAAAATCAAATCCCTGAACTGGAGTCAAGTTCCAGTTTCCATTTTTAATTCAGTTAATTTTGTATTCATTTTCTAGATGTCCATGTCTTATAGGCCAGGAGAAACTAAACATGGCAAACCAGGATATATTACCAATACATTCTATCCTGAAGATGAGAGGTTGTAAGCAGCACAGACTAAACATCCCTCTACACATGGATGGCCAGCATGTATTTTTCCCTCAACAGACCGAGCATGATTAATCTGTCTACGGAGGTGCAGTCTGCTGTCTCATGACGCTCACTGAGCTACAGGGAAGAAAGTGATGGATAGCATCTGTCTCTTTCCCTCACCTTCTTCCTCTGCTCCCTATTGCACTAGCACCTGGCCATCATGTCACTGGCGGGAGTCGAGGCTGATCAGATGCAGTGTGTGTCCACTTATTTAGCATAATCTCCTCAGGTCGTCTCAGGTGAAAATAGCTCTTGCCATACATTTCTTCAACAAGTATCCAGATTTCCATGTAAAAAAAACCTTAATCAGCGTTTTTTTTGTTATCTTTTAATTAGACAAGTGGATGCCTCGTCTTATTAAAAGATAACATGGATTATTCTGTTGCTACTATTAAAAAATTAAAGATTCTGGCCTGTGTGGGTAGGTTGTTTTGTTGAACAGTAGTGATTTGTTTAAGTGGGCCTATCAGTGTATGGAAGCCGTTTAGACTATGATATCCTTAACATATTCCATAAGTGCGCAGCCACTGCTATCAAAATAGGTCATAGATAGTAGGTAGTGGGGTTTTTTTGTTCTAAAAACAAATGTGGTCAGTCTAATCCTAAATGATTTCACGCATGCAGACACCAGATCATATTTTAACTGGTATTCATCACTGCATTACACCCAAAGTGTCACCCCTAATCCTTGACATCAAAAGCAAACCTAATTAATGAGCCCCCAAATGAATTAGCTAAGTGGTGCTCCTGTGGTGAAATCAATAATCAAATAGATCTGATTCAAGGAGGCCAAGATCCACAAAGGGTTTAGAGGACTTAGCAGTGCAGGAAGAGAAGCGGGGAGGGAGGGAAGAGGAGAGGAAGCCAAAATAAAGGAAAGGAAGGAGGAGAGGAAGCCTAAGGAGCAGCAGGTGGAAACAGAGAGAAATAAAGAGAAGGAAGGAATACAGAGAGAGGAGCTCGCCCGCTCTCCCAGCTGGACAAAGACGGCGAGTCAGAGAGAATAGCGTCAAAGGAAGGTAGACCAAGAGAAGGGAAGAGAAGAGAAAAAATCTGGAAGACAGAAAGAGCAGAAGGGAAGGAGGATGTCCAGAGCAAAGCAGCGTGAAAGAGAAGGACAGACACGGAGGGAGAATGCTCGGGGCAGACGGCTTGGGGTGGGCGTAAATAGGAGGGAGAGTTGGGGACTGCCTCCAGCATGCAATAAAAGGAAACAGTATGTGGCAAGAAGGGGAATATCAGAAAATGTCGCTCACCCCGGGAGAAGCTGAGGAACAAAGTCACACTACAAGCCCCTGTTCACTCACTTGGAGCAGTGTGGCAGATTAGCCAACATGACTCATCACCATAAGCCGCTCTCTGAGCATACAGACCTTCAGCCCACTCAGGGACTTGTCTCTGTATACTGATCCAGGATCAGTGTTTTCTAGCCAAATGCTAACCTTAGGATTTAAAGCATAAAACTCACTTCAGCCAAGAGTGACTTATTAGCCCCATGGGCTCTAAATCTAATTCAAAGAGAGGCAAAGAAGGACCTTCATGCTTGGTGCATGAAAATGACTTCATCCTTCACAGGTCTTTCCCAAAATATGTTACTACTATATGATAAAAGGTCATTTGTTACAGAAAGTCAAATATAAAGAAGCATAAAATACCCCATATAAAATTCTGTTATGGCTGCAAATAAAATGTCTAGATATATTTGAATAAATGTGCATCTTGTTTGAAGGACACTTGCTGTCAAAGTGTTCATTTGCCTCAAAAGGTCATATAGTTGTTCTCTGCATTGATAATGCATGGTTATAAAATGAGTTAAACAGGCAGTGAATGTTTTATACAAATATGGTGCATGTGCAAGGCTCTTTCCCTCTGCATCGCCTTATCTGTTTATCGTAGGCTTAGATAAACATATTATCCATTTAGAAAACCACATGGTTTCATGGCTCTTTCTCTCTCTATCTCTGTCTCTTTGATGTGCTTTGCTAAACTAGTCCTATGAAATGAGATTACAGATGAAGACCAAGATTAATGTGTTTGTGTATTTTGTGTTTGTGTCTCTCTGTGTAGGCTGTAACTGGCATGGTGGTCTGTCCCTCGCATTGCTACACCATCGCTCATTGTGTTTGTTCTCATGAGGATGTGGCCTTGAATGGTACTGTCAGCAGGGAGTTACTGTTTGTCTGTCTGCTATCTCTTTATTTTTCTCTTAAAAAAGGAAATTTCATTGCCAGTTTATTCACTTCTATCTTTTTACCAACAATGAAGAAAAACAGCAAATTTAAGATTTTGCTGATAATGAAATTTAATGATGAAGATAAAGAAATGTTTCTTAACAATTAAAAAAATGAGCTTATGGAATGCCAGTTTTTAGTCTGCCCTGGGTTTCTGCTGATTACATTTACATTTACATTTACAGCATTTAGCAGATGCTCTTATCCAGAGCGACTTACAAAAGTGCTTTGTCATTTACTCATAGAATATCCTAGTACATTACAGTAGGTTAGAGTCCAAGATACCAATGAACTAGAATACTGTAGAATACAGGAATCAATGCTGTTACCTAGAAGTACAAAATACATAAAGTCTATCTTAAACAATGATAAGTGCTATAAACAATAACTGATTAAACTTATCAATACCCAACCCTTCATGGGTCAAAGGTGTCTTGGGAATTTGTACATCTACATCTACTGTATATATAAGTATACCTCTTTATATTTACATTCCATACTGAGTTGAAAGACTGCATTCAGGATGCCCACAAACAGTTCAAGAATCAGGCCCCAGTTCTGACGGTGGAAAAGATCATGTAAAGGTCACAGCTGTTATGGTAATGATGCTAGCAAAAACACTCAGGTCAGTGTACAAGTGGTTGTCTGACATTTTTTGCTAATAAGGCAGATTTGTATTCATGTTCAGCAGACTACATTATTTTCCCAGTCTCAGTTTGTCTGTGTTAGGCTCTCTCTTAGCGCCACTTCCCCATGGGTCCGTTTTTTATGTCCGTTTTTGTTTTATGGTTTTGACACTTTTCCCCCCAGCTCCTGCTGCCAACAGGAAGCTGTCAAATTATATAAAATATAATGCTAATTCTTGAGAATATTCCCATTATGATTCTTAGTCTTTAAGTCAGAAGTAATTACTTTCAGTTCCAGTAACACTTATTGTGAACACTGCATTTACTTCATAGGATGAGACATCAGCTATAATACTAAGTACCGGAGAGTAGTGAGTCCTAATGACTCGTAGTCATTAGTTGAGCAATACATGTCAAGCTAAACTTTCTGATCTCTCAGTGACTGCAAAATGATCAATTACCCCCATTAGCTTCAGTCAGAGAAGACAGAGGTTCATACAAACAGCTAATATGATCATCTTTCCACGACCTCTGATCTGTCTCCTCTTAGACACAGACAGAAAGTGAAACAGCACAAGAGAAAGACTGAAAGAGATCATGAGTGATGGAGTGAAGATATAAGTATTATGCAACTTCTGTGCAAATGGAATAGAGATGACTGTTGATAATCACTTATGTTTTCCTGTTTACATGGAGAGATTAGGCAGGTGCAAAGAAGTAGAGATTTGAAAATATAAAAAAGGGAGAGGGTAGATGGAACTAAATTGAAATAACCTTTGAATTAAATAACTAAATTAAATAACCGGAAAGTGCATCAACAAAAGGAAAGAACAGAGAGAGAGAGAGAGAGAGAGAGAGAGAGAGAGAGGGAGGGAGAGGGAGAGAGAGACAGAGAGAGAGAGGGAGAGGGAGAGAGAGAGAGAGAGGGAGAGAGAGAGGAAGATGGAAAGAGAGAGAGAGTGAGAGAGAGAGACAGAGAGAGAGAGAGGGAGAGAGAGAGAGGAAGATGGAAAGAGAGAGAGAGAGAGAGAGAAATTGCCTAATGAGATCTAATCGCTTGGTTAACAGGTGATGTGGGGGTTGCTCTGCATCTGTCACTGCTATCTAACTGAAGCCTCATCATGCTCTCCACTTCTCTGTCTGCACCCTTTTTTCCCACTCACACCATCTGGGTGACATTTACTAGCCATGAAATCTCATCAGTGTGCAGAGGTGCACTGCATTTGTCAGCCTCAGCATAAAATTCAGTTTTACACTCATTGCACTTTTACAGCTATAGCCAGTAGCCAAAAGAATCAGTGTCACTCTGTTCAAATTTCATCTATTAGCAATAAAGAAGTCTGTAGTGTGTCTTGAATGTATGAAACACAATATCCTCTTAGTTGGCATTGATGATGATGATGATGATGATGATGATGATGATGGAAAGGAGGAAAAGGTTGTTCCAGGACACACCCTGTATTTATGCAATTTGGAATGAAGTTTGCTTATTGCCAATTGCATGCAGTTGAATATAACAATACATTTTGGTGTGACGTTTAAATGTTAACCTACTGTACAACAAATTGTTTTCGGTGTGTTTGCCGAAAGCTCGCTGACACCAAATACATGTGGGCATGTTGATGTTTGACTTGTAGACTAGATCACATACAAAGGATTAGCAGCTCTGCTTCACCAATGACCTGGAAAAACAATTATTTTTTCATTGCAGGTTGTTGCCTTGAAAGTGCCCTAGCTGTCCACATATAATTCCCAAGACAGTGGTTGCCAGGGATTGTTTCTGTTTTTCTTCTCTAGCTCTTTCTCTCCCTCTCTTTCTTCCACTCTGTTGCTCTCTCTTTCCCACTTAATGAAAGATTAAACATGTCCAGTTGGCCCCCATTAGGCTATTTGTACCCTCAGGACATACATGAATAATTAAAACCGGCAGTGGTTCCAGAGGAAGCATCCATTTATGTAAAGAGAGTCCTATCATAGTAAGGTTCCAGAATGACACTCATGAAGAATTAGCCCCCTTAACAGAAGGATCTGATTGGAGGATAAAAGAACTATACAGTTTACAACCATCCATTTCCTCAGAAAAGTATGGTTAGTGTTAGTCTATAAAGCTCTTTCTATGTGTAAATAAGGTGAGTGTATATCACGTTTGCACAGGCTCATACACTATTTACATAACAAGATTTAAAATACTGAAATATTTGCACTCGTGTCCAAATTGTAATACAAAATCTAGCCACACAAATAAATCTTGAGTTGATGATTCTGGAAAACAATAATTGCTGTAATGGCTAGCAAAAAAGGTTGCTTAAAAACTTGGACACAAACTGACACTTTGTAAAGCAGCAGTCCTGTAACACCCTCTAGTGGTGATTTAAGACAGAGCAAAAGTTTTTCCTTTTACTTGTTTGAATAGCTAATTATTAACCATTCTCTCTCTGTAGAGGATATGATGTTGGGAGCAGAGATTGATTTGCAACAAGTGGAGAACAGTGTGGTTGCCATGGAGAATGTCCTGAAGGCATGGCTACATGACCAAGCAGGAGAAAAGGAACATCTTCAGCTGTTTTTACCTGCACCTGGACAGACACCAGGCCCATCAACCACCCCTGCTCACAGACCTAGTCCTGGTGATTACTCACACACACAACTTCTATCCTGCAGTTGTCCTTCTAATAAATTAAGAGGATATACCCAGTGTGTATGTAGGCAAAAAAGTAAATAAATATTTGTCTGCGGGGGGGTGGGGGGGTTGTAGTCTGTATAAAGTGTGACTTGCAGGAGAGGCTTGTGAGTCCCGCCCTTCTCCCTGGCACTCCTGACCTTGGAGCCAAAACTGAGAGTGTCCGAGACTTCCAGCCCCACAGCAAGAGCGTGTCCAATCAGAGCTCTGTGCCACAGCGACTGCAGGTCATCAAGTACGGCCTCACTTCATATAAACTGGGTTCCACTGCAACTGCGTCATAGCATCATGACCCTAGATCAGCCCAAGCGTGCATGCAGCCAGTGATATTACAGTTCTGCCACGAACAGGAGGGCCATTCATGCATTTCATTAAGTAGATCACAAACACAGCATGTCAGTATCTGCGCTGTCAACAGCAGTCAAAGGTTTTATTTGCAGATTCACTCACTACGCGTTCTGAAATACCCATTTTGGCTTCTTGGAGTGTGTGCAGTTTAAGACACAGCAAATCAACCAGTTGCAAACCTAGCACAGGTCCAAAGAGAGGCCTGAGGAAAAGGGACTGAAAGAGAGAAATTGAGAGAGAGAATGATGGAGGGTATATGACAAAATGAATAGATTATGCAAAGCGAATGTTGGTGTCGCTCTGGCCACTGTCATGCTGCAATGATGTTTGGAACAACTAGACAGAGACTCTGTGTCTGAGGGTTTAGGAACACACACGTGCACACACACTGCCATACACTGTGGATTTGTTGCCTTTGCATACATTTTGCATGCCCATGAGGTCATTGATCTGGGGAATTTTGAACAGTAAGAGCATTCTCACCTTGTCATTGTAATCTGAAAAGAAGCTTTCTACCATGTCATGGTCTCACCATGGTCTCTCATGTTTTGTTTTGTTTTCTTCTAATTTAAGCTTATATATATAAATTGTATGTGTGTGCTGAAGTTGCCTGTGTGTGCATCAGAGCTCTGCAGGCTGAAGGACTGTGCCAGTCTGTGCTGTATGGCCTTCCACTGCTCATCAGACCTACCACTTGTTGGCAGATTGACTGGGATGAGATGGAGAGCAACCAGCAGACCTTCCATGCTCTCTGCCACACAATAAGAGTCAGTCTGCAGCATGTCTGTGATTTAGAGACTGATAAACATATGAGATATAAAGCAGTATTATAAGTAATGTTTAAGGCTGCTTTAATATTCTTTAATATCCACAGGGGTGTTTAAACCCATGTTATATTTGTTGAACTGTGTGTGTGTGTGTGTGTGTGTGTGTGTGTGTGTGTGTGTGTGTGTGTGTATCTCCAGACCCGTGACTGGTTTCTCCTAGTGCGCTCTGAGCCTCAGTTTGGCTCTGGTTGCAGTGTGGCCTCCTACTACATACTGCAGGCCTCAGGCTCCCTCTCTCTCTTACTCAAACCTGTCCTTACTCGAGAACTAATGCTGCCCTGTAATCTGCCTGTCTCAAATGAGGATCCACCGCTCAACGCTCTCACTGTGGTGGAGGTCTCATATGCTCTCTCTCTCTCTGTCTCTCTCTCACACACACACACACACACACACACACTTACGCAAATTTTTACACAATGACTTTATCATTAGATCTTCACCGTTGCAAGGTGCAGCACAGAGACTATGGATGGATTGTTCTGTTCTTTTCTATTATGCTCTAGATTTTAGCACTGTTTAAGGACATAAATTGCTTTATTGCTGGTAGCAGTAATTCACACGATCATTCTCAAGTTCCGTCCTTGTAGCTCAAGAGAGGAAGAGAGATTTAGAGAACATCCTGCTCTTGCATATCATTTCTTCCCCTTGGACAAAAAAAAACATCTTCAGTTAAGGGAATATGTTACCACTAATATCAGAAGATCTTGTGTTTATAAAATGAACACACTTGCCCAGTCATACAAAGCTATGACTGCTAAAAAATCTGTTCAGCTTCCTGCAAAATCTTACTCATGCAATCCCAGAATTCAAATACTTTACTTAAGTCTAATAAGTCTAAGTATTAAAACATTTTTACCATTTTTACTGTATTGCTTACAGTCTCCCTGCACTACATCAGTAATAGTTCTCAACATGGAACCCTTGTTTCTGAAATCATACAGTCTTCCTGTGTCTTTATCTACCCCAGAGCTGCCTGGATCAGCTGGAAGAGGACCCTGTGTTCAACCCTCTGTGTCTGGGCTCCAACCTCTATCTACACCTGAGGATGAGAGGCCTGCTCTCACGCCCCTATGGGTCTCGCTCACAGAGCCAGGGTCGAGGCCAGCGCAGAGATACCCACCATCCACCAGAGGGCTCCACATCACGACAGGTCAGCATGCTAGATTAGTATACCGTCGTTGCTCCATGGCCCTCACCAAAGTAGAAAAACGGTGAATATCTTTAGGCCCCCAAACGTAAACACTGTGTTAAATATGGTCAACAGTTAACAAAGACAAAGAGCGAGATGTCCTCTAATATGGCGTAGTCTGTAGTTCTTTAGCATACTGAAACTTTTTATAATACATTTGTGCATATATTTTTGGTAGTAAATACTAAAATATATTAATATTACATATTTTATGCATTTATGACTTAATAAACATTTTTAGTTTTCTTAAAATGTTCTACTCTAAGTGCAATAGTCGAGGGGTGAACCTGCTTTATGCTGAGATTAGTCACCCTAACCCAGTTAGATAAACTACAGTTTACATGTGATCTATATACACAATGAATGCATGTATACAATGCTGATTATTTTACAAGCACAGTACAAAGGTCATTGATTCAGAATCTCTGTGTGTGTGTGTGTAAGAAAGAAAGAGAGAGAGGTGGAATAAGGAAGTATTGTCCTTGAGAACATTCACAAAACACTGACCCAGTATTTAAACAACCTACAAGACAAAAGAGAAGAGTAGGAGAAAGTAGAATAATGGAGAACTTTATTACCCTTTTATTATGTTACATTAACGCTACACTTACACAAAGCTATTACATTACTACACTTACGTTATGTTACCTGCAATATAGTCGTATGAAGTATTCATGGAGAATTTACATGTACCCAGCTATTTATTCTAGGTGAGACTTCGACATTAATAACGTTTACATAGATGGTGGAATTCATTTATAATGAGGTGTGAACCCCCCTCCCCCTTTTTGTGCTTGTGCTTGCTCTCTCGCGCTCTCTCTCTCTCTCTCTCTGTCTCTCTCTCTCTCTCTGTCTCTCTCTCTCTCTCTATCTAGCTCCAAAAGCGACGTGCTAGGGCCACTGTGGCCCCCCTTCCCTCTGGCCCCCCAGCTAAGCCAGCTCGACCCCCTCTCACGCTGAGCCGCTCACGCCCCCGCCCCCCCTCCCTCTGCCTGATCGATGGTGATAATGATGAGGAGGAAATGGCCTGCTGATAAAGACCCAAGAGTGCAAGTGAGTCTGCGGTTAATCTGTACACAGGTTACTAAGTGAGGACGCACTAAATGAGAACATTTTTGGTCAGTGTATATTTAGACAGGTTACAAGCCATCATAAGCATAAACTGACGACACACACAGCACCAATTACTCATCCTGTAGATTTATTTACAGCATAGAGAAACACTTTAATCACTGAAATGCCACTTCTTTTGTTAAGTATGTAGATATTTTGTATTCCACACAGGTGGCTTAAGAGAAATAAAATTAATTACACCCATTGCCCTGTATGAACATATTCACAAGATCCAACTCTACATATGTAAGCATTCAGTTCAGTAAACAACTGTCTATAAGCCTAAAGGGAAAAAACACTAACATGTTTCATTTGCAAATGGATACTGCAGGATGAATGCATCAATCATTCTAAATCATTTCTGAACATCACAAAAATGTTCAGTTTGTAATGTGTAAAGGTTTGGACAGTTTGTTCTGTTTACTGGTCTGTATAAGCTTCTTGGAGTTATTTTTGGTCAGTGTACCATGGCGACCTTACAACGGAGCACACATTCTCCACAGCTGTAAGGCATTACCGAGCAGATAAAATGCCTCATTTGGCCCCAAAAGACTCCAAAAATAGCATCAGACACCATTAACGTGACGCCCGTATTTCAGATGGCCAGAACACATAAACCAAAACTGTTTTGTTTTGTTTTTTTTACTTAAACGGCTACATTTAGAAGAAGTTCCCACAGTGCTTAATTAGTATGATCCCATGTTTGGTGTTTAAATGAGGGGATATTTCTTTTAACGGTGCCTTGACCACAAATTAGAAATCCTTACATTAAATATCTAGTCTGAAATGCTCAGGTACGAAAAGTATATACACGCTTTGTGTGTGTATAAAACATTGCAAACCAATTAACGAACAAGACAGATGCATATGTTGATTGAGACAGAGGGAGAGAGAACGAGAGATCAGATCTTTTCAGTATAATGCTCTTCTAACTGAAAAGGACTCTCTATAGAATGGTGGGGTAAAGGAGAGGAAAGGAGAGGGCATAAAGGCATTTTCCCCAGCCTGCAGTCATCAAAAGACCACACTGTACTCCTCAGTGAGGAGACATTCAGCACAAGACCCCTATGAGAGAATGCGAGAGAGAAAGAGAGAGCACTCTGTTCAGTCCCAAAGGATCACTGTCTATCTTTGGAGGCGTTGTTATAGGGTTCAGGATACAAAAAAAAAGGGTTCTGAAACTGAACTGAGGTCTGAACTGAGGGCTATGGTGTTACTCAATGGCATTCTCTGACTAAGGCCCATCAGGGTTGCTTCATTAAGGTTTTTGCCATTCCACCCACCTAGTCGTGCCTACGCCATTGTGTCATCATTTTGACCCAAAATCAGAACAGTATCTATAGGCAAAAAGATCTTGCATCAATGGCTTTTTCTCTTCCTCTGTTTCCTGTTGCATATATTAAATCTGGATGGAGAGTTTTTAATAATTTGGTTTGCACAGAAGATTTCTACACTCTCTGACTAATGGCCCAAACACATGTTCTCTCCTGGGCCACTCTGGATGTGGTTTTGTAATGTCTATCATATTTAAAACTTGAGACATTCAACAGCAACATTATTTCAATAGAAGTAATTGTACAAATCGACTGTAATCTCCCCGAGATTAAAACCAAAGGCCTAGGCGTATGTCCGCTACGACAGCAGACATGCAGATGACTTTTATTCTGGGAATCTGCTGCATTATAACAAGTAGCCTACTTTCTCATACTGCTGAAGTAAACCGCATGTGATACACAACTTACAGAAATCCTTAGATATTTATTTCTCAGTAATAGGTACTGTTCAGATTGTTTGTTTCTCATTTGACTATAAAATCAGTTAAAATTCATTATTTCAAAACCATTAAATGTGTGATGCTGAGTTTTGTTTCTGTCTGTAGGTTTAAAAAGAAAACCTTTATGGAGGATGAGCAGTTTTGGTTCATCTTTATATTAGGAAGTTTGTCATATTTCTGTCTGTGTGGCAAACAGATGGGATCTAGCAGATGTCAGAAGGACTCATGCAGCTTCCATATATAGGAATTTTTCTGTCAGTAAAATTGCATTTTTAATGAAAATTTTAATAAAATCTTCAGCTTTTTTCACTTATGAAATGTCCTATCGGTAAAACTCATGTATAAGACTATATATGAAATATCAGACCACATATACTCATCAGCCATTTTGTTAGGTACACCTCTTCAACTGCTCATTATTGCAAATATCAGCCAATCATATGGCAGCAACTCTGTGCATTTAGGCATGTAGGCATGGTCAAGATGACCTGCTGAAGTTCAAGTTGGAGCATCAGAATGGGGAAGAAAGATGATTTAAGTGACTTTGAACATGGCATAATTGTTGGTGCTAGATGGGTTGGTCTATTTCAGAAACTGCTGATCTACTGCACAACCATCTCTAAGGTATACAGAGAATGATCTGATAAAGAGAAAATATCCAGTGAGAGGCGGTTATCTGGGCAAAAATGCCTTGTTGATGCCATAGAGCAGAGGAGAATTGCCAGACTCGTTCACGCTGATAGAAAGGCAACAGTAACTCAAATAACCACTCATTACAACCAAGGTAGGCAGAACAGCATATCTGAACACAAAACACGTCATACCTTGAAGCAGATGGACTAAAGTAGCAGAAGACTAAGCAGAGATGTTACTATTTTCCCTAAAAAAAGCTTTGGAGGCCTTCTGTGTCATGATCATCATTCCATATAGCTATTCATCATACAGTATAAACACATTAATAAATGGATCATACACATCTGACTTCTGACAATTTGAATAATAAAATGTATCCAAAAACAGGCAGTTTAAATTGGCAAAACAAATGCATATAGTAACATATATTTAAGGTAACAGATGTACTTCTGCCCTGCTATTCAGAGAGTAACAACACAGTTCTGTTTTCCCTACAGTCATCCAAGCATAGAGAGGAGGGTGGAACAAAAACAGAAACAGAACATTCTAGAAAAGGGGAAGTTAAATGAGATGAGAAATAAATCCCAAGTGCAAACCTTTTTATAGGCTGCAAATAGCCAAAACTGAAACCACCAATTAGATTAATTTGAAATAGTTATTTCTCAGCTGCCTTGACTTCAGTCGAGATGTCAGATGTTCCTCTCATTTTCTGAATTTGTTTGTTTGTTTGTTTGAACTGCATACTTAAATACAAAAACCCAACAAAACCAATTGAATTATATCAGCAAAAACATGCACAATCATCAATTAGATGTAATCAGTCTCTTACTTGCTAAGATATAGTTATTGAGCAAGATTTGCTGGTGAAATGGATATTTGAGAGATGAATAATTAATTTAGAGCTGTGACATCTTCCTACTATCTATTGCAAACAGTCTGATTTGAACTGAATCAGTTCTCTGGCTCTGAAAGACCAGGGCTGATGCTAACTTGAACAGTACATGAAAACATATGGTTTAAAGGTCTAGGAATTAAAGCTTTCGAAATGGTCCAACGTTGTTAGAACAGCCACACTCTGGCTAGCTCCTTACTCTGCTTTCCAAGCAAGTTAATGAATTTGAACAGAGGGATGGGGTACTGGGACTTGGAGAGGAATATGGTAAAAAATGAAAGTGGCAAAACAAGTATTCACAGGATACACACTTGCAGTTTATCAGCTTCAGCATATTCAAAAGGCAAATATCAAGGTTCATCCATAGTTTATAACCAGTGAAATGTCAGTCTTATTTAAAATAATATTCAATAGTCATCATAGTCAACAGTGTAAAGGTCAGGAAGTTGGAAAGGTGTTGTCTGATGAAAAGGCAAAATACTTCCTCATTACAATGAAGCTACACTGCTGTATATTTGAATTAACTGAAGGAATAGCATCTAAAAAGGCAACTGCAGAACACGAAAGTTTCAACAAGTTGCAGATGATCACCTCACAAAGGGTTATTAGGGTGTCAAAGACTATAATAAACCTATAACCTATAAAAATATACAGGGGAAGCAACAAAATGGATATGCATATTTTTAAGTGAGTGCAGGCTAAAACCAGGGGAGTTGTTTGGATCCCTCCACAAAGACATTGAGCCAAAATCTTTTTGTAGTCTTTTGCCAAGAAAATAAAATGGTGAAGGACACACCACTGCCTGCTTTTTGTCTGCTTTTGAGTTTAAGAAAACTGCAGATTGAAAAAGTGATCAGATTCTGGAAGGTCAAGAGGATGGAAGAAAAGAAAATCCTTCAGACAGTGGATGGAAAGACCAAAGAAGAAGGAGAATGATGAGAAAAGAGTAAAGGGGTGAATGAGAGAAAACAGTGCATGGAACAGCCTGTACCTTCAAACTGAGCCAGGCCAACGTGGATTAATTTAGTCAGCATTCAGCCACGCTTGAAGTAAGGCCCCATTTTATGCAGCTGGTTAATATTCACTCGGCATCAGGCAGTGTTTTATCTGTTTTGGCAGTCCTCAACAGTCATTTGTGGCAGCAGAGTAAAGGAGTAAATAGGCGACAATAAGAGAGAGGAAAAGAGCATTCAGGGTGATTTCATGCCCTGCTCGCCGAATTGCAAGATAAACAACAAAACTAGACGTAAGAAGCTCAGATTTTTCTGGAAGTTGAAAAAGATAGCTTCAAAAAAAAAATTAAAAATTCAAAAGGCAAAACTTTTGATTTGTTTTTCCTATGCATCATTTTATTATTGTTATAATCATAATTACCATCATATAACCAACAGCACAGCTGTTTTGGCCTACTCCTACCCACACATAGCAGTGGATTAGTAAATTGCTACATTTATAATCTCCATATAAAAACAATGTAAATGTGTGCAATGATTGCCCATATAATTATGAACATTTTCTATCCAGGTTGAATTGTCAGACATTGTAAAACAAACTCCTTTCTCTTTCAATTTTGATTTCTGACATTTAAAGGCTTTATAGTTCCTAAAACACAAGTCACAGACTCATAATGATTCACATAGAAGGAGAAACTGATAAAACAAGTGCAAATTTATGATATATTTTACTCAAGACATCCCAAACACACAAGTAATGCGTTCTGGAAGTCACATTTATTTCCTGCAAAACATGCAGTTCTATTGTCCTTCGTAGTGGAAAAAAACCTTCCTGTGCCATTAATCATGAACCACAGCACATCATCTATGATGCCAGATATAGTTGACATGAAACTGTACCCTTTTGCTTGCTCACTTACATTTTTTTCAGTCACTCAAGTAATCTTCTACTTGCCAACATGAAAGGCTTTCCAAACATACTGCAGAATATGTATGCTCACCTGACTACTGAAACTACGTTCATATGTCAAAGATGAGCCACCACAATGCATTTGGGCCATTAGACGACGTGTAGGATTAGGATTAGATGTCACCCAAGTTATCGTATATAATATCTGGGGTTTGCATAGCAGGGTGCCAAGCATTGGCTGGGGGCTTGCCCCTAGACACTTTACTATAAACCTCTACCTGCTTCCCTACTTTTCCTCCACCACTTCCTCCATTTCCAATCCCTTCTCCACCATTATAGTTAGTGGTGCTGCTATTGTTGTTGTTCAGGTTAGCTCCAGCTTTACCTTGGGGCAGTGGAGGAGGGTCTTTCCTAGGAGGTACTCCCTTAACTGGTTTAGGGGCTGTGAGGGGCTTTGGACCTTTAGGTCTGCCCACAGCTGGGGGTGGAAGTGTTTTGTTAAAGGAAGGAATGCTATAGTCATCTGTATTGGCATTGTAAAGCATCTCATGACTCTGAGGTTCTTCAAGTCCCCTGGTTCTCCAGGGATGAGTCTCGAGTCGTGCCTCATCATATAGTGAGATGACAGGCTGACCTGGGGGAGGACCTGCTCTTCCTTCAGGCTCATCGTAGATATGCTCCGCTGGGGTTCCTTCTGCAAGACGCTTGCTCCATCCATCAAGTCCCAATAGTCCTGTTCTTGGAATCAAGTCAAGGGTGACTCGGTCATAGATGTCTGCATAGAAAGGCTCAGGCTTGTTGCCTTGTTGTCGGATGCTCCCCTCATCCCCGGGTGGACGCAGCCGTGGGCTGGGTGTTGGTGTGGGTTTGATGCTGTCTACAGGGTCAGAATAAAGACATTCCCCAAGATTAGGTGGCAGACGAACTGAATCAGCAGGCTCAGAGTACAGATTCACTTGTTCCTCTGGTGAAGTTCCACTTTTTGGTCCACGAGGCATTGGGGACCGGGGTGGTGTTTTCACAATAGGAGCCGGTGGCTCTGGCAAGCTCCGCCCCTTCAAATTCTTGCCTTCACCTTCCCTTCGACCGATGACACCATCTGCAGACCCTGGCTTACTGCCACCGGAGTCTCCATCTGGCTCTCGGCTGCTTCCCTCAGAGATAGCAGCACGAATCTGCTGCAGAGTGGGGCAGTCGCCATCAAACGAGGGGCAACTCTGGTGTCTGTCCTCAGCCTGGGCCTTCTGCTCACGGATGGCACCCTCCACAATCTGGAAGATCTCGTTCCCCTGCTTCGTCTCAAAAGTAAAATTCCCTGGGCCAGAATCGCAACGTCGTCCAGCCTCAAATGAGAACATCACCTGTACAAAGCATCGTCATGAGAGCAATGACAATGTGGCATGAAGATTATGAGGTTCAAGGGCCTTTTTTAACCTATAATATCCATTTTCTGATATCATTTTCGACTGTCTGGTACTGAACTAAGCATCAAAGTATTTCCTGTGAGCATATATCCAGGTGATTTGATCAGGAACATATTTTTAAATAAGACGACATGCACATGCATTTTATTCAGATTCTTCATCGAGATCATAAGCTTGATGCTTCAGCAGTCACTTGCTACCTTATCCCTGACTCCTGCCCACTCTGGAGGGAGAGAGGAAGACCAGCTTCCTGTACCAAACCAATTTCTATGGTAACCACAGGAAGCAGAGTTGGAAACAACTATGGCCTTAAGTTCCTGCTTAAAGTGTAAGTTTGCTGTCACCAACAATACAATGTGAGAATGACCATCAGATTATTTTAGGCAGACACTGTGTGTGTGTGTGTGTGTGTGTGTGTGTGTGTGTGTGTGTTATCACATATCATAAAGTGTTGGCATCGGTCATTTGAAAAATTATGTAAAGACAGTGTGAAAACGAAGAAAGCAGTGTAAGAGATAATCTAATGTAGCTTGTCATCTTTGGTTCACAAAATAAATCTACATTTTCACATATATTGCTGAAGATGGTAAAATTTATGGTGGAATTGTACTCACTCGATCTCTGCCATAGCGACGTAAGAGTTTGTATGGCCACACTAGTAAGTTCCTTTTAGTCTTAGGCTCCTTCAGTATCAGACTCTCTCTGTCTGCTTTAAGCCAGTAATTGCCCAACAGACCACAACGTTCAGATGCTTCTGTTCTTTGGACACTCACCCAGAATTCATTCACTGTAAAGTACAAGACAGAGGCAGTACATTAGAGAACATACAGGTTAGATATTCTGATATTACATTTAAGAGGCCTCAAATCCTTGATAGTTATTCATATAGGAGTAACAACAAGTACAAGATGTAATTTGTAAAACAACACATTCTACCTAACAAAATTAATTCAATATAAATAAATAAAAATAACAGAAATTAGGAAAAAGAGCAGTTTTGGTAGTTCATACGTGAAGTTTGATAAAGTGAGAATTTCAGTTAACTTCAACACAGAGGTTAAGTCTTCACATTTCACATTCGAATGCTCACAGGATGTTGACCAATACCGAGGCCTTTTGGTTTGACCAACAAGCCACAGTATGTTCCATGTACAACAAGGATGTTAATTTGATAGTTTGGCCAATGGGATGGTCCACCACACAGGGCGCTTGCTAAGATTATCAGGACCTGCTGATAGTCACAATTCTTTCAGTTTTCACTTTAGAGAACCTCATAAAATCTTCCCAGGCCAGTGAAAAAATAAATGTTAAACCAGCAATTAATGCAGCCACAGTGAGATGGTGTTACTTTAAAAACAGGACCCTGAACTGGAAGACTGGGAGGGAGGATATGGGTAGTTGTGTCAAGACTGCATAGTCACAAGCCTCTTAATGTTAGTGCCCACTCACAGACACACATCTCTCTGAGGAAGTCACCGGTGAGCTTATGAAAAACAGAAGTATTCATGACCTCCATTTCCCTAGAAATAATCCATCTGAAAATTCAGAGCAAGAGAGAGAGAGAGAGACTGCTGCATTCACTTTTCAGAAATACAACTATCAATCTACTTTTGTCTCTCTCTCTTTCTCCGTCAGCCATTTGAATGCAATGAAAGGCCATCCTGAAGGAGGGAGAAAAGGGCTAAATGCCTGAGATTCTGTACTACTCTCCAAGTTCCATTTGTTTTGCTTACTAACATTTTTCCCTTAGTTACCTTTAACCACCTTAATAGCAGGAATGGTATGCAACTAAGCATGTCTGTGTATGTTTGTGTATGTATGTATAAGCATATCTGTCACAGTGAGGAAGCAGTTCTTCTCTCTATATTGTCAAGTGTAAACACATTAACAGCCACATTTTTCCAGGGCTGTGTGCCTAACATGTGACTAGGGGAAGTACCGTTCTGACTCCAAAATCTAGAGTACACTGTGTGAAGCCAGTTTTGCCTTTTCACTTGCATGGTTATGATTAAGGTACAGGTAATAGATGGCTGATCTCTGTCAGAATATTTCCATACAAAGCCAAAACAAGTGCCTCTGCTACAACCAAAACATAACAGGAAATGATGTCACAAAGCCCCCTTGTTTGGAGCTTGGGTCATAAAAGGCCTCTCTCTGTCTAGCAATGAGGACCAACTCAGATCTTTTATGGTTAAGGGCTATAATAAATGCAACAGAGAAAAATCAACCTTCTACATGCTAAAGTGAATAAAGCAAATGTGCATTATGTAACACCACACTACTGCCAATACATAAAGGCTCACAGAGATCATGGTAATCTTCAACAGATTTGTTGTTGTGCCCTTTCCATTAGTTTGTTGAAAACTTGAAGAGGAGAATAATCTTACATTGTGACATGCATTCTCTCTGACTTTCTATTACCTTCCTCTCTGGAATAATAGATGAGGTTCTCAGCCATCTGAAGCTCTTGCTGTCCATTCGAGTCAGTACTATTGAGAGCACCGCTCCTTCCCTGAGAGTCGGCGAGAAGAAAGAGAAAGGAAGTGTGGGAGAAAGGGAGGGATAGAGAGACAGAGAAAGGGAAAGAAAAGAATGTGATGCTGAGTATACAATGAAAGCAGCTGCTGGTCTAACTTCAATAAAAGCTGAAAGTCTCTTTGTAAATTCCCATTATGTACTGACCACTCCCAAGTTCATTTAGTAAGCAAACACATATTTAAAAAAATGAAGAGCATTATAATACTTAGAATGATGGTTATTAAATTATTTAATTTCATAAAATAGATACCAAAATTATCCACATTCTTAATAAAATGAAAATTATTTATTAGATACAAGTAATAGAAATTTACATTCACTATTACAGATATCACAATTTAGTTGTTGTTGTTGCTGTTATTGTTGTTTTGACTTAGATAAAACAAACATCATCATTATCTCTCCATGCTGACAGGTCATGAAAAAAAATGTATTTAGTAACCTCTGAAGTCCTTCACAGTGTTATTTTGATGTCACTAACATGTAGGCCTTGTGAGTGTGACATAACTAATCTCTTCTCAGCCCAAGTTACAATGTCTCACCTGAAAGGCAATCTCACACATCTTCTCCACCCACTCAGTGGTGACGTGCTTTTCGGCTGCAAACACATGTGTCTTGTCATTGGTCTCCACGCAGAAGGCGGCCATGTTGTCTTTGGGGCAGGTTTCGGTCAGGGCGGGGAGGATGCTGATGCACTCTGACAAGCGGATGATCTTTTTGTCCAGTTTTTTAGTGCTGGGCTTCTCGGTGCCTCCACCGCTGCAGTCGAAGAACTCCAGGCGTGCAATGCCATTCTGACTCGCTGGATACAACACAAACCAGTTCTTCTTCCATTTCTAAAAACAGATTTGGAAGATAAAGAGATGGTGGTACTCTAGAATTATTTGATAAAGCTTAGCTTGAAACAAGATGAGAAAGCTTAGAAGGTCTCCCAGGGCCTTAGCTATGTTCAATGTAGATACTCTAAATACTCCTGAGTATGAAGAATGGGAATACAATTTAAAAACAATACATTAAAACAATAAACACTTAGTGCAGAGTCAGTGTAAACATCAGAATCAAGTTCTAATGTAAAATGTACAAAACGTACTGTAATGTTATACATAAAGACAATTCATATAGACAGGCCACCGTTTGGCCTGGAGAAAGAGAGTGTTATTAGAACATCCAGACGTCTGGCTGCCTCACCAGGCCACGTTTTACCAGTACGCACTTCCTGTGACTTCATTTCTGCTATTCCAGTACAACATTAAGTCACTGTTCTGGAATTCTGAGAGTCCCAATGCCACAGAAAGTATCCCATTGAATGACAGCACTGAACACTCAGAAACAAACTACACATGGACGTCACCAGTAAAGAGAGCAGAGCATGGGAAGATTTTAGAAAAGAGCTAGAGGTAAAGCCATCCTGCTCAAACTGGACAGTCAAACAGGAAAAAAAATGTCTGCAAAAATCCTGTCAGCAAATGTTAAAATGTTGACCCTCCTAATGAAATGAATGAAAGGAAATTAAGAGTGATGCAACTCCATCATTAAACACAAATGTGGGCTACGTATACATCTGTTAATATGGCAAAAAGGAAATGTGTGGGATTACCCAGTGTTCTTTGCTTCCTCCAACACACTGCAGGTGTACAGTATGAATGTTCCATCTGAAAAACTAATTTGAGAGTCTGTTCCCAAAAGCCCCACGGTGTTTATGTTCAAAGTGATGCTCTACACTACAGTATGTGCTATAAAATTCTGGCTGCAAAGACCTTCTTGGGAAACTAGATGTGAGGCTAATACATAAGTAAAATTTAAAATCTGCTCTGAGCTTTTGCACAAACACAATTGTGTGGGCCCATTACTAACCCGAACATATGAAGTACAATGTACAATACAGTCCAGTACAAAGGCACAAAAACCTGCTTAAAGACTTAAACAAAACCTAAAACATTAGTCTAACCAACACATATTATTCCAAATACTATAATTAACATTGACTATAGATTCATGTAACCACAGTAACCAACTCCATATAAGGTAAGTCTGTTTGAGAAATATATTACACAGGATGGAACTTATGTAAATAAGTAAAAAGAGAATGACTTCCTCAAATCTGCATCCCTGTTTTATCAGACGTGCTGGTATGACACACACACACACACACACACACACACACACACACACACACACTTTCCCCCCCACATACTTTAGACTGTTCACTCAGAGTTTAAGCCTGCAAAGAGCATGCATAATAATAACCGTAAAATAAATAAGTAGACAATTGATGGATAAATAATAATAAAAGCATAAAATACATCCCATCATAAACACACCTTTTGTAACAATCCAAAACAAGAAAATATCTATATCAAATTTACATTGAATTTACATTTAAACACCTGTAGTAAGTGTACATAACACATGCACTGCATCATGGATGTTTTTTAACCGACTTAATCCATCGATGTTTTCTCGGATTAATGTGTAGCTACATTAGACAGTGTTATGATGAGTACTAAAGGCTCCTCTTTGACAGTGATGTCCACTACTTCATTAACATTTTCATATATGAAACATTAACCAACCACCAAAGAAAGATATTACCATGGCATTACCATGTTGTGTGTCTACACAACAATATTAAGTCCCAAAAGTGAAGGGGGTTTAGTCCTTGCCAAGGTGCTGCTTTCTGATAAAATATGAACAATCTTTAATAGGAACTATTTTCAATGTTTTCAATCATGTTAACGGAAAATGACTGTTAAAATGATTCTAAACATGTTGGTTTCCAAATGTAAACAGGCATATGTGTATGGTTTGAATCAAAACAAATAAGAAATTGAAAAGAATAGTAAAATATACTTTTAAAAAACATTTCCAAGCTCATCAACAAACATTCGGAGATTCCTCAATTAATGTTTTATATTTAGCGCATAAGTCTCATAGTTGTAGGTGCCTTGGTGTGTGTTCAGAGCTGCGTGTGACTAAAATATAGACAGTACTACTCAAGTGGAAATATAGCACATTCTGTTATAGCACAGCTTGGTGTCAGTTCTTCACCTCAGCGTATTAAATGTGTGTCAGTGTGTGTGTTATGCATTAGACTGTGAACATGCCTGTGCATATAAAAACAAAGTAAAACATGTTATGGTAATGGGACATGGTCAGAGTCTGCAAACAGTGAAGGGGTCACAGACACACACACAATCCTGAATGCAAGGTAATGTCTCTAGTAAAACCTTTTTAATCAAAGAAAATAATGAAATGGCACAACTTTGTGACTGCAGTACACTCCTGCCCCATTTGACAGTACCTTCAAATCCATTATGCTCTGCGCTGCCATAGTTGAGATTCTTACTATCTAAGTAGAAGACACAGAGCCTAAGTCATTATCCCGCATGACTCCACATTACACATATATGAATCTCAAGTGAAGAAACAGTTTGTCATGTCTTCATGCTTCTCTCATATAAACCCACACAGACATGGGCTGTGTTAAAGGTTAAAGGGCTATCTAAAGGTTAAAAGTCAAATGTCAAAGGCAATTTCCATTTGCACCCCAGCCAAGATTAAATGAAAAACACCTTTAAAAAAACAATAGTCCATCAATTTTAAGTCATTCTGAAGACCAAGAAGTTTATGTACTATAATTATACACTATATTGTTGAGTACTGTTGAGATATATCATAAGGACACAGTAAAACACTACCAAAACACATACCTCCAAAAATCCTACCCAAACCCTCTCACATTCTGAAATATTAATAACAATAAAAATAGCAACACAAAACATGAGGACTCAGTTGTTTACATTTTCACACACAAGTTAGCAATGTCAACTTCCTCATCTCTAAATGTCTATGCATACAAACATACTTCTGGGTCACCTTAGATCTGGTAGCAGCATATATTGGGAGAAGAGATTTCATCTCAGTACTGCCTGGCTAGATACTCATGTTCAAATGTAACAGCATTAACCAAGTGAGGTTTCTTGGTTAAATACAAGTCTTTGTACTTTACCATTGTAAGTTCACCTTTTTTTTCCCTGACAATAGGGAGTATTTTCTCAGTGATACTGCCTGAGCTTGCTCTTTGTTTTGTATCAGCACCTGTAAATGAGTTGGCCTTACTGGCCACTAGGCTCCTGGTTCCACTGGCTGCTCTCCACAACAGTGGAGGGGGGGTACCGATTATTACTTTAGGATGCAGCCATATTAAAGTTTGCTCATACCTTTGCTAAACCAAACAGGGAGAGCGGTTTCACAAGGTCCCATTAAGGAAGCTAAGCAAATACTTCTAAGCAGGGTAGACTGACCTTACTACACCCCTCTAGAGTCTCTGGCTACAATGTAAGAAGCAAGATTCTATTTCAAAAGTGATAAGTAACATGATTAGTTTCAATAAAACAATGATAAAAACACAAGTTTGAAATGGTTCATCTTGTACTGGATTTAAGGGTGTGTTTTTTTTTACTCTTGTGGTTAGGCCCTCTATAAAAACATGCTGCCACATTTTCCATCACATGTAACGTTTTGTGTAAAAGAGAGTGTAAATAGCAGCATGATGAAAAAACAAACAAACACGTGTTTCTACGGAATACAGTCTATGGACTAGTTCTATAACTTAATAAATATCAGTGAGTAAACAACTCGTGAACGCTGTGTCCAGTTGTAGACATTTCTGTAGAAGTATTGCAGTGTGTGTGCACACAAGGTGTCTAACTGGGATATTCATTCATGATCAACTCCTGTCACATGAAAGAGAAGAAGAGAGCTAAACCCAATTCGTTTATGCTCAGTCCCTTTAAAGCATTTCATTATCAACAAGAACTCGCTCGAACATTTGTTAGACAGACCATCCATCCATTCTTTTAAATATTTTTAGAAAGAGTGGAATTGCACAGAAAAAAAACAAATAAACATCATATAATGGTAACCTATCACTTGCTCGTTTGCTGTGGTAGACAGCTAATTTCAGTGTTGATATTATGAGCTACCAAAATAACGCTACAATACTGTATTTTACAATACTGTACTGTGAGGCGTGAAGCTACAACAAACCATCTTACCTTTCCAAACTTCTGGTGCTGGACATAAAGTTGTCCCTCTTTGACATGAGTGTCCATTTTAATTGCTCTTCCTTTACAGTAAACAGAATTTGTCAACAAGCAAATCTCTTTCTCAGCCTACGTACTGCACAAACTTCCGCTCGCCAGTTCTCACAAGTTCATCGCAGGGACTTCTTTTAAACCGTATTAAAAAGTAAATGACTGCCCGGTCCACTCAGAAGCAGACGCTGCTAGCTCACCGCCGACATTCAACGCCTAAAAGTCCTCCGTGCTGCGCGCGGCAGGGTCCGCGCCTCGCGTTCGCCTCTCCCTCGCGATTGAGGAAGCGCAAGAGCAGGGAGCATGTATCATGAGGTTACCCTGCTAATCCCCCACCCGCTTCTGACTTTTTTTCTTTCTGTACTTCAATTCACCTAATGCTTCGCTTTAAAAAAAAACCCAACAACAACAATAACAACTGGCGTCTGGTGTGTGCACTCAAATGGTCAAAAAGTAAACTGATGTATATGCCTGTGCAAAATCTAATGATAGCTGCAACGGAATCGGATAGGTTTCGTCCTTTCTGGAGACTTACTGTGATCAGTGTACGTATTGTAGGACATTGTTTAATCTTGGTATTTTTCAAAACATGTTGTCTTACGGCAAATACCATCTACGAACAGTCAGATTAATGCACCTCACTAGAAGATTGTTAGCAGAATGTTGAATAACAGCAAAAAAATAAAAAATAAGCGGGGCCTATTATACAGTCCCTCTCCCTTAATACTCAAAACTGAGATTACAAGAATTCATATAATGCATGATCAACCTCATCCGGGGGGGTTGGAAAAAAATACCACATTGCATAATTACAATTCTGAGATCTTAAGATTCCCCCTCTCTCTCTCTCTCTCTCTCTCTCTCTCTCTCTCTCTCTCTCTCTCTCTCTCTCTCTCTGTGTGTGTGTGTGTGTGTGTGTGTGTGTGTGTGTGTGGTTTTGAATGTGCATACTGAAAGACGTGTAGTATTATGCTGACGGAGAAAGATTCTCCATTTATGAAAGACAGTGGGTTTGGTAGTTCAGGCCCAGAGTGGGTGGTAGGGAACCATCACGTTAAGCCTTTAGAAGTTCCTGCAGTGCTACCTTGAAACTAATTGAAGCAAAAGTCCTCAGGTAGGGGAATAAAAAAACTTCCCCGAGGCCACAAAGTCCTTTCTCCTAAAACGTATCTCACTATAATGTTTTAGCCACAGTAAGTTCCATCAGTGTGAACTAAACCCGTCAATGGTTATGGGCAAAATACTTTAAAATCAAATGTAACACTTCGCTATTATCGCTATAATGATTAAAACCCTCAATAACTATACTAACAAAATATTAACAATCATATTTTTTGAGATTTTTTAAACCTATACTAAGGAAGACACTGATCCTTTGTAGATTTTTTACGTTTAGTGTTAAGGCAATAACATATCTTCATTCACTAGCTCTGGTGACGGTGGGCCAACTAACGTCAACCTCTTGTTGAACTGAAAGATGCATACCGCCATCTGCTGGACCTTTTGGACATTATCTTAAAAAGACCTTCTCACAGAATGATTATCAAAAACAAACAAACAAATTTTCTTTTGTGTCTTGCATCTGTATGGAATACAAGGTGGAGGTCTTTGTGGTAATGTAAAAAATCCTTGGGGTGGTAACTCAGTTTTCCATTCTAATCTTACACGGGTCTCCTCGCCGGGATTCTGTTAAGATTATTAGCCAGCAGACGGCTGTATAAAGATGGATGATTGGAGTGCACTGGTTTCTGTTGCATCGTTGACTTGGGGGCGACGTCTTTTTTGAAGACCTATTTAATTTTCATCTGCGATGTGCAAGAAACTTAAAAAGTTACGTTAATGCGTGTAGATACATTTATTTGGCTGTAATAGTGGTAAACACTGAAAGGACCATAAAGTTGAATTTATGAACTTTGATGTAGTCAAGCAATATTGCAAAGTCTGCGTTTATTATCGCACAGCCTTGAGCTGATTGGTTGAAACCTATTTAATCGCCTCACTGCCCTGTCACGTGACAGACACAGGAAGCGGTAGACATGAGTGCGGTTTACGGGGGTGTAGAAGGGTGAGTTTTGTAAAAGAAAAAAAAAAAAGTTCTTCACGGCTTTTGAATTTTGTGTGAATTAACGTATAGTGAAAAATAGTAGGATAGTATGTCTTTCATTTATACGTTGGCTAAAGTGAGTGTCCGTAATATTTGTACGTGACTATAAGGAAAACAGTGAATCTCGGCTAACTCGCTAGCTAGGCTAGCTCGCTAGGATTTATTATAGGCTGTACACGAGTAGTTTCTGGTATCGTCGTATAGTTAGCTAATGATTTGGCCTTAACTCGTAGGGGTGGCACTCACTCCAAAGCCTTGCTGGTGTCCGCTACAGGGGAGATCCTCGCAGAGACCGATGGCCCCTGCACCAACCACTGGGTGAGAACATGAAGCCTGCTGGATAGTGTTTGTTAGTGTGACTGTGTTTCAAAGTTTCGGCAAATTTCTTATTCTGTTCTGTTGTGTAGTTGGTTGGCGTTGAGAAATGTATCGAGGTAATTAACGATATGATCAAGAAAGCAAAGATCAGTGCAGGTTTGGACCCGGATACACCTATTCATTCACTGGTGAGTCTGCTCTGGACACTATATGTACTTGGCCAAAGCATCACTAGTTGTCTACTTATGGTATTTTAGTAAATACCGTGTACCTCTACTGAACCAATAGACTGACTAGCGGTCTTGATTTGGGAATGAGTCTTGCGCTACGTCGTGTACATGTGTCGGTTCCTAGGGCATGTCGCTGAGTGGCGGGGAGCAGAAGGCTGCTATTCAGATGCTGATTGATAAGATGGCGGAAAAGTTCCCCGAACTAAGCCAGAGTTATTACGTTTCCACAGACGCGATCGGCGCAATGGCAACCGCCAGTGACCATGGTAGTGTACGAGTTAGAAGTGCTGACATTTAAACGCAGAAGCAGTACATCGCAATTTGTTTTGCACACACGTTAGGAGAAGCAGTGAACTTTTTTTCCTCAAAAATAGAGGACCATCACAAAGTGACCTGGCAAGATGAGGAACGTATAGCTCTTCCGTCTCTTCAGGTGGTGTGGTGGTGATATCAGGCACTGGCTCTAACTGTAAGCTGGTGAATCCTGATGGCACTCAGGTGGGCTGTGGGGGATGGGGTCACATGATGGGAGATGAAGGGTCAGGTAACCATCACTACTGCACCTTCTCATAGTATCATCATTGTCTGCAGAAGTTTCCTAATTCTTTCCCAAATTCTTGCACATGTTCTAGCATTTTGGATTGCTCATCTGGCTGTAAAAACAGTGTTTGATGCCAAAGATAATCTAGTGAGACCTGCCTATGATATCACCCATGTCATAAAGGCCATGGAAGACTACTTCCAGGTTTGTGATTGATTGGCTTGAGCTGTTTTAGTTGGTGTGCCTCAAGTTGTTATTTATATTAAAATGTCTTTGTTTCTATTTACACTCACCTCAAGGTGTCAGATCTGATGGGTATGCTCCCACATCTGTACAGAAATTTCCAGAAATCACACTTTGCTGGGTTCTGTAGAAAACTTGCTGAAGGTACTATAAGGAGGGCGATGAGCAGAATTTAGTTTAATATTATATTGCTTAGTAACATGTTACTGCTGTCTGCATATGCATCTTTCTGATTTAGGAGCCACTGCAGGTGATGCCCTCTGTCGGTATGTGTTTACCCAGGCTGGTAAAGTTCTGGCACAACATGTTGTAGCAGTGCTGCCCACAGCACAACAGGTCAGAGCTGATGCCCACTTGGGTCACAGAGAAAACGTTGTGTACATGAGCTTGCCACCTGCTCCTACCCCGACTCAGTCCTCCTGTGTCATTGTCTGTGGTCCAGGAGCTGTTCTCAGGTTACTTGGGGTTGCCTATCCTGTGTGTTGGATCTGTATGGGGGAGCTGGGAGCTGATGAAGGATGGTGAGTTGTCCAAAAAAACTCACAAATTTCACATAACAGCACTGGCTACTTCATCTTTTTTATTTGTGACAATTTTTTTGCACTTTGGCTACAGCACCAAACAAGGGGCTTAACTAAACTGTCGAGTGCAACCACAGAAGAGAGACAGGCTTTTGAAAGTCAGATATTTGGAGGTCACCTCCAGGTTAACAGAATATAGTGGCATATTTGTGGTTTCTTTGTTGTGCAGGTTTCACGCAGGTTCTGTCTGAAGTAAACAGGTCTGAGTACAGCCACTTCAAGAAGTATAGCCTTCTCACCTTACGCCAGTCGTCTGCGTTAGGTGGTGCCAAGCTAGGGGCCCAGAATGCAGGTGCCACCCTCCAACTGGACTACCTCACTACTGCCAGTGTGTTCTTCAGCCACGCATTTCCCGAGTCATGATCAGGACAAAGGCAGACCAACTCAGGTTGTGAATCAGAAATGGTGACACAGTTTCAAGGCACTGGCAATAGCGCTTCCTGTTTTGGTAATAAATCTCTGGCAAAACGGCAGTTTAGTAAAAATAAAACTCATTCACTTCCCCTAACCATTTCCAGTCGGGAAAATCTCTGTTGTCAACATGTATAGTTGTTGGTCTTAAATGATAAAAAAAGATGTTGTTTCTCCAGATTATGCTATTCAGATAGTAGCTGGTCGTACCCCCCCCCCCCCCCCCCCAAAAAAAAAAAAACCTGAATTCTCCCCTGCCAATATATTATTGAGCCTGTACACCAAGTAGAATGAGTTAGCTTTAGGACCATAGGATATGTAGTTTGTGATCTGCCTGTTCACAGTGCATTGACTGGCTTGATTTGATAAATCAGAAATCAGTAAGAATGTGTATTTTCTGAATAGAAAATTAGGTCTCTGTTTCCTACACACTAGTTGTCAAAATACACCTTTAAAAAATTTTTTTTTTTATGTGGAATCTGAATGCATGCTTTATAAAAAATAATAATATAAAATACATTTAATAAACCTTTATGTAATATGATGTATTGTGGTGCAGTTGAAGTATACAGTAGTACAGTAAACACCAGATAAACATTCTGAACTCATGGTCTCTTAGAATATATCAAGCTGTTCTGAATTAGAATGCTATAATGGACCTTCCGCCAGCACTCTCTGCAGGCATGCGTACCTAATCCCCACCGTCGGCCCTAAGTATCCACACCTGTACCCACCCGGTCCCCTGAAGTAAGCAGACTTAAGGAAAGGGGTATTATTTACACAGCGCCAGCAAGGCTGCAGGTCTTCCATGCACCACAGCTGGAGCACATGCAGGGAGACAAACCAAACCCTGCCCTCTAGTTATCAGGCACGCCTGGCTAGACCTAGTGGTAAATAATAAATGTGTTCTGTTGGTACCAGGTCTTTGCTGATAACACTTGCCTATCCCTGCTTGGGCAGAGCCAGAATCAGGGCTTATTAAAGCATGTTGTGAAGTCTGAGTGAAAACTGAGCAAGTCTCTGTCCTGCCCACTATAAAACAGCAAGTATTACCACAGCAATCAGTTGTGCACATGGGAGGAAAATAACTTGTTGTATTCATGTTTATATGTAATAATATCTATCAGTTATGTTCCATTTCATAGCTGACGAGAAATTGGGGATCTAAGCCCCATCTACAACTGTAACAGCTTTGCATATTCTGATATTCTAACTAAGGAACATAAACCAGTCAGTGTTTTAACTGAAAGGTTTAAAAACAAAAACACAACACGAGCCAGTTCTGCTGGCCTCAAAACTGACATACAGGCCTACCTGCAATCACCAGCTCTATGTAGCCCTTATTTACTAATGGAATTAAGTCTGATTGGAGTGTTTTTGAAAACTTTTTAATATAACAAAAAACTCAAGGCAAATGTTGGTCACTCACACTAAATTAATGCAGCCAGTTTATTATGGTTTACCACTGCTGTAAAATATCCCAGCACCAGAATAAGAGTTTATGGCCCAAAAGGTATTACATCTAGTAATGTCTCAACACACTTTGACCTGTATTGTTCTTTACGTTAAATGTATTTTACCTCAAAATATGGAAAGTGTCACTTAGGCGAGGATAATAAAGTTGTCAGAATGGGGTTGGCTGTGAACATCCCTCTTACCTGCAGGTTCTGCCTGTAGCCTTCTCCAGTGCTGGGCTTCCTGATACTCTGTCTGTGCCATGGCAGTTATATCTGATATCACACCCCACCCCACTGGCCACCCAACCACTAAAGCTGTAGTCCATACACTTAGCCCTGCAGTAAACCAGCATACCTGCTCCATGTGCTCTCAGATGGACGACTGACAACGCGCAGGCAAGGTTCTGCAGGTACTGCCACAAGCGAGTGTGTATGGCTCCTCCACGATTGGCCAGGCAAGAACCACTGGGTGGCTCGCATTATGTACACACAAGTAGAAATGTGAACAAAAGCAGATCAGTCTTACTGGTGTTCATCTCTGTGCTGAACTAGTATACAACGACACAGTGCAGACTTGGTGTAGCTGTACTTAGAGCTGTCCTCCACCACGCTGTTCATCTTAGAAGAGTCCTGGGTTTTTCCCCACTCGGAGCGTTACATGTATAACATTAGCACCATGCCCATAGTGCAAGTAGATGCAACACACTAACACAGTGCATTAACAATATGGACCCCTTCCCCTTTGATTATGACTAGAAGCTCCAGCGCTTATTCAGTTAATGAAAGCCAAGGGAAAAAAAAAAAAAAGTAGCAGCACTTAATTAAAAAAAAAAAAAAAAAGAAAGCAAAAAACAGCAGCAGTGCTGATTTTGGATTAGCCCCGTTGTACATAGTAAGTAGAGCACTTCTGACACCTTGGCTCAGTCCCTTGGTTCAATGTAAAACATGATGCATGCTACAGGAAAGAAAAAAAAAAAGTCACGTGATGACGGCAGAGCTCCCACCACTAGAGGGCACGGAGCTAAGCAGGTGCAATTACTCCTTTCATTAGCTCGCAGTCGTTCTTTAGCACCATGACCTGCACACAACTGCCTTCTCACACTGAAAGGTCTTCTCAGCTGACCGATTAATATTAATCTATTCTTCGTGTATTATGTACATGGCCCTGACGCTTGGTGTCATTAATGATTATTAAACTTTTCTTAACATTATATGAACACAGAAAGGTCCATCCATCATAGTTTCCGTCTTAGAGCAGGACAAGGATCTCTATTCTAGCAGTGCGGGTGGTGACCAGACCACTCTCCCCTGCCTGGAAAAGCCTACCAGACGTCCCGTTCCCCCTCAGGGCTGTGATCCTTCAACAGCCTCATCTTCCTCTACCTCAGTGGTTCCTAAACCTCCCAACCTTTCCCTCCGCCAGTCTGTCCTGCAATCTGACCACAAACACTCACCCCAGCATGTTCTTAAGCCCCACTTCCAATCCTGTCCGCGCACGCTGCCGCAAGGAAGCAGGACCAGAGGTCATAAGCGTCAAGGAAACCATGCAGGTTGTCAAGAAAACCATGGCAGACAGCAACAGGCTTCCATACATTGGTAGCGGTGAAGGTAAGTTTCAAGTCAACATTAACAGAACAGCTGCCCCATTTTATTTTATCCCATCTGACTACTCAAGGCCCTGAAGCTACAGTCAGAAAACAGCTCTCAGTGTGGGCTATGCTCTTTAGCTAAAGTCATATTTCCAGCACACCTTTAGATGATCAGTAAATCTCATTTTGGAAGTAAAAGGTTGAGGAGCAGATGAGTCACTATTTGTTATAGTATCTCTGGAGAGTCATGTCTCACTTTTTAGACAATATTTGGGCATGCAGGCAATTGTGGAAGCATTGTTCTGCAATTCCCATTCAGTGTTGGACAACATTCTTTCCCTTAAGAATGCCACTAAATTATGAAAAAAAGTAAGTTAAAGGAATATCTTGACCACAAAAGAAATGAATTTGCATGATTTTCTGTTTCCTTCTGGTGTGCTTATTAAGCCAAGTCCAACAGAGCTATGCTGATAATCTTCCAACATTCCTAGAAAATGAAACCATCCAACAATTAGCCTGAGGTACATTGCGTGCCAAAATGATCACTACTATTCCCTCAAAATGCACTGTTTGGTAGAATGCATGTTCCATTGATTTAGTGCAATTCAAAGGAGGTAAAGTGAACTCAAAACCTGCCTTGGGTGCATTTGCCGGTTTGAAAATTCATAGTAGGTCTGGGACACCTTTGTAAAATTCATGCTAAACTGAACAAAATGAGCTCTAGTCTTTGCTTTTTTTGCCACATGGTACAAGTTTCTCATCTAACCTACCGGGTCAGAATCAACGATGAACTCAGTGTCAGAACGGATGTAATGTATGCATGAATAAGAGCCAGAAAATCCAGCCAACTGCCGGAGACAGAAATGCACACTTCCCTTGAGAAGATCAGGAAGCAACGGCGCAGACAGATGAACTGACGGTTCACAGGAGTGCAGACGTAATTTGGTATTGTTCGGACTTTGTTAATCTATGGCCTTGCAGGAAGTGGTATGGTGTGCCAGGAGTAGGGCAATGGGAAGAAGGGCATCTTCTACGAGGACTTCCTGCAGGACCTCTGTCGCTCACCTACCCTAGAACGTGTACTCAGCCTCAAATGCTCTCTCCCACGGAAGTAGTGAGAATATATTCCCATCCTGCAGCAGCTGGATATATCTATGAACATACACACCTGCACTGTGTGCCAACTAACACAACCTCTATCAGTTCTGAGAATTGAGTGGGACAACATGCCACTTTTTTTTTTTGCAATGTTCTGTTCTAAAAACATATTTCTTACAGTCAACATTTTTGTTATTCAAGGAAGAAAACATTTCATAGAGCAAATGTTATGAGGTAGAACAAAATTAAGTTTCCTCACTGCCAATCCCTCCAAAGTCACAACACTAATCAGTTACTTACACAACTTTCAAAATGACAACTTATAAAACCCAACCAGGTGTTTTTGAGACTTGGTAAACACCACAATGTACAGTGCAGCAGTTCAAGACGGGCTGAAAGGAGCATTTCACAAAGACACTGCTGTTTATATGTTTGTGGAAGAAGTGCTGATTGGGCATTTTATGTCTGTGGTATGTGTTGTATGTTGATTGGTTATTACATGTCTCTAAGGAGGGGTGTCCCAGGAAAATGTCACCCCCTACAAACACAGCGTCACATCCTGGCAGTAGGCCCTGACTCAGAGAGCCTTAAATGTTCCCACAGAAAGAGAACACAGTGGTAGTCACTTGTACATTGCTATTTGTCTGTGGACATGCAAATGTGTAGTCAGTTTCTAGAGAATCAGGACATTTGCACTTTGCTTGCACAGCTGATGATGGATCTCTCTCTGGACACATTGTGTGCACGACACTGCAATTTTCACTACCTCATTATGTGTGTATAAATTTTATATATATATATAAAATATCCGCCTTTAGCTTTGATTACGGAATGCATTCACTGTGGAATCGTTTCCACAAGCTTCTGCAATGTCACAACATATATTTCTGTCCAGAATTGCATTAATTTTACCCCCCAAAGATCTTGTATTGATGCTGGGATATTTGGTCCACTGCACAAAGTCTTCTCCAGCACATCCCAAAGATTCTCAATGGGGTTCAGGTCTGGACTCTGGTGGCCAATCCATGTGTGAAAATGATGCCTCATGCTCCCTGAACCACTCTTTCACAATTTGAGCCCGATGAATCCTGGCGTTGTCTTTTTAGAATATGGGAAGAAAAAATCCATTGATGGAATAACCAGGTCATTCAGTATATTCAGGTAGTCAGCTGACCTCATTCTTTGGGCACATAACGTTGCTGAACCTAGACCTGACCAACTGCAGCAACCCCAGATCATAGCACTGCCCCCACAGGCTTGTACATTAGGCACTAGGCGTGATGGGTGCATCACTTCAGCTGCCTCTTTTCTTATCCTGATGCACCCATCACTCTGGAACAGGGTAAATCTGGAGTCATCAGACCACATGACCTTCTTCCATTGCTCCAGAGTCAAATCTTTATGCTCCCTAACAAATCGAAGCCATTTTTACTGGTTAGCCTCACTGACAAGTGGTTTTCTTAAGGCTACACAGCTGTTTAGTCCCATGCGAGTTCCCTTCGCATTAAGTGTGTAGAAATGCTCTTACTTTCACTATTAAACATATCGCTGAGTTCTACTGTTGTTTTTCTACAATTTGATTTCACCACACGTTTGTGATCGCCGATCACGATCAGTCAAGATTTTTTTTCCGACCACATTCCTTCCCCGAAGACGTTTCCCCGCGGTCCTTCTACCTTTTAATAGCGTGTTGCACAGTTCTGAACCCGATTTTAGTAGTTTTGGCAGTCTCCTTAGATGTTTCCTCTGCTTGATGCATGCCAATAATTTGACCCTGCATCGGTCAGGGTTAAATAACTCGTTGCCAGCCGAAATGCCTGCACCCTTCATGTTCTTGCCTTGCACCTCTCAGGAGCAGGTCTCTGTGGGTGTGCGGATCAGTACTGCTCCATGCAGGGGGTCTGCCCTCCTCTCTTAGCTGCTCCACAGCCCACTGCACTCCTTCAGCCTTCTCACACAGGCCTCCCCGCACAGGCCTCCCTGCACTGAACACCAAGCCAGATACAGCAAGGTCGCCACAGGGCTTGGTCATGATTACAAAGTGGCCTGCAGACAGTAGTAATGCATCGCTTGTTTCATCATGATTTACATGAACAGTATGTGCACTCCAAGATCCTGTAATGTTCCCATGCATGAGGTTGCATCTTGGCTGGTATATGACAAACTCATTGGGAGGGCGTTCTCTGCATAGCCGGTTAGCCAAGGGTTCATGTGCTCACTCCATGTCCTCTGAACAGGCTCTCAGCTGCAGGACTGCGCTGACCATATGCACCAAGTACACACTGGACCACCACCACTGATGTCTCCCTCTGCTCCTTCAACATCCATTTCTGACCTTTTTAATGATACTAGAGTTTAGAACAAGTAATAAACAATTTACCTCAACATGCCATGAAATAAGAGCCCCCCCCCGAAAAATACTAAAAACATTGAAAGGTGTGACATGTATGGCAGGCAAATTGCTAATCCTACAAATTACTGACAAATATATGGCCAGTAGGACTTTCAGTTATTATCTGCACAGCTAAGCTATTCAAGTGGATTTGTTTTTGGAGCAGTTCCAGCAAAACTACTAGAATAAAAAGGTCTCCCTCCAATTCTAAAGCTTACAATGTAGTGATGGGTATCTTCATATTAAAATGCCTGGCAAGCCATCTGGCCAGAGAGAGAGTCACTTTACCAGTGAGGTACCTGATCATGGGCAGGATATCACAGCTGAGAATCTAACATCATGAATGAGTTTGGCTGACTGCTTATGGTTGTACCACCGAGCGCTACTGTGCATTTTAGGCATCTGTTCTATAAACTACATCTCGTTCAGAACATAAGGGCTTGGACTGTTGAGCTAAATCAAAAAAAGGCAGAAGGCTGCAGTATTAGTCTGGAGAGCTTAAACACATTACTGATATCCTCACACACACACCTACCGATTTCACCGAAGTATAAATGCAGGCTAGTTGACGAACTCTGAATATCAAGAAAAGCTCCCTCAAGTCTAAATTTAATCAAATACACTTCATATTAGCCAATAAAACTTTTTAGAAACGAATCGGAAAGCAGAACACTCAAATGGTTGCAATCTCCATGAAAAGGAACCACTGGCATAATGCACTGGACAACTTTAGCAGCATGAAGTAGATACAGCAGGACTCAAGGGGGTACCAACAGTTTTTTTTACTTTTATTTGCTTTTTTTCCTTTTTTTTCCAAATGAATTTAAATTCTTTTGTAAGAATTTCTACTCCAAAATCAAAATGTTCTTATGTGAACGTCTCCACAGAGGCTTCTTGCCAAACAATCCACACTGTCTGCCCCTTATCCTGTGGACCGTTGTATATCCAGTCCCGCCCCTGGCTTTCTCAATCCCGCCACACTGAATTATGGGGCAGTTATCCAAGACAGACACAAACTTCCATTTAAAAAAGAAAGAAAGGGGGAAAAGAAGCACAGTCAAGGAAAAAAAGTAAATACCTGATGAGGCACAAACTTCTAACTGAGAGCTGATGTGTTCATTTTCTTTTCTGCTTATAGATAGAGGAAAATAAAACGGCTCTGCATTGAATATGACATTAGGCTGCCACAGGGCCTCCTAGAGACTGCGTCTAAACTCTCAGCCCTCGGTTTATATGTAACAAATGTAAATAAAAAGCTTATAGATGAACCCCCCTCCCTCCCCCAAAAACCTCACCCTCCTCTGCTTTCCCGCCCCTCACAACTGGATGCGTGAGTGAGTGCGTGCATGTGGATGTGCGAGTGTGAGTGTGCGTTTGCGCACGTGTGTATGGCTGCTGTAATTACAGCCAAGAAAGTCTCTGTATGTGTGTGAGAGGGCAACTCCAGAGGGTGAGGGCAATTCCTAGTATTTCACTCCGGGGACAAACTCCTTGGCCTCAGGGTTTAAGATGCTCTTGCGCTGAGAACAGAAGGAACAGAAGACACCATATCAGACTACAGCATTCTGTCCTTTGAGATTTAACCAACAAGGCTTTCCGATGTGTTTTACATTTACAGCATTTAGCTGATGCTTTTATCCAAAGCTACTTACAAATTATGACTGAGTACAACTTTAGCGATTGAAGGTCAAGTGGCAACTTGGCATTGGTGGGGCTTGAACTAGTAACCTTCTGATTACTAGTCAAGTACCTTAACCACTGAGCTACCACCGTTTTAAATATATTAAACATCAGATCAGTACTCCATGAACTGTCACTGTCTCACGTGCGCACACACACACCTTGAAATAATTAGTAAAGTGTACAAAATAACAAAATAGTTGAGAAAAAATACAAACACAAACACATACTTGAGGCACTCAGCTCCCAGGTGACAACCAAAGAGAATTTTAAGTATTTAAAAATTCAGTGATGGCTTTTCGTAAATACAAGTTTGCTCATCAGTTGCTCAGCAATTTAAAGCTTACCACAATCTCTTCTGCATTGCTGTCATTGACGGACAGCCCATTGAGCTGCTGCTGAATCTGCCCCACCCCTGAGGGGAGGTCCCTCTCTGGAATGAACCAATCCTGGTCCTCCTCATCCAACATTTCTTGGAAACAGCGCTCCAGGAACTCTTGTTCCAGCAACTCTTCCTCCACCTAAAAGACAACGCGATTGGACAGCAGTGAGCAGAGAGAAAGCGTTTCCCCTTGAAGCACCAACAAGCAATGACACCTCATTGCTCACCTCTACCACTCAAAAAAGTGTTAGTGTCTGTGTTTTCACAGCCAAGTGTGCATGCGCAGACGTGCCAGTGCTCGTCAGCAGACGGGGCTACGGGCCGACTGAGCAAAACGCTGGATGTCGGAGGCATACAGGAGGCCTGGCAGACCGGGACGGCCCAGCAGAGAGCGACGCCTTTACCAGCCCGAATGCTTATGGGGCGAGGTGCAAGTGACACACCAGCGAATGGCATGACGTATCGTCTGTGCGCGCACAAACCTGCCGGTTGTACTCCTCCTCGTTCTCCATCCACATGTACTCTGCGAAGGGGTTGGCTTCTCCCTCTGTGTGCCCGTTGGCTACCGACTCCTTGCTCTCTTCCCCACCCCCTGGCGTCTTTGCTACATCAGGCCCATTCATGTCTGCCGGCTCTGAGAGACAACGAGAGAAAGTATATAAAAAGATTCTCAAACCTACTGACCTCAGACAAACTGTACTGAGAACAATACGAGGTTTTGTGGAGCCACATGGACACGAAGACGTAACACAAGGCAGTGCAGTCACTGGAAGGTTTTAGCTTGCTGATGAATAAGTCATTAAACAGATTAAAAGTCATCTTTAATTGGAGCGTAAAAGCATCCATATCAGGTACGTATAGGTGTGACAGCCCAAATTATCCTAAATTATGTGGACCAATTGCCAGTTGAGTGACTGCATTGTAGTTTATGAGCAAGAGAGATGAGAAAATTGCACTGATACACAGAATGTACTGATGAGCTCAGCAACTGTAAAAAAAAAACCTGGTAGACCATTGAAGACCACTGTAATTAAGGACCAAATAGCTAACGCTTTCAACTGTGAGAAAAACAGCGACCAAAACAACAATTTACCAACAGAACTGTAGGCATTTATGTATTAATATTTCACACTGGAACTTGTATGTACTTGTGACCCTTCTAAAAACTCCAAGCACCACACATCTGTCCTGAGGCCCATTAGCATCCACAGATGCTAGCAATATTATATGCACACAGCTAGCAATATTATATGCACAGCCGAAATCACAGAAACACACCCACCCCTATTTATGCAAAGCTGCATGTTCCAGAAATATAATACTTTTAACAGCTGCATTAAACATACATTGTTCAAGTTTTGGCAGTTGAAAAGAATCTAGTCATCAGAACAATTAAAAAAAACAAAAAACAACAATTTCTTGGGAGCTCTGAGTGGAACAGGCCGAGTCCAGTACCAATCAAACCTTCTCTGGCTCATTTATTCACACTCTGAGCAGCTGGTCGTGCAAACCCAGAACCGTACACATCACACATCTAGGGCAGATGGTGTGTGCAAGTTACAAACCGTGTTTGTGAGGAAATAAAAGATAAGAGTGTGAATGTGTGTGGGTTATTTCACTTGTACGGAGTTTGTGTATGGTATAAAGTGAATGTAAATGTATAGGCTGGTAAAAATAAAATTAATGGTGCAATCAATGATGGGGAATAATTAATAGCAGGGGATCAGATGATTTAAATTAAAACAAGAACAAAAACCCTCTCCGTATCACAGACACAGACAGTTCCATCTCTAATGTGTGTCATGACGTCAGGGATGGTGCTTGTTATATAAGCAGACAGCCAGGTTTTTAAAAACAGAGCAGACAGTTCCATCCTGAGCAGTAGCCAAGAAAGACCCCCATTTCCAACCTTCCCCTGCAGTCTACCATACACGTGCAAGGAGACAGAGGTGGTAAGGGCAACCCCCCCCCCCCCCCCAAGCTCTCTTTCACTTGGGGTCCAACCAAGGGTCGGGGGCGGCAATCTTACTCATGCAATCTTACTTGGTGCTTGTCTACAGCATCTGGAAGACAGAATACATTCTCACTTTGCAATCCCATGTGCGAAGACCAGTGATTAGAAACTCAGCGAGAATGAATATTTTGGATTAACCATACACAAGCTAGGAGCAAGCCCCTAAGCCCAAGGGGAGCCCCTCCAGAGTGACCAACACCACCTGCCTGCTCTGCTTACACACAGAAGCAACACCTACGAACACGTCAGTGAGCTGGAACACTCTGGAGTCACTCAGGATTGATAAAGTTGTCACTGGAGCACTTCAGAACCTGGTTAAACAAACCACTAAAAGGAAGAAACCTGTGAGGAAAAATATACAAAATGTACCCATGTTTTATTGATAAATAAGCAAAAACAGGGCAGTTACACGATTTAAAAAAGGATGAAGGTAGGACAGACAGACAGACAGAATGTGTGCGCAAAGACAGCAGAAACAGGATACGGCCAAAACTACACTATTGTTCAATTTCTAGCAGCATATTTCATGTTTCATGTTCTTGTTCAAGTAATTTGTTGCCAAAAACATATGCTGTCAACTACAGTCTATAGAAACATCCTAAATGCATGTAGTAACAAACCGAAAAAGATCAGACTGCCAGTGAGGATTCCACGTTACAGTTTTGGCATGTAAAGGAGCTCCCTGTCCTCTCCCTTACTGTTAGGAACCATACGGTGCTGCCTATACAGAACATCACAGTATACCACCTACACAGACTCTGGGAGAGCAACCTTAAACAAGTTCAAATGATCTTCATAAACTCCTAAATCTTAAAACCGTGTGTGTGTTCAGCCAATGGCTCCAGAAATGCATCAGAAAATGCCACACAGCAAGAGAGCAGTCAGGCCCAGCCTCAGAGGTGTGGCGCGAGTCTCAGGCAAGTACGCTTTGAAAAACGCAAGCTGCTTTAGCATCAGTTACCCTTGTGAATGCCCCTCCTCCTCCTTCGTGGTGCTAAAAAGAAGAACTGACTTGAAGTGGTTTTGAAACATACAGCCCAAAGCCCTGTCAGGACCCAGAGGTGATCTCAGCAGGCAGGCCCACAGACATGCTTGCCTTCGGTGAGGAGACGGGAGAGACTTTTGTTGCACGGAGTTTTCGAGACTGATGAGTCACAAGAGAAAGTAAAGTAGAGTAGCTAGCTGCTCTACAGGGAGTGGTGGAACACAAGCCTCCTCCTAATTCCACTACAGAGTCCTCGTAGGCCTGCTTTACCGAGATCTACGGATACAAGCTATGAGAATTTCTAACTCTCTGCCATTTCATTGTTTCTCTTACACACAAAATTGTGTCTCCAGGATTCAGCAGCTATGGCTGAGGTTTCTAAGAGTACACCATGTTTAGAAAACCAGTCAGACTGATCCCCTTGCAGACTCTCCACCTGAAATGCGGCAAACGCCACCCCCCCCCGCCCAAAAAAACCCAAACAAACAAAACCTCAATTCAAGCAAAGCTTCTCCAACAAGCAAGCATGTAATGACAGCTCACCCAAACTCCCAGATCTGATCAAACAGAGGGGGGGGGGGGGGGCATGGCTAAATAAAGCTATGATGCACATACGCAGTGCGAGTATGTGTGTGTGCACTTAGCACAAGACTGATGTCATGTCATAGTTTTAGCACACATGGCTGCATACAGGTGCTACGGCCAAGGCTGTGCTGTGGCCGAAATGCAAACTTCCACGTGCAAGTAGGGAACCACGTGCAGACTTTCCTTCAAGTACGCTCTCCCTCACACAGCTCTGGATTTGCAGTAGTACTGGCACAACCTTCTGCTTGGGATGAGGGTCTCGTGTTACAGTTTCAGGAACAGGCCCAATAGACTCCTCTCTTGGGACAGAAGAGAGACGCCCGTCACTGTGCCGAGATAACAAAGCAGACACGACCCAGACATAATGGCAAAAACTAATCAGAATCCCCTGCGCACAAGCCATGATAAGACATGGCCTCACACAGTACAACTAAATGTGCCTTAAGGTATCCAGCCAATCAAGCACAACAATCGGCTTCCAGTGGACACTGCCTCTGCACTAAGGAAGATCAGGTGTGGAAGCCTGGCCTAACTTTCACACAGACAGTGGGAGAACTTGCTACTTCTAGCACTTGGCTAGTTTTACAAAAAAAAAATGTTTCTGGCAAGTCCAGTCTTCTACAACCTCTTCACTACAGGCTTGTCATTAAGCAACCATGAGCTGAAAACATGGCTCTATGATTGGTCATCACATCCACCATCCATGCAACAGTGCAACAAAACACTGGACAATTCACACACTATAGCACGTCACATACTACGTGAGCGGTCCCCATTAACGGCAGCACTAAAAGGTTTCTCTCAATAACAGTGTTTGGGCTTCTATGGCAGGACACTGTAAAAGGGTGCACTGTGCAACTGCACCAACAAATGACAGAATTGCCTCCTGGGTTCTGTGAGGACACTGTGATGTCTCCAGCCAACAGCGTAAAGGGCAAATTTGTCACAACTATGCACAACTATGCAGTTCTGTTTTAACCATGTAGCATGGGGAACTCACCTGTTTACCAAAATGCCTTATAGCTATGATGTTTTCCTGATTGCTTTGTTTGGCTGTTGCCTGTGTTCTTTTTTTCATTAGCTAAAAAGACTTGCTCTCACGTTCCTGTGACTTACTAACAAAACAGTATCATTGAACAATACCAACCTTATAACCTTTTGTGCTACTCTGCCAGTGAAACCATGCCCATTAACAGCCTGGATGCCCATGCAGGAACCACGTCTGTGCCTGTCCACAACCATGGATGGGTGACATCCAGGAAGGCGGTGGGTGTGATGGAGACCAAACGGCGGGTAAACCCCCCCCCCACGAACACAAGTTTTAAAATACTCTTACATTGTCTGGGTTCACTGCAAAAACAGTAATAAATAGCATAAAACCATGCACAAGAGTCTCCGTGTAAAGGCCACATGTACCAGATACTGAAGCAGATAGTGCTGTGTCAACAAATCATTTTGTTGTCAAACTGACCCGAGAAATCACAGCAACCAGAGCAAACGTAAGAGATGAGACATGATCTTTACTTCAGATTCCCAAACAAAAACCCACTTGAAAACAAAAAGTGGCAAACCCATTATCAGTACGCCGATATCAGTAAACGGCAAGAAAGGTTCTTCGTTGTTGGGATTTGAGAGTCTTTCCAAAGCAGGACGACTCTTGCAGGCACACTTCACCGCGCATAGATGACAAACACGCTCACGCGGGCACCGGAGCTGCTCGTTCAGCGCGGAGTTACGCAACAAAGGGATCGGTCTGTCGCGCGACCATTTTCCAGTGTTGCAGGTGGCGGCCATGAAACCGGGATGAGCTGATGAAAGCAACGGACGGCGACGGTACCGTGTGTAGACAATGAGGCTCTCGCCCCCTACACGTCTGGAAACCCGGGCTAGCGGACCAACAGCGCAACCGACTACCCGCGGGCCTCTACCGAGGACACGGAGTCTGGCCGATTAAACGAAACGTTTTAAACACAGCCATCTAACCGCGAGGTTTGTTGTGCAAACCACGACAATTGTCAACGCACCTAAAAATGGCGCAATGCAAACAAACAAAAAACAAAACAAAACAACGGTTTGGCCCATAAGCCACTTGGCAAAAACATGTCTGACCAAAACAAAGAGCAAGATGGCTAATGTTTGTGATACAGTGTTCCCCCACATGAAGGACGTTGTTGCCACTGTCCGAGCTCTGTGGTCGTTGTAAACTACCCAACGTTGATCACAGAAACTGGGCCAAGTAAGTGGCCCGATCAACACGCACAAAAACACGAGGGACGACGCACTCACCCCCACCCCCTTTTTTTGTTGAGGGCACACAATAAAAGATTAAGTTACAGTAAGGTCGACTCGAGTAAACCAAGCTAAATACCTTAGAGTGAAGGATAAAGGATTTGACAGGAACAGCCTGGCCGTCTCAGTAAAACCATCCAAGGTGTAGCTCGTACCAGAGCTGCCACCGACGGGCCTCACACACCAGCGTGATATTTTAGCCAATAGTCGGCTAGGTGTAACGCTAATGCAAGACTGCTTTATCTGTAAAGCTATTTTTCTGCGCGCACCTTTCTGGATTGAACTATAAACCAAATACGCGACGCAATTCGTCAAAGAAAGCCACATCTCTTCCGTTGGCACAGCCATGTTTGTCATATTCAACGTTCCTTCAAAAGTGAGCGGCTGAGGGGCGTCCAGACAGTTAGCGAAGTACGGCCACAGCATGCAGATATCGGGCCAAGAAGAAATCCCTCAGCTACGAAATACGACACACACGCTAAAAACATCTCAAACGAAATACCTGGCATCGCGTGCTCTCTGATTATCCGTCAACCTTCCCCAGATCCTTAATGCGGCACAAAGCTCCGAGAGGTAATTCCTTCACTTGCAAGGTAGTTGGGCAGGCTACGTGGTGTTAGCTAAATACATTACGGACAAGACGGTCATGTGGTCGCAGTTAAACAAACACGCAGCCCCCCCTCCTCCTCGCTGGTCTGCTTGCACATGCGCAGGCGGACGGGATTACCATCGCATCAAAGATGACCTCAGAGTTTAGACGTTACTGTCTTAAAAAAAAAAAGATAAAGATAAATTCCAAGTTTCAATTTCTTTATTTGGAGTATACGATCCGACGCCGTTTTTTAGCATTCATTTGGCATATTTACCAAAGGAAAAGAAACTGTTCTACTGCGAAACGCAGATGCAGATGTCGAGATGCAGCTGTTTCCCCAAGGTCCCTGCTTCTGAGTCCAAATAACTCTCTCCGCAAGCTTATTCATCTAAATAAAATGTTGACCTGGGTCTGAGTTAGCAAGGGGACCATTGAAAATAGTCAATAGTCTATTCGAAAATAAAGATCTTTTCTCGTCATACAGTTTATGGATAGGTTATCGTTTATCGTCAGGATCCTAAAGTAGTTATCTTACAACTGGAAGTCACTCACCTCTCAGAAGTTTCAACAGCGAGCCCGCCGATCAACGCCAAGACACAACTCTGAATAGTCAGCTGTTGCGGACAATCATAACGCCTACAGATAAAACTGAAGTTCACCTCAGACCATCGGGTTTGGGCTCGCAGAACACGCGTCTTTGTTTTTATGGATGGTGCTGGCCAAAAGTCGTGTCGTGTCATTTGAGAACGAGTCTGTTTTGAACGAGTCATTGCGCCGAAGACTCGGAGCTGCCTGTGGTGCAGGTTTACAGGCATTTAATGAAAGACCAACTCAACTGGCAGCCCTCAAACCCATGCATTACAAAACGGTCGAAAGCATTTATTTGGTTTAATTTACATAATGTATCAGGGGGAAAGCATACAACCGTTAAAGTGATTTAGGTGCAGTCTCAACACAGGAAGCAGGCTTCGATCTGCACGAAATAACGGCAGAGAAAAATCCGCAGACGAATCGAAAACGTTTGATGGGTAGATCTGTCACGCCACCTGTCGGGGTATTAACACGAATCAGTAGACTAAAGCCATTTAATAATAACCTTAAAATGTAACGTTTAGGAGAAATTACCCATGCCATCTACATATCTTGCCTAGATATGGAAGTTTCTTAGATAACCTAACGCTAGAATACACAAAGTTCCTATAAACTTCCTCCGCTCTGAAGAGAGTACGGGGCGCATAACCTGTAAATTAGGATTCAGCATTAGTCTGGAAGCATGAACGCATTAAAAAGAAATGAACGCATTAAAACAGTAATATTTGTAATGAGTCAAATGATTCGAATCTTTATTAACTAAAGCATAGTCAAAATATTGTGTAACATTGTCACGAATCACCTAAAAGTACGCACATTTGTGATTATCTAAATGATCTTTTATTATTTGTATAATTCTCTTCAAAATCTGTTTTTTTTTCTCAAAAGGATGTTTTTGTCGTCTAGTATCTGTACGCTCAACACAGATGTTTTATGCTGTTTAAGAATGGTTTCACTTTGATTTGCATATGTATATAAAATGCTATATACATTTTTGATCGATGTTTAGCAGTGTGCCAGATAAAAGCGCCACTTTGCACTCAGCAACTTGTAAATGACGTTTTTCGTGTTGCTAGCGAAGCTTTTTGTTACCTGTATGCGTTTCTCTTCGTGCCCAACAAGTGGCGCAGTGCTTACACGTTTATCCAGATCGGTGGAACATTTGCCTTCTTTTTTTCGAGTTTCCTCTCTCTCTCTCTCTCTCTCTCTCTCTCTCTCTCTCTCTCTCTCTCTCTCTCTCTCAGTAATAAAAGGTATCAAACTAGAGATACAATCCCCCATTGCTAATCTAGAGAATGATTCCTAACCCACACTGCCACTGTCATCACAGAAATGTATGATTTAATTTCTGACAGTGATTTATAGAGGCACACTACAGCACCAAAACTCTGAAACTACCTCTCAGAAGCTTTACATCCATTTCCCAGTGGGTTACCTCTCTTTGAGGTTTAAAACTTAAGTTTGTAGAGTCTAAATAAAGACCTCTGTGAAAGAAACCTGTTCCAGAGAGTTCGTTGTTCTCCAGTGTGGTAGGAAAACAGGGCTATAACCCCCTTCATGGCTGTGAGGTTTGTGTTGATTTAATCTGTCACCATCGATGGGGTCCAGAGTGCCCACCCCCCACCCCCCCATATTCCCAAACTCCATCAACATGGCCAGAAAACACAAAAGGTGGCAAATATCTCCACACACGTGCACACGTTCACACACACACACACACACACAGTGAAACTGGAGTTGATCCATCAGTAGTGCCATGCTGCGAGTGCTTTCCGTCTGGCAGGTTGGGGGAAGGGGGAAGCAGGGGCCCCAGGTGGTGTGAGGCAGTAAGCCAGCACCTCCCTCTGCCAGTCCTGCAAGTCTGGGCTACTTCACAATGTGCAGAAGGGCAATGGGGAGACTTGCAATGATCAAAATGATCAAATGATGCAGCGTGTGGTGGGAATAAGACCGTGTATGTGTATGCATGCTGGAAGGCGGTTATGCATCTGTCTTGAGTGGAGATTTGTCACAGGAAAGGCAGGAGTGGAAGCCAAGGAAAAACAATGCACACACACACACACTGCACAGAGGACACACAAACACATGCATGTGCAATCACAAACATGCAGTGCTCACTCAGGAAGGAAAACTAGAGTAGGAGCTGACCTTTAGTCTTAGCTAACTTCCTTTGTGTTCACATGCTTACACACCCACATGTACACCCACTGATAGACTAGAGGAATCTGTTTTCACTTCAACAAGTGCACTGTGAATGATGATGGCACTGATAACACTACCAGTGTGAAAAAGATTCAGACTCAAAATAGCAAATTGCATGGATACTATTAAAAGCTTGAGCATATAGCGATTACCAATTAAACTAATAAAAATATCCTGTCACGCCTTCAACTATTTTCAAATCAGCTATGGAGAATATGTCACAAACAACTGTAGCTCTGTCATGGGTGTTGTCCATCTGAAAGCGGAAGGGTGGTGAACGATACAGGAAGGGATTTGGGTGTGTTTAGGGTCAGAGCCAAAACACTTCCTGGTTTGTGGTACAGCACAAGTTTAGTAGGTAGTTTATGTCAAGCATTTCCTGTCACCTGACCTGCTGACTTACAGTCTAAGCCAATGGGGAAGAGGGCAAGTCTGTTTGTTTACAAATGTAAATGACTAAAACAGAATGCTAGTGCAATGAGTCAATGAAATAGAAAATGACAGCATTTTATTATCCTCACAAGGGTAATAGCTGAGTATTGCTTTTGACTATGGTCTTGTAATTTGTTGATGATGTATAAAAAGAGTGCAGACTGAAGAATAGTTGACAAGCTGTAGAATAATTTTAGCAAGTCACCAAACAAAAATGCTATTCCAAAGAAAGGAATGAAAAGGCAGGTCTAGAGGTGGCTGGAAAAGCGAGAGTAAGAAAATCCGGGTGGAAGATCCAGGGGTACAGGACCCCTCACCAGGGCCCCTCATGATGCCACTGGTAATGGTTTCCAGACTCAGCCAAAATAAATTGATTTGGAAATCTGACCAAACTGTGCAACCCATACAGGCTGTTGAGTGCGTTTGTGTGTGTGTGCGTGTGTGTGTGTGTGTCTGTGTGTGAGAGAGAGAGAGAGTGAGTAATCCTGAAAGGTTCCTCCTGCATACTTCTGACATCTTACCAATGCCTTTTTCAAATATTAGTAAGGATTGTGTATGTCTCTATGTGTGTGTGTGTATATGTGTTTGAGAGAGAGCGAGAGAGAGAGAGAGAGAGAGAGAGAGAGAGAGAGAGAGAGAGAGAGAGAGAGAGAGAGTCGATTAGTACATATGCTCATATGCATAATTGTTAACAAATAGTTCCTTTATCTATGGTCATGTACAATGTTTACATATTTGAATACATATTCTTCTGCTAGAAGATTAAACAGCTATATTCTGATCTACAATGTGGCCTGTAAGAAGGAGACTATTTGGAGTCATCATCACAGTAGAGCAGCAGATAAAATTCTCAGTTTGATAAAAAGATGGAAATCAGCAAGTTTACACTTGGCAAGTTTTTGACATGGATTGAGAAAGAGAGACCATGGGAGAGAGGGAGAAAGAGAAAGCAGGAGAGAGATGGAGAGAATAAGAGTAAACCGAGGGAGCTGGGAGCAGAAGGAGGAACAGGGAGCTGTTGCAGGGGGTGTGGAGGGAGGGAGAGCACTTCAAACACCCTCCTGCAGGCATGCACGCACACACACACACACACACACACATGCACACACACACACACACACACACACACACACACACACACACACATGCACACACACACACACACACACGCACACGCGCGCACACACACACACACAGTCATTGGTCATTGAATATGTTCCCCTGTGAAGTCAGTTTCCCCTCCTCTCTCATGCAATACAACAAACTCCAGAGCCAACTAATATATGTGTACGCATGTGTGTGTGTGTGTGTGTGTGTAGCTCCCTCTCTATCACCCTTTCCTCCCTGACATTCCAGTGCAGTTGAGGGATTGAGTGCCTGGATACAGACACAGGAGGGACCGTGAAAGGAGAGAGAGAGAGGGAATTCTCCCTGGGCTGGTCTGCAGTTTGGAAAGCTTTTGGAATTGTTCCATCTCGTAGTGCTCTGAGTGCACTCTCATTCTACTTGTCTTTTGTCAGCACTGCTGAAATCTCCAGCTGGGAATTTCATCACTGCTGAGCACCACAGAGCCGAGAAGCATCTCTGTCGGTTCTCAGTATCTCTGCCCTCTGCACTTCTACAACAGTTTGAACTGAGAGGGGAGCTCTGGTCAAGCAAGAGCAGATCATTGGTTCAGTGCAAGGGTGAGTTGATGGTCTATAGTCACAGTGGTCTGAAAGCGATAAATTGGTCTGAAACTATAATCATTCAACTTTTTCTTTGATGATTTGGTGCTGTATGATCCTGCCATGGGTGAGTAGTATGTGTAGCTGGATTTTTTGCGATTGTGGCCACTGTGTGTTTTTGTATAATAGTATTAATGGTCGTGAAGATTGTAATACTGAACAGCTGAACAGTTCAGGTTGTATTAGGTGAGGCTTAAGCTGAGGGGAACTAAGGTGAACTGGGAAGGTGATGGACACTCTCTCAGTGGGCTGAAGCTTGACGACAGTGATGACAGAGGTTCCTAAGCTTGATTCTATCTCTTTGTGTTGAGTGTGTTTTAGAGATAAATGTCTGAAGGGTGGAGTCCTTCCACCCGTATGCTGTGCCGTATTTAGCCCCTGTATTTACACATTGATCTTGGAGCACATGAATAACAACCTTTCCTTCCTCTGCACTGGTTGCTCTATACTGTTTCTGTGTGAATAGACTCACTTGGGGCTGACAGCTCTGATTGGTATGTGGTATACTATAGCAGTAGAGAATGGATGATAAACGGAGACTCAGGGTAGCATTTGTTTTTGGTTTATGTTTTTGTCTCTGGAGAGCGGACGTGAACTGGCAGATGTGATACTGAAGATACCTGTATTTCATTGCAGGAATTTTAGGAAAAAGTTCAGAATCCGAGACAATAGATGTCCTACAGAGTGTGGGTATGCTTGTGTGTACAGGTGGCTGTTGTTAATGGTGTGGAAAAATGACTGTGACTGTCTCACACACACACACACACACACACACACACACACACACACACACACACACACACACACACACACACACACACACACACATTCTTTTAGGACATGGGATGTCACATAATCAAAAAGATAAAAAGGTTTTTGTACTTTCTACAGATTATGAAAAAAAATATTTAGACTTTGAAAACAAATATTGCTGACTATACCAGCATTTATATACATATAAAGGTGCACGTAGTCCTGTATAGAAAATGTACAAAAATGAATACAAATGAATTCAAGTTTATGTGCACACACACACCCAAAATATTTGTTGAAGATGACGCTGAACTGTCTCTGGAATAGGAGGGAAGCAGATGTGGAATTTAATTCTCTATTCTGACGATACAGAACAAGAGACTCAGATCAGACCAGCTGGAGAGTCAGATCCACTTACTGTAAAAGCATGTTTAGGGTTCTCTGTCATCCATCTCTCTATTCAAAGGAAAACTATGTTATTCTTATTCTATTATTCTTCTCCATTACATCCCCACCATATATCTCCACAAGCAATGTACAGTCAGAGAGGGGTAACAAAGGGAGACCAGCTGAACTGAGGGAGAAATCACAGGAGAAAATGTGGGTAAAAGATACATGTGCGGGGTAGTGTTTCTGTGTGTGTGTGTGAGTACGAGGAGGGGTGGGAGTGGGGGTGGGGTATGTGTGAATAGAAGCAGCTGAACATGGCACGATTTTTATGTGCACACGTCATACTGTTTATTAAACCTTACCTGCTGTTCCAAGCCTAGCGTGTTAGTTTAAAACGAGTTTGCATTATAGTTGCAATCATAATTCCTTTACTGTTTCGGTGTGTCTTTTCTCAGGCTGGGAAGGCCCTGTCACCTGCATTATGGCAGAGTCCATGCACCCTGGGCCCACCAGCCTCCAGCTTCCAGGTATCGTCCTCCCACTCTACTACTTCACAACGCTTTATTACTTTATTACATCTTCACACAATGCTACTTTATAAACCCACATGTTTGCAGCAGGTTCTCATTCGTCTATATTCCTGTGTTCAGTGTTCAGTCTAACAGGCGTGCAGACATACAGCAACAATCTGAAGGTGTTGTTAGAAGTACCAGTGTTTAAAGTTTGGAAAATTACTACAAAAGGCAGGCATTCAGAGGGATGTAAAGGTTAAGTTTCAAGTTTCAAGTTTGGTTTATTTGTCACATACACAGTCATACACAGTACAACTCACAGTGAAATGGGAATGTTAGAAACATAAATACAAATACAAGAGCAATTAAAAACAGGGCAAACTTTGATCTTTGATCTAGCTCCATATTTAACATTTTGGGTTTCAGTATTGAAATGTTATGTCACATGGAGTTTCCATGCTTATAAACGTTAGAAGAATTTGGAACTACAGAGGAACTACCCACAAACTGAAGTTCTAGTGTTTCAGTTTCAGACCAGAGCTCCAGAGCTTAGGTTTCTGCAATAAAATTCCTGAGTGGAAATTGAGGTCTTTATGAGGAGAACCAGGAAGTCAGAAACAAAAGTCAACAAGACACCTGCAACCACACACCAGCAACACTGACAGCACGTAGTACAGAACCAGCACACAAAAGTTAACAACACAACCCCAACTATAGTACTCACGCCATGTTCTGGTCATTCCATTCTGTTCTATGTCTGTGCTGGACATGGGTGTGGTTCTACCCTTATCTCTTCTCTCCTTGTCTGGAAAAATGTGTGTGTGTGTGCTTATGTTTTTGAGTCTGATAACATTCCATTCGTACCCATGAGTGTTTAATGTGTTTAATTGTGTTTACATGTGTCGGTCCACAAAGTTTCTGAAACTCTATGCATGGGTAGGTCTTTATGACGATGGTATAATCAGAATGGTGAACAGAGGAGCCAGGCATCAAGTCATTTCCTGCTGCAGCCTTTCAAGAATGTTGGAATTCCAGAATTCTTGGAATGCTGTATTCTGATGTCTCCTGTTCTTGGGACTGATATGAGCCTCTTTAGTGTAAAGGGGTTGAAAGCTTTCCCACGATTAAGGCCCACGGGCAGAGCATTAATCGCACCTGTCAGGCTGCTGTAGACTCTGGTGAGGATGACAGAGAGCACGTATGGACTCCTAATATGGGGGTGTGACATGCCGTCACTACGTACATACCCCATACCTCTCTTATCTGCGAGATGCCCTTATAGAACCTATTTTCCCATATAAGAAAAGAGAAAAGTACTTTTAGATTGTGAAATCCTTCTAATGTTACTCTACTGAGTTTCACCACACCACGTTAAAAATTTTATGACCAAATGCCAAACTTGGATTGATCTAACGCACGCGTGTAGAGAACAAATCTAGAACATTCTCTTTGACAATGGTCATGACCTCATTATGAGCTCTGCAGCCATTTGGCAATCGTTGCCCTGTTTGTGGACGGTTTCTCTCTCGCAGGTGAGGATGCATCTGTGTCTACGTCACATTCCAGCTCTCCGACTCCTTCCAGGAACGACTGCAGCATTGCCCCCATCACCCCCTCCCCATCTCCGGTATGCCTCTACCCGGTAACCTCCACACCTCTGTTGTTCCCCGGTACAGGTGCAAAGCCTCAGCTCAGACCTGGGACACAGGCAACCTCTGCGTGCTTTAAAGAGCAGGAGTAGTCAAGCAGGAAGTGGAGTTAGCACATGTCTACAATTATGTTTCTTTACTTAGTGCCCACTAGGTGGTCTTTAGACCACAACTATCTTGGGTCCATCCCGCATTCTTTATACACACTGTATTCTGTGGTAGGCTCAAACAGGCTCTAAACCTGAGACTACCTCCAGAGAGCTTCAGGAGGTAGGAGCACATGCAAACTCAGCACGCAGTCTGAAATATGGGAATTAGATTTTTCTACAGTGCTGGAGACAAAGATAAAAGCAGCGAAGACAGAAAGGAATGGAAGAAGAGAGAGGAAGCTGCTTGTATCAGTACCAGGCAGAGATGGAGAGCCTATAACCTCACACACACTGACACACACACACACACACACACACACACACACACACACACACACACACACACACACATATTCACATATTCACATATACACACACACACTCACACACATACATAAACACATACACACACACATACACACACATATTCACACACACACACACACACATATTCACATATACACACACACAATCACACACATACACACACACACACTGACACACACACACACACACATACACATAAACACTCACACACACACACACACATATTCACATATACACATACACACACACAAACGCACACTCACACACACACACAAACACGAACGCACACACACAAACGCACACACACACACAAACACACACATACACACCTCACACACACTCACACACGCACAAACGCACAAAGTTTCCTCGTTTTATTTTGTAACTCATTATCCCTTCTTTCATTTCACCGTCTTTCTTTCCTTTTTCCACTGGTCTCCCTCGATCTTGCCCCCTCTGCAGAGGACTGAGTTGAGACCACGACCTCCCCGGCCGTTCTCTGTAGTAGTGGCTATTGATTTTGGCACCACCTCTAGTGGTTATGCCTTCAGTTTCACAGATGACCCTGAAGCCATTCATATGATGAGGTAACGACCTGTAACTACATGTAACTTATGTCATTAATGACATAAGGACACAAGCCCACACAAGCACCATATCTGTTCTAGTAAACACCACTGGACAATTGTGATAGTTTGAATCAACAGAGAACACAACACCACACTTGCAGTGTGCCCTGACCTCACCCGGACACTTGTCTTATTTATTGACAGCTCTACCTTGCTATCTCCACAGGCGATGGGAAGGTGGGGATCCCGGTGTGGCCAATCAGAAGAGCCCGACATGCCTGCTGCTGACCCCAGACCTGCGTTTTCACAGTTTTGGCTTTGCGGCACGAGACAGTTACCACGACCTGGATCCAGAGGAGGCTCGGCACTGGCTCTACTTCGACAAGTTCAAGATGAAGATCCACAGCACCAGTGTGAGAGTCGCCATAAACCAGCCCACAATGTCTAGTGTGTACAATGCAGTGATCAGTGTTATGAAGAGAAATATGGCTGGACTTTGTATCGGATTGTTCAGTAGGAAAATGTGAGAGGGTGAGTAATGAAAGTGGCTGAAAGCATTTTTGCTAAATTTTGTCCTGCTTTCCTGCAGGACCTTACCATGGTGACAGAACTGGAGTCAGTGAGCGGGCAGAGAGTTCGGGCCATTGAGGTCTTTGCGCACGCTTTAAGGTTTTTCCGGGAACATGCTTTGAAGGTAAAGAAGACAGTCTCTCTCTTTCTCTCTAGAGTGTTGTCATGCTCACAAACAGAGAGTAAATTAATTAAAATCATAAAAGACCATAAAGGTCAGAAACAGGAGTCTTAAGAAAGCGTTTCCTTTTTCCAAATAAAAGTGCACACTGTAGCAGAGGGCTTCACGAACACTGTGCGTGATTTGTAGTGATGGCTGCTTTGGGTCAACCTTGGTCTTCCAGCCATCTTTCTGAGTAAATACTGGCATCAAGGTTTCAGCCAAAGCTCTGACCACACAGAAGTACAGATCTGATTATGGCTTAGATAGGGATCATAAGGGCCTGTGAATGTGTGTGGGAGTGTGTGTGTGTGTGTGTGTGTGTGTTTGATTATGTGTGTCAGCAGGACAAAGTGAATGTGGATTAGATGTGCCTGTAGTGCATCATTCTGTGCAGCTGAAGGAGATTTAAAGGCTGTGTCTGTGTGCGTGCACGTGTGTGTGTGTGTGTGTGTGTGTGTGTGTGCGCGCGGGTGTGTGTGCACGTGTGTGTGTACGTCTAGGAGATGAAGGACCAGTCTTCGTCACTGCTGCAGAGGGATGAGGTGCGATGGGTCATCACAGTTCCAGCTGTGTGGAGGCAACCAGCCAAGCAGTTTATGAGGGAGGCTGCTTACCTGGTAATACAACCTACCCACATGCATACACACCTGCCTCTTGGTTTCCCACTCACACACACACACACACACACACACACACGCACGCAGTGCCTCTCTATGACACAGAAACAGCACCCACAAATACAGTTTTATCGACCCAAGGCACAGTGTGCAGTTGAGGTTTCAGGAAACGTGTGTGTGCGTGGAAATGAATGCTGCAGTCTAATCGCTCCTGCGCATCGGTGAGAACGTGGAGAGGGTGTGTGTGTGTGTGTGCGGATGTGTTCGTGACGCCACTGTGACTCAGCATCCATCATATGTGCTGGTCTGTTTTTAGTCAATAAGATTTCCCACCCAAAGGTATTATGAGCTAAATCAAAGAGGCATTGCTCTTACTGCAGTCAACAACAACACAGTATATTTAGCAGTACCAAATCAACTGAAACTGAACACCGTAAGAGTTCATTAACACTGGATAATTCCCCAACTATCTAGAACTTTTATTTGTCTTTGAAATTCCACTGCGTCTAGATTCCTTCCTAAATTATGAAACAACTCCGCCGATGTGAAAATCAGAGTAGTTCCTTGTGTGTGATCTATGACTGTAGGTGTAAACCAGGCAGCGATGTCGAACATATTAACTAGCATTAAGCAGACACTATTAACCAGAATGTCGCTCTGCATAAGTGATGTTATTACAATGTAATAAGCATTAAACTAAATGTTAAAAAATCTTCCCTAGTCACTGTAGAAGCTCATTCAGGTTGTGAGCGTTCGTTAACCTCCACCATGCACTGGGCTTCTTCCATTCCAGCATTTCTGACTATGATTGCCTTCTCTTGGGGTCTTGGTAGTGGACTGGGTCCGAAAGGGGCGTGGTTTCCTCCCGCCAGTGTCTCGGGCCTGAACAATGAGTGAGACTGGCGTACAAACACAGGAAGCCCCGCCTGCTCCCGCCAAACCAAAGCGAATGAGATAGAGAGGGAGTGGTGGTGGGGGATAGAGGTAAGAGGCGGAGAAAAACAAGGCAGTTGGCTCTGGCCCTCTCTGGCAGTTTACTGGTTATTTCAGCTTGCCCCAGAAACCACACATCCTGTTACGCAGGCTCGCGTGGGTCTTAGTGAAGCAGCTCAGTGTTTCAGGTACCAGTGGGTATTACTGTGGCCTTTCCGCTTGTGATGCTCGTGACTTCTATGTCTTGCTCTTTCTGTCTCAACCTCCCTCTAGGCAGGTCTGGTGTCTCCAGACTCTCATGAACAGCTGCTCATTGCCCTTGAGCCAGAAGCTGCCTCCATTTACTGCAGGAAGCTCCGCCTACACCAGCTCATTGATCTCAGCCAACGACCAATAACCAACAGCCTAGACCAGGATGGGTCCCGCCCCTTCGACTCTAGCTTTAGGCAAGGTAATGGAGCACCCTTTGATTCCCAGAACCCTTTGCTCCTGCTCCCCAGTCAACTTTTTATGTTCTCTCAGTGATAAACATTATTATACAAGGCGGGCTCTAGACAAGGCTACAGTGCAACAGAGCATATCGCTTTCCTACATTACCATAAGATGCAAAAAACATCTCCAGGGTCTGCAAAATAAAGCTGGGCTTTCGTCCCTTGTTGGGGTTGTGGTTTTGGAGTGGAACTGTTGTTCTCCTTCTTTGGTATGTGTGTGTGAGAAGGCAGATGTGACCTCAGATAAAGAGTTGTGGGGATCCTTTTAAAGGGGTACAGTAAGACAGCATGTGGTTCACGTTATAGAGTATGAGAGAGAATGAAATTGGTGGTGTGTGTGTGTGGGGGGGGGGGTCAACGCTATCATTTTCTTTACAGATCTACTATCCCTGAGGGTACATCAAAATAAACCATCATCAGTGTCTGTCATAAGACCCCCAGAACCTTGTTTACGCAATCGCTCCTAAAGAAGGGAGACCATCATTCATTCTGGATTTCTCATTTATGCTAACCGTGCAAAATGTGCACAAACCTCCAGCTCACACACCGATGGTTTATGCACTCAGTGTAATTGAAACAAGGTGCCTGATCTCAGCCTGTTCGGTCATACTGTTTTCCGTGCCCGCCTGCTCCCCTTAAGAACTGGCTTGTATTGTAAAGGCAGCTCTCAGGTCTATCACCCCTCAACTCGTCTGACGCTGACGCCATCCTAAACTGCTCAGCACCTTTACTCTTGTATGCCTCCCCTCGATCACCTTTACTCTTGTATGCCTCCCCTCGATCACCTTTACTCTTGTATGCCTCCCCTCGATTACCTGAGCACATACACATACTAGTACTGCATACCCAACAGAGTCCCAATTATGTGTGTATTTCCCCCTCCCTCACACACACACACACACACACACACACACACACACACACACACACACAGAAACAGAGAGAAGGGGAGAGAGACTTTTCTGCTGTTCCTACAAAAGTAAAAGATCTTTCCGCTGCTTTCAGCTCCAGTGACGTCAGTGTGGAAGTGATTACATTCCAAATTTCATTTTTCCCTTTTCTCTTTCTTCCTAAATGTTGTTTCGTGCTGTAAATGGTTTCCAGACATGGGCTGAGGCAGCAAGCAGCAGTATAGGTTTCTCTGCTCTGAAAACTTGGCACATGCAGGGGGAATTCTGGGACCACTCGACTGCCTTCGTGTGCTTGCCTTACTCTTTTCTTACTGAGAACAAGAACCCAGGTTGGCAGATGATCATTTGACTACTATAATGGTGTAAAGGTCAGCTTTGATTGCTAATTACAGCACTTGTAATCCGAGACTATAACCATAATGGAAAAAATAGCATGAGCATCACTGATTAGACCGTAAAAAAGGTTTATGACCCCAAGAAAAAGACATATGGCTAACAATGGCAGAGCCTGTCCCATACTGTTGTTCCAGGAATAATCTAGGCACTATAGTTTTTACCTTAGCGGTTGAGGAACACAGTCAATATAACTAGTCAATATAACTAGTGAGGAAACGCTTTGTTCTACAGCCACAATAAACATTCTCCCACTGGAATAAAGGTGCTCAGGCTCGGCCAGGAGAACGAAACGGAGCACGAGCTTTGCTGAATAGGTCAACCTGAAAACGTGTACTGTAAAACCGCTGCTCCGACTGACACACTGTTCGCTGGCTTTGTTGCGTGTGCTGGATCGGCCATGCTGAGGTCAGTGGGTTGCATGCAGAAAAGGGACACAGTGCTCATGTTCATTTAAAAAGAGGATTTGTTATTGTTCCAGAAGCCCTCCCCCTCTCAGGCCCTCGCTTGGTGCTGTATGAAGGTTGTTGTTAATGGAGGCCATGTGCAAGTGATTAGTAGTTCTCAGATTAAAGAGTAGTGTGTGTGTGTGTGTGTGTGTGTGTGTGTGTGTGTGTGTGTGTGTGTGTGTGTGTGTGTGTGTGTGTGTGTGTGTGTGTGTGTGTGTGTGTGTGTGTGTGTGTCTGTTGCAGCACGCGAACAGCTTCGCAGGGCCAGGCACAGCCGAACATTCCTTGTAGAGAGTGGAACTGGGGAACTGTGGTCAGAAATGCAGACAGGTAAGAAACACAAACAAGCACACTCATATCCAGAGAAATAAAATGTGTAATTGGGTGCATGAATGAACAAAGAAATGAATGAATGAATGAATGAATGAATGAATGAATGAATGAATGAATGAATGAATGAATGAGAGAGAAAAACACATAGATCCATGCTACCAAAAAAAATTCCACATCTAATAGGCCAATATGGGCTAGTTCAGAGGCAACTAGAGATTTATAGGACTGGATTAAAGCCTGAAGACTGCAGAGAGCAGGAATGTTTTGGCTTATTTACAAAAACACTGACCAGAACTGCAATCAGACCTGTATGTGCATAACCGTAATACAACTTACACAAATCAGACTGCCAAAACACACTCATTTCAACATGTCAATCCAGCCAACCAGAGCAAATAGCCATGTTCACTTGTTTTACGCACCCCCCCCCCCCCCCCCCAAACCAGAAAGGAAGCAGTTCAAGCAGTAGAGAGCATCACTACCTTGCATTAGTTACACAAAACAGTTAGTTTTGCCACACTTAATGTTTGGTCTGTGTCTTTGATTGCTCTGATTTTCCAACCTTGCTTCAGTCTGTTTTACTGCCATTGGGGATTCTTTGGTCCTCATCTTAAGAGACAGCTAATCTATAACTCTTTAGCCATTAAATTTCTTGTGCATGACTTATCGATGCAGTGACATTCAGCGTGACGTACAGCTGGCCAAGAAGAAACAGAGCAGCCAAATGCCCAATTCCTCTCACATCCCTAAAATGGGAAGCGTGTGTATAAAAAAGTTCTACTACAGCTACACTTTACCCGACATGGACCTACAGACCCTCGCATTCCACACTATCTACACTTTATCTTCAGAAAATCTGCATCGTTTGAAATGGAGGGTGGCTACAAAGATGAAATTACAATTACAGCAATTACAATTGGCACTACAATTGTGATTGCACATTGCAGTAAGCCACTCATTTGTTATTACTGTCAATGGCTGCCTGCTCTGTGTATTGCCGTGTTTGTATGTGTAAGTCCTGCTGAGCTTTGCCAGGCTGTCTGAGAAGGTCCAGGGTCAAAATAATCAGCCGTGCAAAACCAGATGTTTCCTGCTGATGAACAACAAGTGAGTGAGGGAGAGACAGAGGCAAGGAAATATCGATTGTGGTCCAACATCTTACACCAAGCGCAGACATACATTTTGTCCCTTATGGTCATGAGCTACAGTAGACATGTGACCAGTAGACCTTTTCACCTGCCTGAAACACACCCACACACATAAATGGGATGTGAGGATGTCCAATCACCTCTGGAGGGATACAGTATGAAGCAGAGTCCATCTGTTCGTGCAAAAGTACACCATGACCTGAAGAGTTAGCATAAACAAGGCATATCTCTCTCCCTCTCTCTCCTCTACAGTTTTCTTTCTGATCACTCTAACCTTCCTTTAATAAACAAAAATGAAGGTGTTGAGAGGCCTTCCATCCCTCCATCCATCATCCCCAGCCCTCGTTCTCTAGTGCCACCTTCAAGCCTTTTTAAACTCATTTAAGTTGGTCATACACAAGTAAGCATTTTGAGAGGAGACTCCTTAGTGGCGGTTTAACGGAGCCCCTCGATGGCGCATGTGTGTTTGTGTAGGTGACAAGTACATGGTGGCAGACTGTGGAGGCGGGACAGTGGACCTGACTGTCCATCAGATTGAGCAGGGACAGGGGACGCTGAAGGAGCTATACAAAGCCTCAGGTGGGCGGACCAGGAACTACAACCAAACTGCACGCATTAAACGCCTTATACGCACAGGCCAATGTATCCAGCATCTCAGTCTATGGAATGACCTGTCAACCAATAACTTTTTGAGCACTTTTGTCAAGTCAGAAAAAAGCAAGCAAGCAAAAAACTACATGAAACTATATGAATCTGTACCTGAAGAATTCATCGGGTCAATATCATAGTTAATTATACATTATTATTAGAAACTTTGTTATACATCGTATAGACTAATGCTGATTTCATGGAAGCACAGCTGAGTAACACTCTTATCTGAGTGTCAGGGGGCCCTACGATGCAGTAACACACTTATATGAGTGTCAAGGGGGCCCTACAACACAGTAACACTCTTATCTGAATGTCAGGGGGCCCTACGATGCAGTAACACACTTATCTGAGTGTCAAGGGGCCCTACAACACAGTAACACTCTTATCTAAGTGGCAGGAGGCTCTATGACACAGTAACACACTTATCTGAGTGTCAGGGGGCCCTACGATGCAGTAACACACGTATCTGAGTGTCAGGGGGCCCTACAACACAGTAACACTCTTATCTGTGTGTCAGGATGCTCTATGACGCAGAAACACTCTTATCTGTGTGTCAGGGGGGCCCTACGGCGCAGTAGGTGTAGACCTTGCCTTTGAGGCCATGCTGTGCAGGATATTCGGGACTGATTTCATCAAAACATTTAAAGCCAAGCGTCCGGCTGCTTGGGTGGACCTGACCATCGCCTTCGAAGCACGCAAGCGGACCGCGGCTCCAGGAAGGGTGGCGGCCCTCAACATCTCCCTGCCCTTCTCTTTCATCGATTTCTACAAGAGACACTGTGGGCATAGCGTGGAGACAGCACTGCGCAGGAGCAAGTATGGCAGGGTGGGGTCAGGGGCGGGGCTCGTTCATCCCTGCAGGCATAGTTAGTGGTTGGAAGGTTAAACGCGTGCTCCGGCTGCTGCGCCAGAAAGCTGGCTCTTTGTGCAGGTGGTCAGAGCTCACGTTTATTTCCTGTCAGTCTTGGGTTTGTGTCCCAGGTAGGGTGGCTGCCTTCAGCCTTACACAGGAGAAAAGCTTCTTGATGTAACGTGAAAGTGGATTTGTGAGGATTAAGCAGGTGTGTTTTGTATTCAACAAGAAGTATGATAAAATAAGATACATTTGGATTTACTGTGTATTTTTCAAGATATTAAATTATATATAATGATACAGCATAGTTTGTGTTCACATATGATAGGACTGAAAAATTATTACTTTACAATGTCCTTCGTAATATCGTAAAATAAAACATGACATTCTCTACCTAATATTTATATTTTCATCTCTAATCCAAACACATGCATTTTCATTTCAATGTTTTGAACTCTGTCTTTCTCTCAGAGTGAATATAGTGAAATGGTCTTCTCAAGGGATGCTGAGACTCACAACAGAGGCCATGAACGAGCTGTTCCAGCCAACCATAAACAACATCATCAGACACATTGGTAAGACACAGCTAAACATTCAAGAGCAACTTGACGTTAGCTGAACACAAGTGAGCGACACTTTATCCGTTTATGGATAACAACATAACTCCTTTATCTTTTCTAACAGAGGACCTTATGCAGAAAGAGGAAGTTAAAGGTGTGCGCTTCCTGTTCCTGGTGGGTGGCTTCGCAGAGTCGCCAATGCTCCAGCGAGCAGTCCAGAATGCACTGGGCCACCACTGCCGCATTATCATCCCCCAGGACGTGGGTCTGACCATCCTGAAGGGGGCAGTGCTGTTCGGGTTGGACCCCACCGTGGTGCGCGTCCGCCGCTGCCCATTAACGTATGGCGTCGGGGTCCTAAACCGCTTTGTCGAAGGCCGTCATCCACGCGAGAAACTGCTCATCAAAGACGGCCGCGAGTGGTGCACCGACATACTGGATCGCTTTGTGTCTGTTGACCAGTCGGTGGCTTTGGGCGAGGTGGTTAGGCGGAGCTACACGCCTGCGCGGCTGGGCCAGAGGAAGATCATCATCAACATCTACTGCAGCAACACCGATGACGTAGTGTACATTACAGACCCCGGGGTCAGGAAGTGTGGCGCTATCACTCTGGACCTGCCCGAGCCAAGCGCGGCCGCAGCTTGCAGCAGCGCCAACGACAGCGCTGGCGAGCGCAGGGAGATACGGGCCGCCATGCAGTTTGGAGACACCGAGATCAAGGTGACGGCTGTTGATGTGGCGACCGGGCGACAGATGCGAGCTTCCATTGACTTCCTGTCAATGTAACGGAACCTCTGGCACTGAGATGCGACAGTAATGAAAAGGACTGGCCACAGGAGCGATTTACTGCCTATCCATACGGGGTCCTAAGTGAATGTCCGAAAAATGTTAGTTTATTATTAAAATTGTTTTATTATAGGAAGGCACTCAGAATTTATTTTTGTAAAGTTTACTATAACTGAGAATTAATACTATGCAACATGTTCACGCCTTTCATGACTTAAACAGCTGGTTTTTCCCCTTCAATCCACTCAACGGGTGCGACAGACGCCACCCAGTGGCTACAGGACAAATCGCCCGTTTTAAAATACTGTTATGACACAAAAATGTCAATGGGAGTAAGTCAAATGTTGTTAGTTCAGCCTAAGCTGGAAACGGAGGTATACAACTCCCCTATTTATATTAAGCATATTAGATTTGTAAGATTTGTAGGGTGAATTGTAACTGGATTTCATCTATAACATAACTTATATTGAAGTAGTAAACAAAATTATGCTATGCATTCATTTTGAATACGTGACTAATGCAAATTATAAACAGATCACTAATCTTTTCCCTTTCTAGTATTCTTCCTCCCTAAAACTATTTCACTGATAGAATTGGGCAGATACCCTCATCCAGTGACTTTGTATTTGTCAGTATGACAGCACATATCCTCTTTAGACATGAACCCATGACCTTGGCAACATTGGCACCTCGCTCTACTCCGTAAGCTACAGGAGCACATGCTGAGGTGTGCTGACTGCATCTCTGAGTCATGCAATTAAATATAACACAGTATGACTCCTAAAAAACAATTAGCAACACTCTGCAGTCATTTAATCCTACAAAAACCAAAAGAACAAAAAGGAAGCAGATGAAGTGTACAAGGATTTAATGTGAAAGGATTTTAATGGTCCAATAAATTAGTTCCACTACTGACCACTGTAGACCATTAGGGGAACATACTGGAGTCCAACATCAGTGCTTCAACAAACCAAAACACACACGCTCATCTGTCAACACACGTGTGCAAGTCATCTCAGACTATTACAAACTGCACCTATCCAACCAGTTAAAATCCTGCTTTACTTTCAAACCCCATAACAAAATGATCACCAGTGCACTAAGCACAGCGATATGTCTCATGTTCCACGGCTTGTAACAAATGAGTGTAAGAGGAGGACATTTAGACACTGACTAACGAATAGGTCAGCAAGTAGAACGGGACTAAAACTGACGGCATCCTGTAGACCTTCCAACAGTCCAGATGCTACACATCCAAAGACCTGGGCTGGCCAGGGTTGGAGTGTGTACGTGTGGTTCTAGTGGGTGTGTGGGGGCCTGCCACGACCCCTGCCCCTACCAGCTGGAGCTGGTGGAGCGTCGACGTTGGAGCGAGGGTTCTTGATGGTCTCGTCCACAGACAGGATGAGGCAGGCTGCCTCAGAGGCAGCGGTCAGGGCATTGATGCGCACAATGGCGGGCTCCCACACGCACGCCTGGAAGTTATCAGCGATGTCCTCATTGTTCACATCCACACCATACCACATGCCACCCTGGGTCGTGCGCGCGCGCGCACACACACACACACACACACACACACACACACACACACACACACACACACACACACACACACACACACACACACACACACACACACACAGATCATTTGTAAATGCTGCAGAAAAAACATTAGTAATCGGCTTTACACACTGTACAGCTTTAGGGTACGATTAAGCCATGGGTCTTTGGGACAGATATCTGGATACTGACTGCAGGTGCCCTCTAGTGGACAAAATAAAAATAATAATGGATCGCAAGCCTGCAGAATAAAAGTCTCAATGCTAGGTGCCAGTGTCAGCTAGTTCATGATCAGTTGTGTGTGTGTGTGAGATGGCAATTACTTTTACTTTGTTACCAAGGTGAGTGCACCTGTATCTGTTTACCTGGGCGTGTCTGGCTCGGAGCTTGTTGAGAATGTTGGTGGCGTCGAAGCCGGCGTTGTCACACAGCTGTCTGGGAATGACCTCCAGTGCCTTCGCGTAAGCTCCTATGAGCAGCTGCTGCTTGCCAGGGATGCTTCTGGAATAGTCCCGTAGATACTTGGACAACTCCATCTCTATAGCACCACCTCCTGCCACGATGGAGTCATTCTGCAGCCATGAGATTAAAGGTTCAGCTTGAGAACAACTTGCATTTAAATCCTCTTTACCTGCAAAGCACCTTACAAACGATAAAGCTCAGGAGGCGGTTTATATATTTTGTTTGTCCAGCCGTTTCACACGTGTTACCCACAGCGCTTACGCACCTTGATGGCTCTACGGACGATCATGATGGCATCATGCAGCGATCGCTCCGTCTCCTCCATAAACTGCTCAGCCCCGCCCCTCAGGATGATTGTGCAGGTCTTGGCCTTCGGGCAGCCTCTGAAGAAGTTGTACCTGCACAGGCGATTATACGTGAGGATGCTGTACACAAATGTACTGTAAACTAAGCAATGTGCACTTAAAGCTTCATTTTGGTATAGTGTTTCAGGTGGCCATGTATTTAGCAATCCTCCACAGAAAGATTCTGACTATTCTTTACCTCTCTCCTCCAACCTGCACTTCCTCAAAGATCTCACACTGACCCAGTACATCATCAGTGAGGGAGCCAACACTGGTCTGGATGGAGCCCCCACAGGCCTGGAGGAGACATTGCACACACTCAACAACTACAGCAAAAACCCCTACAACTCTACACACACAGTGTCAGTAAAATGTTTCTCGGTACATTGGCTAAAAGCCATTTGGGCTTTTTGCAATTAGGAGAAGACCAGAACAATCTGCCATACCATCATGGTTCTCTTCAGATCCTCCTCCTGCACTCGGCCGGCGCAGAACAGATCTCTGTCAGCGAAATACTGCGTGGCGACATCCCCAATGGGCAGTTTGGACAACACCACCTTGGCCCCAGATTTGTAGATCTTCTCCAGCTTATCGTACAGGATATTCCACTCTGCATCCACTATGGCCTGGTAGTCCTGGAGGACAGAAGGTTTAACTGAATTATTTGTATTTCCAACTACAAGAAAATTCCCAGTGCGTTACCTTTCCCTATGAGCAGTAATGAGCTGTGTACAGAGCAGGGCATTCAACTGGGTGGTAGGTTTTGTACAATTTTCACTCCAAATCTAAGGCTGTATTTCTGCTCTAATCCATCTTGGGATCATGGCACATCTTTGGTGTGTTCTCTCAAATACGCGGACACTGGGCCGCGCACAAAGACGTGATTTTGACGTATTTTCAAAAAGATTAAACCAGCCAAATGCATGACCTATCCAAGCCTAACGCCAGAGCGTGGTGGCCTGGTCTTCTGGAGTGAGAGGAGGCAACGAGGCTGACCTCCACATTGTTAACGCGGACTTCAGCGTTGTCTTTCTCTGCCTTCAACTCCAGCTCGACGTTGAGGAGGGCGATCTTTGGCTTCTCGTAGCGCTTGGGCTGCATCTCAAAGCCGGCGTACGAGAAGGTCTTCTTAAAGGCCACGCCTGCCACCAGCTGAGAGTCCTGCAGAAAAAACAAACCAAAAAATAGAGGCAAAGTCCTCACTACACGAATACAACTACTAATGGCTTGATCAGAATAAACTAGACTATTGCGTAGAATAAAATCTACAAAATCAAGTTACATTGTAGCTGTCATTTTCTTTTTAAACAAAAGACTCGATGAATATCAACGAACTGGGGGAAAAGCCAAACTCCGCATCAATTCAGCAATTCTTTAACCGGTCTTCGCAGTTTTACTATCTGCCTCTAACACAAGATGTACTCAATACACAAATCCCCACACAGACTGGCACATTTTGCATTTGTAGCACACAAATCAAAGTTTATTATTTATTTATTTTTAAAAAACCAAAACAAAACATGTATTTAAGATTAAACAATGAATGATAATGTGGATATGCATAAAGATGTAATATGTTCGACCACTTCTTCAAACCCGCAGTGCCACACTGGTCGTCATTTTTCAATGGTTTTCACAGTACAGCTGCCCCAACCTGCCCAAACCACCACCACTGCTGCTCACATGCAACGAATCCACTCGCGAGACACGCGTTTTCATCCGTGTACACAGAAACATTCCCGTAACGACAGACCCCACGCCCTCACCTCCAGAGCGCCACCCTGCACTTTCTTCATGCCAATCATCTTGAGTGGCAGCAGATCGTCCAGCATCATCACTGCATCCACCACGATCGTGGAGAAGAAGTCCTTCTGGCCGGCGATCAGCTTCGAGTTCAGCGCAGTGGCAGCACACTTCTCCAGCAGCTGTCGGTGCTCCCTGACAAAGGAACGGAGAGAAAGTGTCACATCGTGGATCTAGCGGAGCCATTCTGTCACCCACTCCCACTCTTAACACGTTAAGCTCAGAGAGAACCTCAGGAAACATTCAGCCTTGGATGAACCCTAGCCAATGCCTGGTTCAACAAAGCGACTGCCTGCAGTTAAAGAGCCTCAAATCCAACACGGTCTCTTTGACTAAACAGCTCTGCCAAATGCAATCTCGGGCCGCAGACTCACCGCTTGTCGTCCTTTTTGATGGTGACGGCGATCTCTTTGATCTTTTTGACGGCGAGCTGGGTGGCGGTGCGGAAGGCTCGGATGATGGTTTGGGGGTGGAGCCCCTCCTCCACGTACGGCTTCAGCTGCTTCAGGAACTCGGCTGCGAGCAGGGTTACAGAGGTGGTGCCGTCGCCAACCTGGACACATGGAGAACCACCAGCTCAACCATCTCCTATCCACACTGCAGCTCCATACTGACTTCAAACTGAAGTAAAAGCACAGGGCATAAAAAACTAACAAGCCTGCAAGCATCCCCAGTGGTCATGGCTCTCTGGTTAATTAACTTGCAAAAGGAAAATAAGTTGACTTGTAAGACCTTCTATATTATAAGACTTGTATTGATAATTTTAGTATGACTTTTGCATACAGAAATAAATCTTTAGATGCCTAGTGATTCTCTTGAAGGTGTACACATTGATACACAAATCCCCATATGAACTTTTCAATATATGCTTATGAATAAACGTTTTCAGACTACGCTACAAAGGTGATACGCACCTGTGACACTGGGTACCCTCGTAATTGAAAATATGCCATAAAACAACATGAAACATTTAAAACAAAAGGGACAATATGAAAATTACAAAGAGTGACTTTTGTTTTCTGGGCGTGAAGAATATAAGTGCATTGTGGTACCTTGACTCAGAACTGAACCGTAAGGTGCCTAGATATTCCCACCCTTACTCTGTACACACGTTGGCATGTCTTAATCTGAAAAATACTAACAGCCTAAAGGAAGCACATGAATGAGCAGTCTCGTGATCAGAGGACAAAACGGAGGACACATCACCTCAGCGTCCTGGGACCTGGCGATGTCCACCAGCGTCTTGGCTGCGGGGTGGACCACGTCGAGCAGCTTCAGGATGGTTGCACCATCATTAGAGATGGTGGCTTTGCCTGCGAGTGAGAACACACACACACACACACACACACACACACACACACACACACACACACACACACACACACACATTAAGCCCCCCTATTAACACCACTCAAGCCTGTCGTCAGACATGTCCAGAGTGTCGTATCATGCTCACCTCTGTTGTCCACAATCAGCTTGTCCATGCCGCGGGGGCCCAAAGTGGTCCGCACCGCCTCTGCAATCACCTGACAGGCATTTATGTTGCTGATGAGCTGCGGTATACCCTGCGAGGTATCCGTGCCCTCCTTCAGCAGGATTACCGGTGTGGGCTGGCAGGGAAGGGACACCAAATTAGAATACGTCAATGGGCACGGGCAGTGGTAGCTCAGTGCTTAAGGAACTTGTCTTGTAATCGTAAGGGTGGTGGTTCAAGCCCCACCACTACCAACTTGCCACTGGAGCAAGGCCCCTAACCCTCAATTGCTCAAGTTGTACTCAGTCATAATTGCAAGTCACTTTAGATAAAAGCATCCGCTAAATGCCGAAAATGTACATGCGCAATATTATTCACAATTTATTTAGACAGCTAACTGCTTGATATTAGAAGACGCCTTTTTCTGACAACAGTGCCACTGCCAAGTGACAATATGGATGGCGGGGTGTTATTTGTCCTCTTAGAGATAGTTAAGAGATGACATTTCTAATGCTTGCTAGCTAGCTACATGACCACAGAAGACCATAAGCAAGGTGAACGGCCACAAAGACTAGTGTTAGCTAATGCTGGCTTATCCTGGAAATGGCAAAGTACCACTGGTCAACTAAGCCTAACTGATATTTCACTTATTGTTACTACTAATGTTTGAGTAGCTAATTGTTAAAATAGCTTAGGTGAAACCAGATAAGCCAGAAACTGCCTACAGTTATTTCTGCCAGTGATTGGGTGGGCAAGCTAGTCTTCATCTCGATATCTTAACAATTTGTTAGCCGGTTCGCTAACGCTAGCTACCGAGCCCGTTAGCCAGCGATCCTTAACGAAGAGGTGGGGCTTTCACCCATCAGGATAGATACACAAAATAATTTCACGTAGCGACAGTACAATCACGAACTAATAAAACCACTACCTTGCTGGCTGAAAGTATGTGTAAAGAATCAGACCGCAAGACCTCAAGCGCACACAGCAGTAAAGACGCAGCACTAGCTATAGCTCGCTAGCCAGCAGCGCCTTAATCATGCCAGCTACACAAACAAATATTCGCCCGATTGGGAAAATATCGCTGCATGACAAGAAAACGGAATGCATTTTATGATGATAGCTGTGTAAGTATAGTTTCTGGGGTATTCAGACGACAGATGAAGGTGGATATCAAGGCATGATAGTGCGCTTACCATCATCTTCACAAGGCTAAAGAAGACCGGTGCCGGGAGACGCTCCCACAATGCACCTGGAACTCTCTAGAACGTCGAATAACTGCTCCTCCCTCAGGGCACGGCAGAGGGCGCTGTAGCACCATACGAGAACCTAGGAGTTTGTTTGACGTACCATTTTTTGAAAGTGAAAAGGGAAGCGGCGTTGTGTCTTTGAGCAGCTAGTCGTCAGCGTTTTGTGCTCAGATTTATTTCAAAAAGCCTTTTTTTTCTCTCTCTCTCTCTCTCTGGGTCCACGTCGTTTCGCAAAAGCAGACACCGACTTCCATGTTGCTGTGAACAATTTGCATTTATTTCAGTTCGCTCTTCTTCCACGCATCTGACATAAGTAGCCTATGAATACATAAGTCAACTAATAATTTCTAATAACTAATTTGAACTCTAGAGTGATTTTTGAGATGTGTCCTTGAAAACTAGTTTTTACATATACATTTACATTTACGGCATTTAGCATTTAATTTGGCACAACCTACTCTTGAATATCATTACTTTTCTTCTATTTTTTTTTAGACTGCATGTCCCCTTGCACCATCGCGCACTGTCACTCAACCTATGGCTGCACTTTAGACATTATGCAAGCTAATAGCCTACTACTAGCCGCATGGAAAAGTAATACTGGACAGGGTACCCCTACCAATATACAAATCTTATGTTGTGAAGAAATCAGTGTAAGTCTGCCCTCCTACAGTGCTACGCCCTAGCAGACAGGCAAGTGAGTACATTTCTTTCCCTCTGCCTCTCTGTAGACATTTAAAGTACAGACAAACCACATGTTCTTCATGTACTTCAGTACACACTGCATGTTCTTCAACAAAAACCCATATGGATGTATGCTATTTCCCTCAGCGTAACTGAAGGCTTCAGTTACTGCGGTTAGTTAATGTAACTTGGCCAGCAGGAGTGACTGGCTTCTCTCTCTAATGCATCTACAGTCTGTGGTTGAGCTCAGAGCTTGTGAGGTTCACTGCTTTTAGACACATGCAATTATCAGACATTTATACACATTCGTCGCCTGCCTCGCCCTTCTGGAGGGTAGCCTTTAACTCGGATATTTCTGGATACAGTGGCAGACGGCCCACCTACTCCTAGAGCCGAACTTACTGTAGCGAAGAAATCTGACCTGTTCTGGGACTGGTTCTTGGAAAGCAGTGTGTCAGGTGCATGAGGATGGTGGAATTAGATAGGCCTGTGCACAATTTTGATTAAACATATCAAGAACTTTATGAGTCTAAATTAACTGGAAAACAGTTGAAAGTGAAACCCCATAACAGGACCTATTTAGCATTTTTAATCAAAAATTATATTTTATTCGGCTAGCTGTTTTTTAAGCTTCAAATGAATGCATGACAGTTCTTGTTCTTATAACTTCAACCATGTTCTTATAACTGTAAGATTACACGGCCATTCAAATCTGTCCTTTACATGTCTGTCTGTTTCTCTCTTTCTCCCTCTTCCCTGTCTCTCTCTCTCTCTCTCTCTAACACACACACACACACGTCGTTAAGTTCTTTCTTGAGTCTTTACTCTCCTCATTCCTCAGGATGACTTTTAATGTGCTAATAGTGTTTTCTAGCCTCACACACGTCCCGTGTGTGATGGAGCGTATGTAGGAACAACCAACCCAGCAGAGATGAACGGGAGAGACAAGTGCCTTGTTGACTCGTAGTCTTTTCCCCATTAGGGATACAGTTTATATTTAATGGAAGCTTTAGCCATCCGGTAGGAACAGAAGTTATGCTGCAAGGCAGGGAAGCATAGAGCTGGTGCACTATCTTAAGACATTACACTGAAGCCCGAATGCAGACCTGGCACTGGAAACATATACTTGCACAGCAGTGGGCTGGTTTTTAGATGAAATAAGACTGACCTGGTGCGGATTGGAAGTAAGTAGAGGAGGGAAAAACTCAGAAGGTTTACAGGATTGTTGACCCACGTATCTGCAGATGTGGTGTGGACAGTAATGTAATACAATGTAACGTGTACTGTGTTTAGGTGTTGAAGCATTATGGCATAAACGCAGATGACATTAATACATTGTATTTATATAGCACTTTTCAAGGACACAAAGGTACTATAGACAGTACAGAAGAAAAAAAACATTGATAGACATATAAAACAACGTATATAGTATGCAGAACATTTACAAGTAGCACTTACACGGGCAACAGCTAATGAAAGACGAGTTTAGGTTTGATAAATATAATAGGCATGCGGGAAAAAAAACCCGATTATTTTTTTTGGATTAGCTTTGAATAGAGAGAGAGCTGCAGACTGTTGAGCCAGCGGGAGATGAGAGACATAGAGCCGACACCTCATGGTATATTGAGCTTCCGTTATGCTCCCGACACTTTCACTTCCCCCCGCCCATCAGCCTTGCCAGACACGCCCTCTCATCGCGTGCACAGCACCCGTGGGACATTACCCGCACGCTTCCTAAGCGCAGCTCACAATCACTCCTGTGCAAGGTCGCTTGTGTCCCCAAGCCTTGTCATATTTGACCTTGCTGTTTTGTTTTTCTTTTGCCTTGTTGTGCCTGTTTGTCCTTGGTTTTTATTATGGGACTGTTTTTGTTCTGTTTTGATTTTTGACATTTGCTTTTTTTTTTTTTTTCGCCTGCCCTTGTTGCTCCGGTTTGACCCTGTTGGGCTAATGGACCATTCTCTCGTCTGTTGTCTTTTTTGGATGTGTTTTTACTTGTCTGCCTGAAATGTTACACTACCAGGAAAAATATTTTGTGTATAGTTGTATTAAACATCTAAATCACCCGAGATGCAAAATAAAATTCATTTTGTGTGTGTGTGTGTTTTGGAAAGGGTGTCTATGTGACAGTAAGAGTAATACAAAGTCCATTGATCTTAGGCAACTCCGCAGTGTCCAAAGGTGTCTCAGGCGGCCTTCGTTACTGTGACTTTAATGGCGTTGGCTAAGCCATTGATCCCAATGACTGGGGTCACACTTCACAATTAACCAGCCTCTTCTTCATTGCTCTTGCGTTGAGGGGATCTTTACTTCTGTTTTTGGAATCTTCAGTACTAAATGTTGTCGAAATGAACGCGTGTGTGTGTGTGCGCGCGCGCCCTCGCTCGCTCGCAAAGTATTACAATGCATTACAGATGTTACACTGTTAATGTTTTATGCTCATCTATCAGTAAGAAAGCAAAAATGATCTGAACAACGCGGTGTGAGCGGACAGTAAATTTTCCCCATGATAGACACAGTTATAGTATAACAATGCACAGTACATGTTGATAAATGGCGTATTGTTCTCTTGCATCGACCCGCGTTTGCCGCCACCAGTCAAAGCAGACGGGTTAGTTGACGCCGCATGTCAGCGTGTTGCCCGTGCGGGATGTGCGACAGCACAGCGGGTAGGCTGACCACAAGGCAAACTAGGTGGTAAGCAGCTCGTATCTCGGCGTGTCGGGGAAAAAAAGTCCAACTACTACAATCCAAGAAGTTGCCGTTGGTCGCCTTGCTCCTTTCTCTCGGAATACACCTCCATCCACCCCACCCTCAGCACCAGGCAAACTACATCCACCCCATCCTCCGCGCCGAGCACACTAGATCCACCCCACCCTCAGCGCCGGGCAAACTACATCCACCCCACCCTCAGCGCCGGGCAAACTACATCCACCCCATCCTCCGTGCCGAGCACACTAGATCCACCCCACCCTCAGCGCCGGGCAAACTACATCCACCCCACCCTCAGCGCCGGGCAAACTACATCCACCCCATCCTCCGCGCCGAGCACACTAGATCCACCCCACCCTCAGCGCCGGGCAAACTACATCCACCCCACCCTCAGCGCCGGGCAAACTACATCCACCCCACCCTCCGCGCCGAACACACTACAGGGCAAACTACGTCCACCCCACCCTCAGCGCCGGGCAAACTACATCCACCCCACCCTCCGCGGCGGGCAAACTCGCTCACACAGCGACTTAACAGCTGCGCTCCTCTCACAGCGTCCGTAGTGGCAGCGTCGCCTTATTTTTTTTACGCGTTAAACAATAAGCTACTTGTACAACTTGTATCTTAATAAACTGGCGTTAACAGAAGTATCATCGTTTTAGGGGATTATTATCGAAGGACCAAAGCATACACGGTTTGGTTCGGAACAGTTTACGAGGGGAAACTGGCTTCACCGCCACAGCTGAACGACATGGAGCTCAACGTTATCCAGTTTGAAAGCAGACTGTGAATTATATCGCAGCCACCCGGGTGTTATCGATCCTGCAGAGGAGGCTGTCGTTTGCACCTGCTCGAATTCGAGTCAGGATTCGTGAAGAGACGGGGAAAGAGGGGGCATTCCCTAGGAACGGACCAGTTCAGGACATCTAGAGTCCTCGTTGCTGATAAATGACATTTCAGTAGGTATCATAACATTCACTATTAGAGCTTGCGAAGAAGACCACAGAGAAGTGAAATACCCACCGACCCACCGTCTCAGAGAAGACCCTTCAGTTCTTGACCCGCTTTACCCGGTAGGTCAACTGAACCAACTACATGTAGCATCTGAAGATTAGACTGTGGTAATTTAGTCACAGATAGACTAACGGGTCGTGACCGATGGAGTAGTCAGGGTGAATCACCGTGAAGCCCTAAGTGGACAAGAGGAAAGGGTTATTGTTTGAAATACTTTAGGGTCATATATCCTATATGACTAACAAAGTATGTAAGACCAAATTTGTTGATATGATCATCAGAAAGATACGGGTGATCTGATTTAATTCATTAGACATTCCTTTTGCGATGTCCACAAGGCTCCATGTGAAGACCGGGACTGGCTCCTAAAGCCCAGACACGCTGCTTCACTCAGTAGACCTACTCTCCAACCTGGCTGAAGTTACATTAGCCTATCGAATACCGCTACACGGTTTGGGAAGATAATCGCTTCCGTTCTTTCGGCGTTATTAAGGCAACTAAAAAAATGTATTTGTGTGTACGCGTGTGTGTGTTGCAGTGTGTGATAAGAGAAAAGCAACATACTTCCTCTTTGGTTTTTCCGACCTTACTGACACGGTTTTTGAACCGCGAACCCCCTGGCGCAAATCTAGTAGTGGAAAAAGCTCAGCTATGTGCGCCTAGCAGCGTCCCGCTTTCAGCTAGCAACCGCAGACTGACCGACATACAGGCTGCGCCATTGCGACCACCTGTTTACAACGAACCGGTACCCCAATAGCGCACATGTTTTCTGTCCTGTGATTTTATACTACATACTACATACAGTGAATACTACATACAGTGCAGCCCGTAAGTAATTCTATACTGACAGTTTTTATTGTTCTCGCTCTATAATACAGAATACTAGATTAGAAACAATAACTATCACTGATGCTAAAAAGTGCAGAATGAGAACTTTAATGACAGGGTATTTACTTTTGTATTGGGTGAAGAATAAACACAGCCTCTTTTTATGTATAGTCCCATTTCAGGGGACTGTAAGTAACTGCTCATTTGCTCCTTGGCCAAATATGTTACTGTATCCTGAGAGCGATAGGAAATCGTATAGAAAAACAGAGCTCAGGATCTAAAACAGGAGAAAAACTAGATTATTCTTGCTGGCCCAGCTAGTCAGCCAGTCACAAGCCCAGTGCCCACGTGGTTCACATACTGAAGATAAGACAGTAGAGCAAAAATCCCCTAAAACGAACAGGAGCTGAAGTGTCCTGGCAGACCATCACCAGGGAAGGTACCCCACAGCTTAGATTTCACACAGCTATCAACTGCAATAGATCTGCAACCAACAACTAACACACTTTTAGCATTTATTATGTTAAACTGTCCAATTACCTCCGTATAGAATGGGACTGTATGCGAAAGGGCTGTGATTGCTGTACTTCTCCACTGGTACAGATGTAAATGAACCCAAAGATGTATAGATGTAGATGTATCCATGAGTTAAAGCTGACATTTTAACTTCTTTATCATTATTTCCCATGTACTGGAGTACAGAACTAACCCAGTAAAAACTGTCCATTGTCCATTTAATTAAGTACTGTAGCATATACATTACAACTTCCAGAAGGCCTTATTCTTTTTACATGATTTGAACTGTGCCTTGTCATGCATGAAATTAATTTGGGATTTTGAGGTTTATAGAGATAGGTAGTAATAATGCTTGAAAACCCAGCAGATTAGCACCAGAAAATAAGTGTTTAGGGTTTATGTTGTAATATGTTTATGTTGTAATATGTGAAATTGGTGTCAGGCACAGGAATGTTGGTGTGTACATGTGTGTGTGTGTGTTGGTGCGTTTGTGTTGGTGTGTGTGTGTGGTGTGTGGCATGTGTGTTTGTGTGTTGGTGCATGTGTGTTGGTGTGTGTGTGGTGTGTGTGTGTTGGTGCATGTGTGTTGGTGGGTGTGTGGTACATGTGTGGTGGTGATGCATGTGTGGTGCATGTGTGGTGGTGGTGTGTGTGTGGTGGTGATGTGTGGTGGTGTTTGTGGGGTGTGTGTGGTGGTATGTGTGTTTGTGGGGTGTGTGTGGTGGTGGTGTGTGTGTGGTGGTGGTGTGTGTGTGGTGGTGGTGTGTGTGGGGGGGTATGTGTGTGTGTGTGTGTGTGTTTATGTGTTGGTGCGTGTGTGGTGGTGTGGGGTGTGTATGTGGTGGTTTGTGGGTGTGTGAGGTGTGTATGTGGTGGTTTGTGTTTGGTGGTATGTGTGTGTGTGGGGTGTGTGTTTGTGTGTGTGTGTGTGTTGGTGGTGGTGTGTGTGTGTGTGTGTCTGTGTGGCTTGTGCTTGTTGTGTGTGTGGTTTGTGTTTGTGTGTGTTGGTGGTGGGTGTGGTGGTGGTGTGTGTGTGTGTGTGGGGCGTGTGTGTGTGGTGGTGGTGCGTGTGTGTGTGTGTGTGTGTGTGGTGATATGTGTGTGTGTGGGGTGTGTGTGTGTGTGTTTATGTGTTGGTGCGTGTGTAGTGGTGTGTGTGGGGTGTGTATATGTTGGTGTGGTGGTATGTGTGTGTGTGGGGTGTGTGTGTGTGTTTATGTGTTGGTGTGTGTGTGGGGGGGTGTGTGTATGTGTTGGTGTGGTGGTATGTGTGTGTCTGTGCATGTGTTTATATGTTGATGCATGTGTGGTGGTGTGTGTGTGTAGGGTGTGTGTTTGGTGGTATGTGTGTGTGTGGTGTGTGTGTGGTGGTATGTGTGTGTGTGGTGGTGTTGTGTGTGTGGGGTTAGCCAGCCATTAGCAGGCCTAATGGGTCAAGAAGATCCACTGCTAATGACTGGATTGTAGGAGGAGCAGTGAAAGCACAGGCATTGGGGAGGAGGACATATTTCTCATTCTGTCTCACTCTCTGTTTTCCTCTGTTGTTCTCTCTCTGTTGCTCTCTGTCCCTCACTCACTCCGTTGTTCTCTCTCTCTCTGTCCCTCACTCACTCCGTTGTTCTCTCTTTCTCTGTCCCTCACTCACTCCGTTGTTCTCTCTCTCTCTGTCCCTCACTCACTCTGTTGTTCTCTCTCTCTCTGTTGCTGTATCTCACTCTGTTGTTCTCTCTCTCTGTTGGTTTTTGTCTCTTGCTCTATCTGTTCCCTCTCTGTATCTCTCTCTTTCTCCTCTTTATGTATCTCTCTCTCTTTCTCCTCTCTCGGTATCTCTCTCTCTCTTTTCCTCCTCTCTGTATCTCTCTCTCTTCCTCCTCTCTCTGTAGCTCTCTCTTTTCCTCCTCTCTGTATCTCTCTCTCTTTCTCCTCTCTCTGTATCTCTCTTTTTTCCTCCTCTCTCTGTATCTCTCTCTTCCTCCTCTCTCTGTATCTCTCACTCCCTCTTTTCCTCCTCTCTCTGTATCTCTCTCTCCCTCTTTTCCTCCTTTCTCTGTATCTCTCTCTCTCTTCCTCCTCTCTCTGTATCTCTCTCTCTTCCTCCTCTCTCTGTATCTCTCTCTCTTCCTCCTCTCTCTGTATCTCTCTCCCTCTTTTTCTCTCTCTCCCTCTCTCCCTCCTCTCTTTGTATCTCTCTCTCTTTTCCTCCTCTCTCTGTATCTCTCTCTCTTTTCATCCTCTCTCTATATCTCTCTCTCCCTCCTCTCTCTGTATCTCTCTCTCTCTCCCTCCTCTCTCTGTATCTCTCTCTCTTCCTCCTCTTTCTGTATCTCTCTCTTTTCCTCCTCTCTCTGTATCTCTCTCTCTCCCTCCTCTCTCTGTATCTCTCTCTCTCTTCCTCCTCTCTCTGTATCTCTCTCTCTTTTCCTCCTCTCTCTGTATCTCTCTCTCTCCCTCCTCTCTCTGTATCTCTCTCTCTCTTTTCCTCCTCTCTCTGCTGACTCCACTCCTCTTATCCTCTATTTCCTGATTATTATTTTACATTTTTGTTCTACTGTTTTATGTTGTGGAGAGCACATTTTTCTTCATCAGACTGTATTTTTTATTCAGACATTCCATTAAAAGTGTAACTGTCCCGGACATGCTCTTTATTAGATGTATAAGACAAGGAAGAAACACACACACACACACACACACACACACACACACAAATAAAACGCATTCTTATGCTATGAATGTTTGTGTTATAATGCAAACAAGTGTGTTGTCTCTGATTAGCTTGGCTTCAGGGAGATGCTTAGACTTGTTTAGACTTTTTAAAGATTAGTCTGTATAGAAAGATGTCAGAGAAGTGTCTTTCTCTCTGTCTCTGTGTGTGTGTGTGTGTGTGTGTGCATATGTGTGTGTCACAGAACAGGTCAGATGCTTGTGGCAAAAAGTAATGTAAGTTTTAACAAGGAGATGGCAATCCATAATTGTCATAAAGGGACAGGAGAGGGTAAAAAAAAAACTAGATATCAAAGCCAAAAGGACAGAGAACAAACTAGAGAGAAGGGGCAGACCAGGTCAAAGCCAGAGAATACAAAACATCAGGCAGACAAATCCAAATATAAAGGCAAAAGACAAAATATGAAGGGAAAAACAGAGGGTTGGGCAACTTAATACAGATACAGCAAAAATCTCTCTGTATGCACTCAGAAACAGAAACGTACTTCACAATGAGTGAGTCCAACATACAGGTGTAAACAGGCAGGTCTAATATGGAACAGCTGTGATCAATAGTTTGGCATTGCAGAGCATATGAATGGTCGGTGACTGGATGTGAGATCTTCTGTGTGGAGCGTAGGATTCTGGGAATTGGTGCGGACTGGGACTAAAGGTAGCGAGACACCCACAGTCATGTGGGTGCAGCAATAACTTTAAAGCCAATCAGTGCTGAGCAATGTGCAAGCAATGTCTTGATTAGTGATAGAGCGTCGGTGCATGATAAAAATAAACCTAAAATATTTTTTTTACATGAATATAACTTTTCCACTGCTTTTTCGGCCACCTGGCGCCAGGTACCACCCAGCTGCAGTAAGGCCCAGTGGTTTAGGTGCCACCTGTGCCAGACTCAACAGCCCACGTGGAGCCTCTTCTGCCCATGTGCCTCAGACACAACTGGGACTACTGTGTATGAGCAAATATAATCCCCCTGGAGCTGTTGGGAAGAGCACTACGGGGTGTATTCAGCGTGGGTGTGGGTGTGTGTGCGCGTGCACATGTCTGCATGTGTTTGCTTGCTGGCATAGTTTAGGATATTCTCCATCCCCAGCAAACAAAATCTGAATTGAAAAAAACTAAAAAGGAAAAACAAACCTTTCCATTTGATGAGTCGCTCATGGCAACTTCCAAACCAGAGCCCAGGAACAGGAAGTGGCCCCGCTCGCTCCTCTTCAGATGTTTAACTGAAAAGTGCCAAGGTTTCTTTTTTTAATTATTATTTAGATTTACCCAGAATTGTTTGCCTGTTTTTTATTTGGCCTGCCAGAATAAAATGAAGCAATCAAATAGATAGGGCAAGGAAACCAAGGTAGGCAAGGGGAGGATAGCATTACAGATGGACATGACAAGCCTGCTTCTGTCAAACTTCACTCGAGTAGGAGGTCACAGGGGTTGGCACTGGCAGCTTTTCACCACACACTACAATTTCATGTTGACAGTCGTGCCAAGACGGTTTGCATTTACGTCCTTGGGTAAATGTTGTATTTATGTCCTGTGGAAAGGTATAATCTATGTAAATATATGATGAATTGACTTTTCTTGTAGCCAGACTAGTGAAAGGTCTTCATGGCAGGGTCCCTTCCTGTCTCGTGATTTTCTCAGTCTAAAATAGGCCCTGAGGTAGAAGCAATACTTCTCCATCTTTATGTAGCTGTGCTGGCTCACTTTGAACTGCTACGTGTGCGTTCTTATGTGATGTTTCCATTGGAAGTTTTAAATTAATTTGCTTTCTGTTTCAGCTTCAGTTATAGTTTCAGTTTGAAACTCATTTGTTTACTGTTAATAAATGGTACTTTCCTGTGTGATCTGACACATTTTCATATAGCGCTCACCGCTTTCTCTAGAACGCCACTAAAACATCCATAAAGTCCACAAGGGGAAGTTTAGAAGTGTTGAAATGTTGCAAAAAGAGAAGAGGAAAGAAAAATAAGCAAAAAGCATAGATGTATGTGGAACTGGGAAAATTTATAATCAGTATTCTTCAAAAATGGAATCCCCCATAAGGCGCCCAACTACAGAAGACAGGGCCCACATTTCCCTGTAGGACATATATGCGTAGACGCACCTGTAGCATGTAGCCTAGGGAGAAGTGTAGTCATCAAAGCATTGGCTCAGCTATAAAAGTTAAAAGGCTCATGGTGATTAAAGGGAAGTGGTGACAGCTGTCAGCGATGACCACCGGGGCTGTCGGGTGTACAGGGGAAATGGCACAGGGTGGAAAAAAAGATCAGGTAGAAGACAGAATGAGGGAGGATGATGGAGGAGTCCAGGCAGGCAGTGCTCCAGAGGAAAGGACGAGAAGGAACCAGTGAAAAGAGGTTTGTACAGGGGCAGCGGAGATAAGGGCCTGGAGGACAGGCTGGATGGAGAAGCAGCGCAGGATGTGAGACGAAGAGCAGGGAAGAAGATGAATGGAGTTTTCTGCAGGCTGTGCCTTGTCCAGGTCAGAGTCGCCACCTGGTCCTTTAGTTCATTCTACTTTTGTCCAGCACTGCAGAACTGCTGAGTTTTTCCTCCTCCTATCTCACACCTTCTGACAGCTCTGCAGATGAGGCGAGATCAAAGAGATGGTCAGGGGATACTCCCCCCCCCCCCCCACACACACACACGCACGCACGCGCGCGCACACACAAACACACCCTGCAGAACTAGTGTCACAGTAGTTGATGGTTTACTTTTAGGTCCTGAAAGTGTAGTCTGAGAGCCAAGGGGTTGTCAGAGAGAGAGAGACAGAGAGAGCGAGAGATGATGTTAACAGACCCAAACCCTCTGCCTCCCCAAAGTGTATGTTTGATTTGACAGTTATAGACCGTGGCACTAAAACTCCATCTCGGCTGTCTGAGGGTTGAAGACCCCACGGGATGCCACTTTGCAGCTCTCTGTGAGTTTGTGCGTGCGCACACGCGTGTGTGTGCACAAGACACAAGCTGACCAGCTCTCTTGCTGCTTGCTAATGCTACACTGGGTGTGTGAAGCTGGCACGTGTAAGGCCGACTCCACCCCACTGTGATAGCACACGTGGACACGTTACTGCCGAGCTGCGGGATCATTTGCACCATCGACTGTGTGTGATGACGGTCCTGGCAGGCCCCTCCCCCTTACACCCCTCCCCATAGCCCCTCCCCACAGCCCTGCCCAGACCCTAACTCCCCTTTTTCTTCCTCATGTGCATGTAAACTCGTCTTTTAAAAAAATTCTTCTATGAATCTGAAAAGGGCCAAGAGTTAAGCGGCTCCCTGCAAACTTATAATAAATCCAACAGTCGCTTAAGGATGGTGGGTGCCACTGTGCGCTTGTTGCCATGCCACAGTGCTCTAACGCAACGTGCCCCCTGAAAGGCGCAATCCATGCCAGCTGCAGACGGCTGTGTTTTAGTCTGCGTTAGTCTGTTTGTCAGGAACGGTCACGTCTAGGCGCACCGATGCTGGTGTGTGCGAGTGATTGTCAGATGGGAGATTCTCTGCCTCAAACACAAGGGTTAGTGCGATCAAAGGGTGCATTTAGCGCTGTGTGTTGCTGTCACATCAGCGGCAGCTTCGCAAGCAGCAGCTCCAGTTATAGCTTTCAAAGAGGAAGTTGCTTTCTGTGTTTCTTCCCCCCACTTTCTCACCCTTTTTATATCTCTCTCTCCCTAGTTTAGCCCAGACTCTCAACACATGGAGAAGTCAGAGCACCTTCTGTTAGTTTGGGTTTGTCACAGGAAGAACATCAGACCTGCCTCTCCATCTTTGCTTGATCAAGCCTTTCTTGCTTGCTTTTTTCCTTCTTTCCTGGTTTTCCTGGTTTTCTGCAGTCTTCCTTTGTCCAGACTTAAAAGGTATGGGTTGCCTTGAAAATGCAGTTTGTGGAAGGCTGGAAAGCGGGTAAAAACCTAATCTACATGACAGTCCTTCTTTAGGGATACTTGTTGTATTTGTGCTCAGCATTCAGCCAATTCGGTTTGTAGTCACCAAGACTACAGTTCTTGTTCATCATTTCCATGGTCACTTTCTCACAAAAGAACACAGCCATGGTGCACACAACAAAGCACATATTTTGTTTGGGTCTCTTCGAAAAAGATGGTTGTGCAGTTGTGTTTTATTCACACATGTTCTTGTCTGTTTGGGAGCATGCAGTTTAAAGACCTCTGACTGCCTTTATTTCTGCTCTGTTCTGCTTCTTGCATGTTGTGCTGGTACAGCAGCAAATCACTTAAATAATTTAGGGTGTTATTGGTTTTTATGGAGAAATGAGTCATTTCCTTTTAGATTACAGCCAGCATAGTTGTCTTACATTTTGTGTGTTTGTGTTTGTGTGTGTGTGTGTGTGTGTGTGTGTGCATGTATGTATGTGTGTAAGGCTGTATGTTTAAGTACATGTCGGTGTATTCTTTATCTTTGGTTGTTCTGGTTTGTGTGTCCCCAGGCATGGATAGTGTATGTGTGTGTGTGTGTGTGTGTGTGTGTGTGTGTGTGTGTGTGTGTGTGTGTGTGTGTGTGTGTGTGTGTGCATGAGTCTATAGCATAGGTCACAGTGCATTTATGTTGAGGAGCAGGTTTGGACTTGAGGTCCGTCTGAGCAGGACATACTGCTGGGTGCAGGGGTCGAGAAAGCCCAGTCCATCTGAGCACCAGCAGGTTACAACAGTAATAAAAGAGCTCTCAAACACTGACTGTGCCTCAGTGCCATAGAAAATGTGGTTTATTACCGTGTGTGTATCTGTATATCTCTCTGAGGAAAGTGTGTATCCCTGAATTCATGGAGGTATGCCTGAAGGTGTTTATCATTATAGCTTTAAATATAATTGGAAATGGACAGCACAGTGCCATATTGTATTTAATGGATATATCCAGAAACCTGCCTGTGCATTCGTTTCAAAAACATAACAGTCTACTGGACCTGTAGGACATGCTCTTAGCTTGGACTAGCAGCAGGCCTACTAACAGGAACTGGACTTGCACCTCTACTGATTCAACATTATCATGTTTCAATGTGGAATCAATGTACAAGTGTTGATGTTTGATCAGTATATGATCTCTGATGAAATGTAGTTGAATTTGCAGAATATTAACAAAGGTCATTTTAAACTCACTTTATAATTGTGATCTGCTTGATATGCGTTTGAAAAGCCAATTTCAATTTTAATGAACCAAACTTAAAGTTGATGACAATGAAATAGAGCCATGTGTATGTAGGGTTACAAATCATCTGTGCTTTCATTTAAAACAAAACGTTCTGAGATAAGCTGTAACACTTGGAATTCTTTTGACTGGTTCACACTGTTTTATAACTTTATGATTGAGAAGAGCACAGTACAATAATTTGGTGTCAAGCTGTTATGATTACTAACTGAATAATTTGGTGTTAAGCTGTTTTAATATGATTACTGAGTAAATAATTTGGTGATAAGATATTCTGATATGATTATTGAGTGAATGACTTTCATGTGAAATCCACTCATATGTGATTGTTGGGTTAATGATTCAGTGTTAAGCTATTCTGCTGTTAATACTGAGTGAATGATTCGGTGTTAAGATATTCTTCTGTTAATACTGAGTGAATGATTTGGTGTTAAGCTATTCTGCTGTTAATACTGAGTGAATGATTCGGTGTTAAGATATTCTTCTGTTAATACTGAGTGAATGATTTGGTGTTAAGCTATTCTGCTGTTAATACTGAGTGAATGATTCGGTGTTAAGCTATTCTGCTGTTAATACTGAGTGAATGCTTCGGTGTTAAGCCATTCTGCTGTTAATACTGAGTGAATGATTCGGTGTTAAGCCATCCTGCTGTTAATACTGAGTGAATGATTCGGTGTTAAGCCATTCTGCTGTTAATACTGAGTGAATGCTTCGGTGTTAAGCTATTCTGCTGTTAATACTGAGTGAATGATTCGGTGTTAAGCCATTCTGCTGTTAATACTGAGTGAATGATTCGGTGTTAAGCCATTCTGCTGTTAATACTGAGTGAATGCTTCGGTGTTAAGCCATTCTGCTGTTAATACTGAGTGAATGATTCGGTGTTAAGCCATTCTGCTGTTAATACTGAGTGAATGCTTCGGTGTTAAGCTATTCTGCTGTTAATACTGAGTGAATGATTCGGTGTTAAGCCCTGTCCTGTAGCAGCAGACTGGTGAGCCTACGGTAACAGTGAGTCATTACATTTTATATCATATCCAATACTCTGCCCTTTCCCTTCAGAGAAAAACACGAGCAGGTCGCTTGAGGGCCACAAGACAGACATCATCTTTACTTCTCCACTCGCAAATAAATCAGGGAAAAGAGGAAACTGTAAAACTATTGGTCACTTCTCTGAGACTCTGTCAGGTGCCAGTGGTGAAGCCCATGGTTAGAGTTATGACTGCTGCCACTGTGCATTGGCCAGAGGCCTCAGTTAGTTTGAAGGTTTAATAACAGACACGGGCATGAGACACATAACAGGTTTGATGAATGGATATGAGATGAGGAGATGCAAGTCTATGGCAATCTGTGCTGATCTGTGTGCAGTTTCTAGATTCAACAGAAACTGAGGTAGTTCCATGGGAGCCATGCTCAGCTCTGGCTGGTCACTACCGATGATGATGTCACAACACACAAAGAGCCATGCGCAATATCAAACGTCAATGGCCAAGTAGATTACCTGAATAACCATACAAGAATGTAATAGAACCATTATGTACATTCTGAAATATAAATCTCAATAAAAAAAATAATTAAATGCACCATCCAAGGACCTTTTTACACCATTCACATAGTTTTCCCACATGATCTCATTTCTGTCCCATAAACACTGTTTTTTAAACCTCTGTTTTGGGGTTGTAGGCCCAGCCCTGAGTCAGCAACCCTGCTGCCTATGATTCAAACCAGGATTAATCACACTTTGGAAACCTAATCCATAATTCCTAATTCTACTTGTTTCTTATGGGTAAAGTAATTCAAAATATATTATATATAGTATATACAATGTAATATACCCTCCAGTCCAAAATTCTGAGTATGAAATTGAAATATATCTTAATCCTGTTTATGTTGCTTAAAAATGTTAAGACTGCATTTATTTCTTTTATTGGGTAAGACATGTATACTCTTTAGAAACAGAGTTTACTGTCTTTGCAGGTAAGGCCTAACATACTCTGATTTACGGCTCTCTGTGCATTATCAGTGCTACTAGTAGTGTGTTAACATTGAAGTAGGGGTTCAGTTTAAAAAACATGTCAGAGGAGTCCAGTGAAGCAGTTTGAAACCAAACAATTGTTCTCACATTTGCTATCAAATTTATCCTAAATGTTTTATTTTTGTTGGTGACCCCTGCTGTATATGTTATTGGACTCACTGCTCAAGTACTACTACTCCTGTGAGGTCCTGTTGGAGTGCCCAGTGTCTCCAGAGTCCTGAACAAGGAGGATATGTTCATGCGCTAGCTTTATTCAGAGTCCTTCATAGTCCAATTTACGATCAGCGGAAATTGTTACAAAACCCGTGAAGAGACTATTTCCTGTTAAGATCAGAAGGGACACTTTAGTGGCGCTTTATCCAGCCCACGCTTGGCCGCTCGTCCTCAAGATTGTTTTCTTTCTCATTGTTGGAAAATGACGAGGCCTATGGCTGTCTGATCATCACTGATTCTCTCTTTCTGTCTTTATCTCTCACCCTTTCTCTCTCTCCTTCTCTCTTTCTCTGACTACTGTCTCTGTAAGTTCTCCTACAGCGATACAGCCGTAATCTTTATATTAGACCGTATCTGTATTAAATCTCTTTCCTTTTTTTGTCTCTTTTGCAAAGCCTCACTTGTAAAAGAGAGGGAAGATATTACTTTGAAAAATGAAGGAAATTATGACTTTGTAAAAGAGAGAGAGGCACTTTGAGGTCCTGTTGGGGCATTTGTAATCAATAGCTAACACTGCTTTAGGGTCTGGCCTGGCTGTCTGGCTCCAGCTAACCCCTTAATGACTGAGTGGATCACTAATCTCTTATCTGGGTCCAGAGCCTCAGTGTAGCAGCTGGATAATGAGCTAACTATGTTAATGGGTAAACCACTTTCAAGCCACTTTATCTAGTTAACATTCGAATGTAGCCTGTGAATTCAAATAAACATTTTTGGCAAGAATGCTTTACCAGCTTATCATGTGGTTGAACAGATTTATAATTACTGCCAAGTAGATATTTGACCCAAATATAGTTGGCCAACATATTTTGGCAACATTGTAGAGTATCCAAGTTATGTAAGAACTACACGCACATGGCTTTGCTGTGGTGACTATGATGACAGTTCCTTAGTTCTGCCCTTTGGGTGATTATGTGCATTACTTTGTTTCTGTGGCAGTTTAAAAGACTACAGCAGCAGTTAGTTGCTTCTTTCTACACAAGAGGCCTGAATGTGCTGTTATGTTCCTGAATGTGCTGTTATGTTCCTGAATGCACTGTTATGTTCCTGAATGTGCTGTTATGTTCCTGAATGTGCAGTTATGTTTCTGAATGTGCTGTTATGTTCCTGAATGTGCTGTTATGTTCCTGAATGCGCTGTTATGTTCCTGAATGTGCTGTTATGTTCCTGAATGCACTGTTATGTTCCTGAATGTGCTGTTATGTTCCTGAATGTGCAGTTATGTTCCTGAATGTGCTGTTATGTTCCTGAATGCACTGTTATGTTCCTGAATGTGCTGTTATGTTCCTGAATGTGCTGTTATGTTCCTGAATGCACTGTTATGTTCCTGAATGCGCTGTTATGTTCCTGAATATGCAGTTATGTTCCTGAATGCGCTGTTATGTTCCTGAATGTGCTGTTATGTTCCTGAATGTGCAGTTATGTTCCTGAATGTGCAGTTATGTTCCTGAATGTGCTGTTATGTTCCTGAATGCGCTGTTATGTTCCTGAATGTGCTGTTATGTTCCTGAATGCGCTATGTTCCTGAATGCGCTGTTATGTTCCTGAATGCGCTGTTATGTTCCTGAATGTGCTGTTATGTTCCTGAATGCGCTGTTATGTTCCTGAATGTGCTGTTATGTTCCTGAGAATTTGCAATAAGGAAAAGCAAATCACAGTTTACCTGTAGTTTCTAATGATAGCTCACAGTTAATGCCTGAATTACATTGTGAAAAAGGCCGAACACACACACACACACACACACACACACACACACAAAACCCCACACTCAAACAAACACACACACACACACACACACACACACACACACACACACTCTCTCCTGCTGGGCTGCCACCTGCTTGTTTGTTAATGCAGGGTCATTTGGGCAGCCGCTCTCATTTCCTGTCCAAACCCACTCAGGATCAGCCTCTGCTGAAGGTCACTCAGGCTGAGTTCACTTTGGCCACTGTTCTCTGAGCAGCAGGCACCTGGTCCTATAAGGCTGAGTCAGTGCTGCTGAGCCCCAGTCACTGACCCCGAGCCTGTTCCCCAATCCACAGGAGCTCAGAAGCACCCACCGGTTACATGTGGGTCAGCTTAATGCTGATCAAAGGAAGGAGTTCTTGTGGTTTTTTTTGTGTTTTTTCCACCTATCTCTGTGTTGTGTCTTAGTTCTCATTATCTCAGTTTTTCACTTTTGTACTGTCAAGGTTTCGTTTTCCTTTGAGTTTCCTCAAAAGCCCTTTTGATCCTCATCGAGTCCGTGTGGGTAAAATGTGTTTAAAAGGTGCTTTAAAGCCCCTTGCCTCTGTTCCTCTCACTGGTCTTTAACATCAATATTCCACCATTTTCTCATCGTTTGCCTATTTCTCTTTCTTTTCTCTCCTCTGTCGCTCCCACGCTCGTATGCTGGTTGTGGAGACGGTTGACATGTACCGGCGCTGAACTAAGAACACCACTAAACATGTCATTTGTTAATTATGAACTGATATTCTTACCTAAATGGATCTGTCTCCTTGGTGGAGAGGATATGTGGGTTCAGAAGGTGTCATAATAAACTGTTGGCTGATGTAGGGTCTTCAGCTGTCATGCACGTTTGAGTCAAATTAAATAAAGGGCTCCGCACTGCACATTAAGGTTTTGACTGGAATGTTTTTATACCGAGAGCCCTTGAGTCATGGTTGGATTCCATCATCCGTCAGCCCCACTGATGGATGTCAGTTATCTGCATGCCCCATTGGTTTTGCCTTCAGCAGGGACAGGACCACAGCGAATAGCTCAGAATGGCTTCTTGTCCGCCAACTTCTCTGCCTTGGATGGTAAATCTTGAATGCTGGTGAATACAGGCCGGCAAATGCTGTTTTCAGTGCTGAACTGTTTTGTTATTTCATAGAGTGATGGCTTTGTTTTTGTAAATGTGTAAAAGAGTAAAAGTGTGTTTTTTTTGTTTTTTTTACTTGTAGCTGAATTGTTTGTTCCCTAGAGAGCTTCAATTCGATCGCGTCTCAAAAAGCTTAGGAAGTGCAAAAGCGACTTTCTTGCACACGGACACGATTTTAGCCCCGATTCACACCTGAAGGAGCACCGCGCAACTCAGGACCTCACAGACAGAGCAGAGCAGGTGTGAGGGAGGGGGAGAGGATCGCCCGCAGAGTAGAGAGAGCCGTATCCAAGACTTCTGTCTGGAGCCGTACCACCTGACACGTGGAAAAAAGAAGAAGGGACGAGAAGTAAGGGGAGGGAAGGGAGGATGTTGTGACCTCCCTCTCTCTCTCTTTCTCCTCTGACAATTTCTCCAAGGTCAGTCATTGATGGCGACACTTCAGTAA